>NC_059333.1:138976666-139304722 GCF_018350155.1 Leopardus geoffroyi | reverse complement strand
ATTGAGAGAACCAACGACTTACTTTTTAAATTGAAGTATCATTTACACAGAATAAAGTGCACAAGTCTTAAATATACAGCTCAGTAAGTATTTACATTTATATGTACCTGTGTCATCATTACCCAGATCAAAATTGGGAAAGATCCCTCCCGCCTCTTTGCAATCCATGGCCTCAACTGTGCTCACAGATAATCACTATTCTGCCTTCTTTAACCATAGGTTAATGTGGTCTGTTCTTGAACATCATATAAAGAGAATGATATAGGATATCATCTGGGTGTGGCTTCTTTTGGCTTCTTTTAACGTTTTTGAGATTCAACCATATATTAGTACTTCATTTGTTTCTCCTTTTAATAGATTTTTTGGATTGGTTCTAGCTTTTGACTGTTACGGAAAAAAAATCTATCAGCATTTTATCATACACTTTGGAGGACATAGCCTCTTACTTCTTTTGACTATATACATAGGATTGGAATTGCTAGGTCATAAGGGAAGCACATGTGGAAAATTGTTAGAAATTGCCTAGATGTTTTCCAAAGTGATGGTCCCACCTTCTGTTCTCACCAGCATTGTATGCAAGTTCTAGGGCCCTACATCCTCCCCAAAATTTGCATTGTCAATCTTCCTAATTCTATGCTTTTTAAAAATTTAGTGGTGACATCTTAGTGTATATTTAATGTACATCTTCCTGAAGGAAGATGAAGTTGAATATCATTTCATATGCTTATCTTTGATCTATGTTCTTTTGTGAGCTGCTTATTGATGGAACCAAAGACTTACTGAACAATTGGACTTCGGGGGGTCCTTATGTATTAAAGATAGATACGCATTTTTCTTGGAAGCAATTGATTTTAAAAAATCAAACCAATACAAATACATTTTCATTTTCTAGAACAGGGCTAATTGGTTGTAAAGAACTAAGTCTTCCTTTAAGAAAAATACACCGGGGTCTCCTTCAGTTGGTTCCCAGAAGGTCTTGTAATAAGATGTTCCTACAGCTCACAGCCTGTTGGAACATAGACATCACTGGGGAATGCTTTATTGCTAGCCTCTGTTTTGTGCCTGGGGCTTGATGGCTGCTCGCACATAGCAGATATGATTAGGCATTTTCACAGAAGACAGCTCAGAAGGGAGCTGTCTGACAGCTTCCCTTGCGTCTCTTGCTCCACTGAGGTGTTCAGAGGCCCTTAGGGTGACATCCGGTGAAAGAGGTGATTTAAGCAGAAAGTGTCTGGATGGCTATTATTTGGTGGCTGTTATTGAAAATGTACTTCAGGAAACAGAATGTCATAAGCAGAAATGAACACATGGCTCATAGAATTGGAGGATTTTAAAGTTAGGGCCCTAGAGATTATCTAGCCTAAACATCTCATTTTGTGAATGAGGAAATCGAGGCTTACTGAGATACTGGACTTGGTGGAGTTTGCAATGCTGGTCGAGGAGTTAGATTTTTTATGTTCTTTATAAGAATTAGATTATTTGTTGAGTAAAATTAAATTGAATTCAGGGTCTTGGGGGCACACTTTGCATCATTTAAAAGGTCCTGATAACTCTTGCCACTGCTATTTATATATCCCTGAGCTCTTTTGGGTAGAAATTTGTCCTCCTTCTGTTCCCCAGCATATGCATAAAACCTTGCTTGGGGTTGGAGCCCCTCCTCTTATGAAGGAAACTATGAAAAGCCAGCAGCATATTTTAGCCACAACAAGTGGAGTTGAAGAGTGAGTCATAGAATTATGCATGAAGAAAGAGTTCAGGATCAGGCTGAAGAAGTGTGTCTCAAATTCTGTGAAAGTCAATAGTCTTGTTGTAAAATTCCATTTATTGAGCAAGTAATGGAAATTTTAACCAAATGTTTATGATCTCATACAACAGTAAGCCTGGAGGCAGGTACTTTCCAGGATTGGTTAACTTAGTGGATCAATGGCACCAACAAGGACGCAGACAGCTGCCATCATTCCATACAGAATCCTCAGTGGACTGGATTGCCCTGTGGTAGACAAGGAGGTGTACTACCCAAGTCCTTCTTCAAGAAAGGTCTTGCTGTGAGGAGTAAGGTCAACAGGCAGCCCCAGATCTCCACACCTTCATAAATTTATGCCTCAGCTAAAGAGAGCTGCCTCATTCTTCAGATATCTGAGTAAAGTTGAGGGTGTAAGGAAATAAGCCATTTCTGTCCAAAGCAGGACAACTTCTCTGGGGGAATACTGGTCCAGAGCTCCTCATGTGGTTGATTAAAGCTTCGTTGGGCCCGCATCATAGTTCACTTCTCCCTTGCCCTAATCCTGCTTCTTCCCACTTTTCCTTCCACTTCCTTCCACAGGTGTTGACGCCTAACAAACACATTGCATTTTAGTCTCTGTCTTTGTATGTGTGCATAAAGCTTTTATGTATTCTCAATTATTTTCTTAGGCTAGGTTCTCAGATGTAGAATTACTGGGTTAGAGTATGCCATTTCAAAGCCATTTTGATATTACAGCTTACTGAGCTACAATGGATATAAAATAATTACAGATATTTAATGTATACATTTCGATGACTTTGGACAAATGCATCCACTCATGATACCAACACCATGATCAAGGTAATACATGTATCCATCACCCCCAATAGATTCCTTACGTCTCTTTCTTTTTTGTGGAGTTAGATCACTTAACATGAGATACATCCTCTTAAATGTTCAAGTGCATACCATGTAAAATGTAGGCCTTATGTCATACAGATCTCTAGAACTTACTCATCTCACAAAACTGTAGCTTTATAACCATTGAACACTAACTCCCCATTTTTTCTTCTCTTAGAAGACTTACGTCACTTAGCATCAGGTCTTCCAGAATCGTCCATATTGTCACAGATGGTAGGATTTTCTTCTTTTTCAAGGTTGAATAATATCCCAACCTCTGTCTTAATAATGTCTGCTTCTGGCATATTCAGTTCACCACAGCTTCTGAATCTGGGGTCCCTTCCCAATATTGCTGTCCCAACTCAAGGTGGTATAAGCTGGCAATTAAAAGGCAAGAAAGAGAATATAACTCTCTTAAGTTCCATTTATTTTTTTAAATTTTTTAAATTATTTATTTATTTATTTATTTATTTATTATTTTTTAAACATATGAAGAACAAACTGAGGGTTGATTGGGGGTGGGAGGGCGGGGTGGGTGGGTGATGGGTATTGAAGAGGGCATCTTGAATCCTATTTAAAGAGTGTGGAAATCCATCCCAGAACCACTCAGCAGACTTCCTCTCATTTTTATTGACTGTAATTGTGTCACACACGAATGCTAAAAGCAATCACTTAGGAATGTGAGTGAAATCATCACTGTTGGCATAGACCAGTTAAGATTTACCCCTTGGGCTTGGGTTGTGGCCCAGCTTCTTCTTAAGAACTATACTGAACTGAGGACAATAAATAAAATATGAGCTCTGAGGAGCACCTGGGTGGCTCAGTCAGTTAAGCATCAACTCCGGCTCAGGTAATGATCTCATGGTTCATGAGTTCCAGCCCCATGTCGGTCTCTGTGCTGACATCTCAGAGCCTGGAGCCTGCTTCAGATTCTGTGTCTCCCTCTCTCTCTCTCTGCCCCTCCTCCACTCATGCTCTGTCTCTAAAAAATACCAAAATGAGATTTAAAAAAATTTGAGTTCTGAAAGAAAAAAGACAGTGTTTGGGAAGAGGAGGATAAGGCTTGCCTTGATATACAGTCAAAAATGGGAATCTCGGAGCCAAGAGGTGTGTAAAAGCCACGAGAGAGAAAGGCAAAGAGCAGTCTTACTGGAACATGCAAATGGCCTGAAAAGAATGGACACAAAATAATTGGCCAATGAATGCTTGTTGAATATATGAGAACAGGTTTTATGATTTATTGGTCCCTTTGGGATAATGATGTTAAGTCAGCCTTTATAAATCTTTCTTTCATCGTAAAACCACACATATGATACTCTAATGGACATGTGCAGATTTAATAAAGACACATCAAAATTTGTGGGAAGTAAGGCATCTGCCTGTAGACATTTGCCCTTTTGGCCTGGGATTTATAAAATATATTCTATAAGCACATGAATTGCAAAGTTATTTATTTCAGGGTTTCAGGATAGAAATTTACATGAAAAAAGAAATATGGCTACAATAATTTAAAATGAATTAATGAGGGTTTTTTTGATAAAATTTGGTGTTTTTCTCAGGTAACATTAATGAAGACATGCGTGTCTATAAAACAATAAATATTAATTTTCCTAGTTAAAATTGGAATGTATTTATAGATTCTTTGAATTTAGATTGTAACACTATTATAAATATTAATATTAATATCACATCAGTAATTTGCCTGCTTTGGGTTTGATATATAAAATTGTTTTATCTTTATAGAGATATTCTAGCATTATTCTTCCTGAAAAGCAATGTAAATATATATGCAGTAATCACCCTGTCTTCATCTTTTGCTGCCTTTTTCCTTACTAGCTTTTTATCCATGGATAAAATGAAAATCAGAAATACAAAATCACAGCTAAAATGCACAGTGATAATTTGCAAACAAACTGTTGAAAGGTATGTCTGTAGAGTTCCATCCCTAAAATGGATTGATAAGACAGACTGCAGATTATAGCCGCACCTGCCGTTGTAGCAGGTGGCTGCTATAACTCTACCCTTTGTCTACCAGTTCAGAAAGTGTATTGAGATGCAGGTAGGTGACTGTGATAATATTCCAAGACTAATCTTCGATCAGTACTAATTTATGTAAGCATCAGTCTTCACAAATGTTTGACTTTGACCACTATTGGTTATAAAATAGTAGTGACCTACCTGTCAATATTTATTTGGGGGAATTATAACACAGTATAGTTTATTTAGCTCCAGGGAACCTCTTGGTTTAGTGGGGTTTTTTTTTCTTTTGTAAATTGAGATGAATTTCTCATAAGATAAAATTAACCATTTTAAAGTGCACAATTTAGTGGCATTAGTGCATTCACAGCGTTGTGAAACCACGGTCTCTTTTAGGTTCTGAATCATTTTCACCATCCCAGAGTTTTAGTATGCTTCTGAGCCTTTATGCTAAATTTTACATAAATCTTGTATTACATAAAAGACAGTACGTAGAGGCCATTTGGGAATTGACAATTCAGTAGAAAGTGAGTACATCCATCTTCTAGGAAAGTGGAGGACTTGGGAAAAGTCTATTTCATTACCCCATTTGTTTGGAAAATTGATAAATACCATTCATCAATTATTCAATCATCTATGTTGGGTATTCAGACAACTGAATGTCTCAGTGCACACATGCCTTCAGACATGTCTACCGCTGCTAAAGTGTGGGGATACTTATTCCTATCATAGGAGTAAGCAAATAGTAGGATGGATGGAAATTTGTATGCAGTCTTAAAATAAGACTATTTTATTTTGTGCTCTAGCCTTACGAAATTGGTTTTCCATAGCTTAATTCGCCAATCCACAATGACTTCTCCGATATCTCCATGGCATCAACCATCTGTCATTGGATCCAACTTTTAAGGTGTTAGGATAATAGGTGTTGAAGGACAACAGGGGAATCTGTTGTAACTGTTCATCTCCTTTTCTTCTCTGATAGGTGTTCTCGTAAGTGGGTTAGAGCTATTGTGAGTAAACTGCAGATGTTCGGTGAAGGAAAAACTGCGTTTTTCTACTTACATTGCATTTATTCATATACAGCATGCATTTATTTTGAAGCCTTGATTTCCATTACATTCCAGTGCTGTCCTTCTTGAGTTAGATTCACTTGGATATCCTTGTAGTAAACCAAAGAAATATGTGTGAAAAACTATGTGCAGGTACTCCTTGTGAAGAATGAAAAGAAACTGTTACTGGTTGGGAATACTCACATTTAACCCGAATGCTAAAACTGTCAATGTATGAAAAAGACTAAAGAGGAGGGAAGAGGAGGATGCTTTCAAAGATTCAAAATATACCAACAACAAAGGAAAGGACTTAAAATTTTGAGGAAATAAAAAATAAAAAAAAAAAATAAGAGAAACCCCAGACTTCTATACAAGAGACAGAATAAGCAAAGTGAAAGTAATAAGCAAAGTGGAAGCGAATCAAGTGCATATAAAGTAAATGCAGTTAAAGTCCACACGTGAATGTGGAAAACAAAAGTCACCCAACAGGCAACTCCCCTAACAGAAATCTCACAACTCCAATAAACACAAGAAACTCAAGATCACCAATAAACAAATGTATGCAAGTCAAATCCAAAATCAGATAATTAACACCATTTCAAACTGACAAAGTTGAGGGGCACCTGGGTGGCTCAGTCGGTTAAGCGTCCGACTTCAGCCCGGGTCACGATCTCGCGGTCCGTGAGTTCGAGCCCCGTGTCGGGCTCTGGGCTGATGGCTCAGAGCCTGGAGCCTGCCTCGGATTCTGTGTCTCCCTCTCTGTCTGCCCCTCCCCCGTTCATGCTCTGTCTCTCTCTGTCTCAAAAATAAATAAACGTTAAAAAAATTTTTTTTAAATAAAAAAATAAATAAATAAACTGACAAAGTTGAAAAAGATTCAAATACCAAATGTTGGAGAAGTAGGGAAATACTGACTGTCTTAGATATTATGGGTTGTAATATCTCTTGGTTATATTTAACCACCTCAAAGATCAATTTGATAATATCAAGTATAATTGAATGTTTACATACTCAATTTTATAGAAATAGCAACAATATTATAGAATTTGAATGTCAAACCGTGTGAGTGATGATACTGTTCTACTTCCAACAGTGGGGAAGATTGAATATTATGAAGGGCCTTGAGCTGAGATAAAGAAGATATTGGATAAAGTCAGAACACATGTATGAGGGGAAGAGTTATTGGGAAGGAGTGAAAAAAGAGGGAAAAGGTGGTCCAGATAGTGAAATCACGGGCATAAATATTAAACTTAAAAGTGAAAACACAGTGACTATGAAATTGTATTTTTTTAGACTGTTTTTTAAATGTTTATTTATTAATTAGAGAGGGCACAAGTGGGGAAGGAGTAGAGGGGGGAGAGAGAGATTTCCAACTGGGCTCTGTACTGTCAGCACAGTTCCTGACACGGGGCTCAATCCCACAAACTGTGAGATCATGACCTGAGCAAGAGTCAGACACTTAACCAACTGAGCCACCCAGCTGACCCTGGCTTTTAAAAAGTAGAGAAGCAAAACAAAAATAGAACAACATCAAAAACCTAATTAATTTTTGTGCTATTTGTATGAACCACACTTTAAACAGAAGAATATAAGAAGGTAGAAAATAAAATAATTGAAAACCAAAGTTTTTCTGGGAGGGGGTAGTGTTGGCAGAATACCTTTTACTATTCTCTTTCTACTTTTCTTCATTCTTAAATTTAAGGAATATGTCTTAGAAATAGCATATATTTGTGTTAGGGTGGTCATGAAAAGAGTAGACAGACATTCCAGACATAGAAGCATTTCATAATGTCTCAAACCATATAGCTTCAATATGCAAAGAAAAATAATAACAAAACTACAAAAACTGCACAATTACAATGGTAATTTTAATGCACGTCTCTCAGCCAATAAAATAAATGCATACAAATATCAAGCAGAATATAAATCGTTGGAACAATACAGTCAGCAGTTGACATTATATAGTACACCAACACCCAACAACTGTTATTTGAACATTTATAAGCATTGGCTATTGGTTTAGCCAGAGAGTGAGGCACAATATGTTTTTTGTTTTTTTTTTTAATTACAGCATGCAAACTATATTCTTTAATACTTGTGAAAAAGAGCTAAATATCAAAACAAAAATGACACTGGAAAATTGCCAAATAATCACTTCTAAATAACCTATAGGTCCGAGGGAGACAAAGTGGAAATTAGAAAACATTTTGCTGGGCACCTGGGTGGCTCAGTTGGTTAAGCGTCCAGCTCTTGATTTCAGTTCTGTTTATGATCTCACGATTGGTGGGACCAAGCTCTGTGTCGGGCTTGTACTGACAGTGCAGAGCCTGCTTGGGTTTCTCTCTTTCTCACTGCCCCTCCTGCCTGTGCATGCTTTCTCTTTAAATAAATAAATAAATAAATAAATAATAAAAAAATAAAACATTTTTACATAATATATGACATGAAATCTAGTGAGATATAAATCATAGATGTATGCATTAGAAAAACCTGTGAATGCTAATATTCTAAGATCCAGCTCAAAAAATTAGCAAAAGAATAGCAGTTCAGATGCAAAAAAGATAGATAAAAGGATGACCAGAAATTAATGAAATGGAAAACACAATAAATCCAGAAAACCCCAATTCACTTTTTTGGAAAAGAAAAATTTGAAAAACTTGGCAAGACTGATCAAGAAAGAAGGCACAAATAAATGATGTTATAAATATGTTGATAAGTTTGGGGCAAATTCTTAGAAAAATGGAACTCACTAAAACTAACTCAAGAAGAAATACAGGAAATCTAAATTGTCTTGGAGCAATTAAAAAATTGTTACTCAAAACCTCCTACAAAGAAAATCCTAGGCGTAGATGGCTTCATTTGTGAATTTTTCCAAATATTTAAGGGAGAATTATCACAACTCTTCCTGAGAATGAAAGATGAATCCATTTCCTAACTCATTTTTTTTGAGACCAGGAAAACATCGCCATGAAACATTGTTGAGGACATTTCATGAAAGAAATACTACAGCCAATCTTTCTCATCTACAGAGATGCAAGAATTCTAAACAAGAATAGTAGCAATACAAGTCTGGTGTTAGATAAAAAGGCTAATATGTCATGATCTATTTGGCTTATGCTAGAAATACAGTAGTAGTTTATTTGAGAAGGAATCGATGTAATCCACATGGACAGAAAAGGAAGGCAAATTATATAACCATTTCAGTAGATGTAGGAAAAGCATTTGATAAAATTCAGCAGCCACTGATTGTTTCATAAAAATTTTAGTACCAGAAAGATAACATTCTTAGTCTAATAAATCACCTCTCTAAAATTTTAAAGCAGTTGTCATACTTAATAGTAAAGTTTTAAAGCTTTCTCCCCTGATATTAGAAATGAGAATATTTGATATGATTATTTTTATTGAATGTTGTACTAGGAATCCTATTCAGCATAATTTGTCATTAGAAATAAATAAAACTTGCAAGAACTGTAGTGGAAGAAAGGATATTGTTATTTGTAGAAAATATAATTGTATATCTAGAAAATCCAAAAGAATCTACAGATAAAATGTTATAATTACTAACTGAATTAAGTAAGTTTTCTGGATACAATATAAAATCTTTGAGAAAGCAATACTATTTCTATATACTGTCAGCAAGCAACTGGAAAATTAAATTTTAAAAATATAAGGTAGTGTTAAACATCAAATACCTAAAAGTAAGTCTAACAAGACATGCTTAAGAACCCTGTATGTAAACTATAAGAACATAACTGAGAAAAAAACAAAGGAGGCAAGTAAATTGAGAAATACACCTTGTCCATGATTTGAAATAGTCAGTATATGTTGTAAAGATACCTATTCTTCTCCCAAAGTGTCTAAAGATAAAATGCAGTATCGATCAAAATTCAAGAGTTTTTAATGGAAATTAACAGATTTGATCCTAATATTTGTTGGGAAATTCAAAGGGCCAAGATACCCAAGATAATCTTAAAGGAAACGAAAAAGTCGGCTGATTTTTTTTTCTATTATTAAGTCTTATTACAAAACTATAATATTTAAGAGAATCGTATTGGCAAAAGGATAGATCAAAAGAACAATAGCAGGGATTATAAAGTACAGACACAGACTTTCTCAATCATGGACAATTTGTGTATGGAAAAATGGCAATATGAACAGCCGTAAAAGAACAATTTTTACAGCAGGTTTAATGTCACTTCCATACGAAAAAATGGATATTGACTTTGCACATCATGCACAAATATATGTCCCACATAGGTGCAATTTTGAGGAAAATAATCTAGATCCAAAATGTGTGATTCCATTTATATAAAATCTAAATATTAGTCAGAAACCTTCTATAATAATTAGGAATCAGGATAGAGGTTGCCATGGTGAAGGAATGAGGAGTATGCACGCAGGGCATGCTTCTGGGTGCTGATAGTGTTTGATTTCTTGAGGTTGGTGGTGGTTACATAGGTATGTTCATTTTATGGGATGTCATTTAGCTATATGTTTTTGATTAGCATTCTTTTCTGTAAGTATACTATGCCTCAATAGAAATTATTTCAAAATAGGGTTAATTCATATTTACATTTGTCAGCTATGTGTGTCTGATAGATTGGTAGGTATAGGTTTTATTATTCCCTACACTTTTCCTTTTCTAAAATAATTTTTTAATTTAAAAATTATAAAGGGGAACGCCTGGGTGGCTCAGTTGGTTAAGCATCCAACTCTTGATTTGGGTTCAGGTCATGATCTTGTGGTTCAACATTGAGGCCTGTGTGGGGCTCTATGCTGACAGCTTGGAACCTGCTTGGGCTTCTCTCTCACTCCCTCTCTCTCTGCCCCTCCCTGCTCCCTCTCTCTCTCTCTCTCTCTCTCAAAATAAATAAACCTTAAAAAAATAATAAAGGAAAAGAAAGCCATTGATAACCATTCTTTTGAAAGGAATGAGGCTTAATGTATAAAGTTCTTCTAGAAAGTTCAGTAATCAATTTATTAATTCAGTGAATTAATTTATGAGTTTAATCCTCCTTTTTTTTTCTGCTCTGTCCACTACCTCTCTCAACCTGTTAAAAATAGCCATCACATTATTTTTTGAGTGTGTCTATGTATATGTCAATATCCGTATCTTTTTTCCCCATAAAATGATAGTCTTCGTGGAGTGTTCATGCTCAGGGTTTTCTGGGAAATACATTATTCTGTGAGCTAGAGAAGAATCAAAGCTTCTTAATTCCTGCCCTTTTTCTGAGAAAGCAATTTATCAATGAGCTAAGAATTGAAGTGCCACAGAAAAGTAACATGTATTGCTTTTCTTAAGATCACCAAGGGCTTATATGTAGATTATATAAAAGGATAATTATCCATATTTTCGCATATTCTACCACTCTTACATGCTGATTTTTAAAAGAAACATAAATAGCTCATTTAAAAATATAGGAGTATATATAAAAAGTCTTTTAATCTGCTCTTTTCACTTTACATAGTAAGACCTTTTTCATGTAATTATATATGAAGGTATTCTTTAATCCTATGTTTAGGATCTTTAGAAACATGTTAAGTGCGTAGAAGGTAAAGGGAACATCATCCTTAGGATGTGATTATTTACCTCATAGTCATAAGTATTTGCTGGCTTGGGTGACTGTGCGGGGTGTTCTCTATTAAACTGTGCATTTTTATTTTCCTTGTCAAATGGGCACATCTCTGCAACAACGCTTGGATCTCTGCTCTGTTTTAAAGAAATGGCCCGTAACCTCTGAAACAGAGTGAACCTAATCAATCCAGAAGGAGCAGTGCTTTTTCTGAGGAGGCCGCCCAGTGAGGGACTCTTGAGCAAATCTCCTGTCTTACTTGCCTGGGTTGCTGCCCATTTCTGCTTCTGAAGTTACCTTCTCCCCTCCGAGTGGGTTTTTATTTCCCTTCACCTCTCAGCTCACAAAAGTATGATCAGAGTTACTCCAGGACTTACTTAAATGGACTCAGCAAAACTAAACCCACTTCTTTCCAAACCTAACTATAGGAACAGACAATGCTCCAAAGTTATTCTTTGCCTTTTACTTAGTTTCTCTATTTACAATTTCAGTTTAACTTTAGAAGTCTTTAGAAGTACTGATTACATTCTTTGTGCTTAGCGTTACAGAAGGATGGATAAACTGGTTTATTAATACCACATTATTTTGTGGTTATAATAAACACATTTAAATTGTAATTTTAAGCCAGTTGGTGAGTCAACCCAAAGACCTTAATAATGTGCTGCCTCAACGTATGTCATCTGCTTTAAATTAAAGCATAATTTGGAAGGCCCCTCTGGTCAATGTACAAAAAGCTAGTTAGAGGACTGTAACTAGAAAAGTTTTGTGATTCAGCTACAAAGAAAATTATCTATGGGGCTTACACTCTCATTTACTTTTTTTCTTTTTGGTAGATTTAGTTTGTAGGTACTCTCAAAGAAATAATCAAAAATTAAATACATATAAAGAAATTTCTGATCCAATGTGTACAATTCATGATAACATCACTAGAATAATAATAGAACTTACTATTAAGTATTGTGGATTATTTCTAGTTTAAAATGTACTTTGGAAGAAATAATTCATTTTTGTAAGAATTTAGAAATTCAAAATGATCTGAAATGCTGCTGTTACTTTCTGGCAAAGATAGGATGTCTAAGTTAATTTTGGCAATTGGCTTTAGGGACTTCAAAGCTTCATGTTATCTATGAAGTGCTTCATTATTAACACCCTGATGTAGCTGGTAATGTTTAGTCTAATTGGATTTAAATAGCTTATTGTAGGAATTTTTCACTTGAGGTTATTTTTTACAGTCTTGGTGATAATATCTTGAGTTACTGAATGTTTTCCTAAGAATTTTTGCCGGGAGAAAAATGTTGTCAGCTGAATAGTTGTATCTGATCATCAGTTGATGATGGGATAGAGTAATATAGTAACTTTATTCATAATAATGGTTCTGATTTTTCATAAGTATATAAAAAACAGAGAGATCTAGTTCATAGTAATTATTCAATCATAAGATAAAATGTAGCCCTGTGAGGTTGGGGTGGAGAGGAAGGATTGCTAGGAAATGTATCAACTTAGACCTCTACAAGAAATATCAATACCCTTGATCCTGCCCCATTGGGGCAAGACATAAAAGGGACTGCTGGAAAACTCTCTGGGACAGGATCACAGTATTCCACAGCATAGTCATTCACAAGGAAAAGTGAAGGATATCTATCTGTCTATCTGTCTTACATGGAGTCTCACTACGAAAAAAATCATTGTTGTAAGTGTTCTGAAATATTAACTCATATGTGAGGAAGAAGCATTCATAACTGAGTATACTCTGTTTTTTATATTTATGGCTTAGAAGGACCAATGGTAACGTCATGAAACAAAACTGAGCTATAGACACAATGTCATGAATCATGAAAGGCAGGTTGACATGGGAATTGAGGCCTGTGTAGAGATTTCCCTCAACCAATCTTGAAGTAATTAGGCAATGGGCTTTCTGCCCATTCTGAACATGATACATTGTTTCTGCCATTTCTGAACATGATACGTTGTTTGTGTCTGTCAAAGGACAAGACAGCCTCTGGGAATAACTGATCAGGAACAATTAGGAAAGTCAGAAGAATGGATTAAACCTAAATTTTGCTACTTTTCTCTAGTGATCAAAGCATTTTATAGGTGTGATGGAATTCACTGGTTATTTTGGAAAGTCCCTCTGATATTCAAGAATGAGTCCAAAAGTGGAATTATCTTCTGTAACCCCCAAGACTGAAAGTGAATTTCTAGGACAGTGCTGTCCAGTAGAGCTTTATGTGATGATGGAAATGTTCTGTTATCTCTACTGTCTAATATTGTAGCTACTGGCCACATGTGGCTACTGAGCACTTGATACATGGCTAATGGGATTGAGGAACTGATACATTTAATATGAATTAACTTTAGATGTAAATACAAGTATCACATGTACCAAGTAGCTACTGTATTAGGGCAATTCTAACTCCTTTTCTAAAAATCGAAATCATAATTGTGTATGATAAACTTGCCACTAGAGAAAATTTTATTTATTTTACATTGTATCCTATAAGTTATCAGGTAATTTATATGAATTATAAAAAGGAAATGTTTGGTTAAATATGTGCATTTCCAAAATCACTTTGGCACTGTGTTTTAGTATTTTAAACATTTTCCCCAGTGACACTATACATTTTTAATATTTTTGAGAAATGTGATTTTTTCCAAAAACAGAAAATATAATTCTGGCAATATTGAAACATTTTTAATGTAGTTTTATTTACTTGCTTGGAAGAATGTATTTTTAA
Source organism: Leopardus geoffroyi (assembly GCF_018350155.1). Classification (NCBI taxonomy): domain Eukaryota; kingdom Metazoa; phylum Chordata; class Mammalia; order Carnivora; family Felidae; genus Leopardus; species Leopardus geoffroyi. The sequence continues at coordinate 139,290,765 of NC_059333.1, read as the reverse complement.
AGTTTTATTGAGATACAATTTACCTGCCATAAAATTCACCTATTTAGTGTACAATTCAGTGGTTTTCTTTTAGTGTGCTTAACAAAATTGTGCGACCATCATCATAATCTAAATTTAGAATATTCTCAACACCCACAAAAAGGAACCTTGTTCCTGTTAGCATTCACTCCCCATTTCCTCCCTAGTCCCTCGCAACATCTTTCTCTATTGATCTGTTTATTCTAGACAATTGATATGAATTGGAATTATAGCACACGTAGTAATTTGTGACTTCCCCCAAGAGATGAATTTCTTCACAGAACCTTTTTCTTTACCTGAGACAAAATAAGTAAATACGGTTAAAAAAAAAAAAAAACAATAGATTTCATGTATAGGAATAACCACAAGAACCCAGAGAAGAAGAAAAAAGTCCAATAAATGTGAATAGAGAATTGGCATAATTAATACAACATCTACAAAACCAGTTCTAGTTGGGAATGTAAACTGGTGCAGCTGCTCTGGAAAATAGTGTGGAGGTTCCTCAAAAAATTAAAAATCGATCTACCCTATGACCCAGCAATAGCACTGCTAGGAATTTACCCAAGGGATACAGGAGTGCTGATGCATAGGGGCACTTGCACCCAAATGTTTATAGCAGCACTTTCAACAATAGCCAAATTATGAAAAGAGCCGAAATGTCCATCAACTGATGAATGGATAAAGAAGTTGTGGTTTATATACACAATGGAATACTACTTGGCAATGAGAAAGAATGAAATATGGCCTCTTGTAGCAACATGGATGGAACTGCAGAGTGTGATGCTAAGTGAAATAAGCCATACAGAGAAAGACAGATACCATATGTGTTCACTCTTATGTGGATCCTGAGAAACTTAACAGAAGACCATGGGGGAGGGGAAGGGGGGGAAAGAGAGAGGGAGGGAGGCAAACCATAAGAGACTCTTAAAAACTGAGAACAGGGAGGGTTTCTGGGAAGATGGCGGCGTAGGAGGACACTGGGCTCACCGCGTCCTGTGGATCACTTAGATTCCACCCACACCTGCCTAAATAACCCAGAAAATCGCCAGAAGACTAGCAGAATGGATTCTCTGGAGCCAAGCACAGACGAGAGGCCCACGGAAGAGGGTAGGAAGGGCGGTGAGGCAGTGCGCCCTCCACGGACTGACGGGAGGGAGCCAGGGCAGAGGGGCAGCCCGCTGGCCAAGCAGAACCCCCGAGTCTGGCTTGCAAAAGCGGAGGGGCCGGACGGAGTGTGTTCCAACAGTAAGCGGGACTTAACATCTGGAAGGTTATAAGTTAACAGATCTGCTCGGAGAACGGGAGGGCTGGAGGACAATGGGAGGGAGAGTTGTTGAGCCCTGGACAACAGAGCTCAGCTTGGTGGGGAACAAAGGCGCTCGCCAGCGCCATCTCCCTCGCCCATCCCCCAGCCAAAATCCCAAAGGGAACCGGTTCCTGCCACGGAACTTGCTTGCACCACACAAACACCCAATGCTGTGCTTCTGCAGATCCATCCCTCCAGTGGTGGGTCTGACTCCCTCCCGGTGCCACAGGGCCCCTCCCGAAGCGGATCACCAAAGGAAAAGCGAGCTGAGCCTGCCCCTCCTGCCCCCCCCCATGCACCTTGCTGATCCACCCCAGCTAATATGCCAGATCCCCTGCACCACAAGCCTGGCACTGTGCAAGTAGCCCAGAGGGGCCACGCCACCCCACAGTGAATCCCGCCCCTAGGAGAGGGAAAGAGAAGGTACACACCAGTCAGACTGTGGCCCCAGCGGTGGCCTGGGGGCAGACATCAGGTCTGACTGCAGCCCCGCCCATCAACTCAAGTTATTCAAGACAGTACAGGGGAAGTGCCCGCAGTCCCGCACCACTCCAGGGACTATCCAAAATGACTAAACAGAAGAATTCCCCTCAAAAAAACCTCCAGGAAATAATGACAGCTAATGAATTGAGGAAAAACAATTTAAACAATATAACAGAAAGTGAATTTAGAACAATAGTCATAAAATTAATCGCTGGGCTTGAAAACAGTATAAAGGACGGCAGAGAATCTATTGCTACAGAGATCAAGGGACTAAGGAACAGCCAGGAGGAGCTAAAAAAATGCTATTAATGAGATGCAAAATAAAATGGAGGTGACCACATCTCGGATTGAAGAGGCAGAGGAGAGAATAGGTGAACTGGAAGATAAAATTATGGAAAAAGAAGAAGCTGAGAAAAAGATAAAAAAAAATCCAGGAGTATTAGGGGAAAATTAGAGAACTAAGTGATGCACTAAAGAGAAATAATCTATGCATAATTGGTATTCCAGAGGAGGAAGAGAGAGGGAAAGGTGCTGAAGGTGTACTTGAAGAAATCATAGCTGAGAACTTCCCTGATCTGGGGAAGGAAAAAAGCATTGAAATCCAAGAGGCACAGAGAACTCCCTTCAAATGTAACTTGAATCGATCTTCTGCACCACATATCGTAGTGAAACTGGCAAAATACAAGGATAAAGAGAAAATTCTGAAAACAGCTAGGGATAAACGTGCTCTAACATATAAAGGGAGACCTATAAGACTCATGACCAATCTCTCTACTGAAACTTGGCAGGCCATAAAGGAATGGCAGGAAATCTTCCATGTGATGAACAGAAAAAACATGCAGCCGAGAATCCTCTCTCCAGCAAATCTGTCATTTAGAATAGAAGGAGAGATAAAGGTCTTCCCAAACAAACAAAAACTGAAGGAATTCATCACCACTAAACCAACCATACAAGAGATCCTAAGGGGGATCCTGTGAGACAAAGTACCAGAGACATTGCTACAAGCATGAAACCTACAGACATCACAATGACTTTAAACCCATATCTTTCTATAATAACACTGAACGTAAATGGACTAAATGCGCCAACCAAAAAAGACATAGGGTATCAGAATGGATAAAAAAACAAGACCCATCTATTTGCTGTCTACAAGAGACTCATTTTATTTATTTTTATTTTTTTTAATATATGAAATTTATTGTCAAATTAGTTTCCATACAACACCCAGTGCTCATCCCAACAGGTGACATCTTCAATGCCCATCACCTGCCCTCCCCTCCCTCCCACCTCCCATCAACCCTCAGTTTGTTCTCAGCAAGAGACTCATTATAGACCTGAGGACACTTTCAGATTGAAAGTAAGGGGATGGAGAACTATTTATCATGCTGCAAGAAGTCAAAAGAAAGCTGGAGTAGCCATACTTATATCAGACAAACTAGACTTTAAATTAAAAGCTGTAACAAGAGAGGAAGAAGGGCATTATATAATAATTACAGGGTCTATCCATCAAGAAGAACTAACAATTATAAATGTCTATGCACCGAATACGGGAGCCCCCAAATATATAAAACAATTACTCACAAACACAAGCAACCTTATTGATAAGAATGTGGTAATTGCAGGGGACTTTAACACTCCACTTACAGAAAGGGATAGATTATCTAGACACACAGTCAATAAAGAAACAAGGGCCCTGAATGATACGTTGGATCAGATGGACTTGACAGATATAGTTAGAACTCTGCATCCCAAAGCAACAGAATAACTTTCTTCTCGAATGCACATGGAACATTCTCCAAGACAGAGTGGTCACAAAACAGCCCTTTATAAGTATACAAGAATTGAGATCATACCATGCATACTTTTGGACCACAATGCTATGAAGCTTGAAATCAACCACAGGAAAAAGTCTGGAAAACCTCCAAAAGCATGGAGGTTAAAGAACACCCTACTAAAGAATGAATGGGTCAACCAGGCAATTAGAGAAGAAATTAAAAAACATATGGAAACAAATGAAAATACAACAATCCAAACGCTTTAGGATGCAGTGAAGGCAGTCCTAAGAGGAAAATACATTGCAATCCAGGCCTATCTCAAGAAACAAGAAAAATCCCAAATATAAAATCTAACAGCACACCTAAAGGAAGTAGAAGCAGAGCAGCAAAGACACCCCAAACCCAGCAGAAGAAGAGAAATAATAAAGATCAGAGCAGAAATAAACAATATAGAATCTAAAAATACTGTAGAGCAGATAAATGAAACCAAGAGTTGGTTTTTTGAAAAAATAAACAAAATTGATAAATCTTTAGTCATGCTTCTCAAAAAGAAAAGGGAGATGACCCAAATAGATAAAATCATGAATGAAAATGGAATTATTACAACCAATCCCTCAGAGATACAAGTAATTATCAGGTAATACTATGAAAAATTATATGCCAACAAACTGGACAGCCTGGAAGAAATGGACAAATTCCTAAACACCCACACGCTTCCAAAACTCAATCAGGAGGAATAGAAAGCTTGAACAGACTCATAACCAGCGAAGAAATTGAATCAGTTATCAAAAATCTCCCAACAAATAAGAGTCCAGGACCAGATGGCTTCCCTGGGGAATTCTACCAGATATTTAAAGCAAAGATAATACCTATCCTTCTCAAGCTATTCCAAAAAATAGAAGGGGAAGGAAAACTTCCAGACTCATTCTATGAGGCCAGTATTACTTTGATTCCTAAACCAAACAAAGACCCATTAAAAAAAGAGAACTACAGGCCAATATCCCTGATGAATATGGATGCAAAAATTCTCAATAAGATACTGACAAATCGAATTCAACAGCATATAAAAAGAATTATTCACCATGATCAAGTGGGATTCATTCCTGGGATGCAGGGCTAGTTCAACATTTGCAAATCAATCAGTGTGATACATCACATTTATAAAAGATAAGAACCATATGATCCTGTCAATCGATGCAGAAAAAGCATTTGACAAAATTCAGCATCCTTTCTTAATAAAAACCCTCGAGAAAGTCGGGTTAGAAGGAACATACTTAAACATCATAAAAGCCATTTATGAAAAGCCCACAGCTAATATCATCCTCAATGGGGAAAAACTGAGAGCTTTTCCCCTGAGATCAGGAACACGACAGGGATGTCCAGTCTCACTGCTGTTGTTTAACATAGTGTTGGAAGTTCTAGCATCAGCAATCAGACAACAAAAGGAAATCAGAGGCATCAAAATTGGAAAAGATGAAGTCAAGCTTTCGCTTTTTGCAGATGACATGATATTATACATGGAAAATCCGATAGACTCCACCAAAAGTCTGCTAGAACTAATACATGAATTCAGCGAAGTCGCAGGATACAAAATCAATGTACAGAAATCAGTTGCATTCTTACACACTAATAATGAAGCAACAGAAAGACAAATAAAGAAACTGATCCCATTCACAATTGCACCAGGAAGCATAAAATACCTAGGAATAAATCTAACCAAAGATGTAAAAGATCTGTATGCTGAAAACTGTAGAAAGCTTATGAAGGAAATTGAAGAAGATATAAAGAAATGGAAAAACATTCCGTGCTCATGGGTTGGAAGAATAAATATTGTTAAAACGTCAATACTTCCCAAAGTATCTATACATTCAATGCAATCCCAATCAAAATTGCACCAGCATTCTTCTCGAAGCTAGAACAAGCAATCCAAAAATTCATATGAAACCACAAAAGGACCCGAATAGCCAAAGTAATTTTGAAGAAGACGACCAAAGCAGGAGACATCACAATCCCAGACTTTAGCCTCTACTACAAAGCTGTCATCACCAAGACAGCATGGTATTGGCACAAAAACACACACATAGACCAATGGAATAGAATAGAAACCCCAGAACTAGACCCACAAACATATTGTCAACTAATCTTTGACAAAGCAGGAAAGAATATCCAATGGAAAAAAGACGGTCTCTTTAACAAATAGTGCTGGGAGAACTGGACAGCAACATGCAGAAGAATGAAACTAGACCACTTTCTCACACCATTCACAAAAATAAACTCAAAATGGATAAAGGACCTGAATGTGAGACAGGAAACCATCAAAACCCTAGAGGAGAAAGCAGGAAAAGACCTCTCTGACCTCAGCCGCAGCAATTTCTTACTTGGACACATCCCCAAAGGCAAGGGAATTAAAAGCAAAAATGAACTATTCGGACCTCATGAAGATAAAAAGCTTCTGCACAGCAAAGGAAACGATCAACACAACTAAAAGGCAGCCGACAGAATGGGAAAAGATATTTGCAAATGACATATCGGACAAAGGGCTAGTATCCAAAATCTATAAAGAGCTCACCAAACTCCACACCCGAAAAACAAATAATCCAGTGAAGAAGTGGGTAGAAAACGTGAATAGACACTTCTCTAAAGAAGACATCCAGATGGCCAACGGGCACATGAGAAGATGCTCAATATCACTCCTCATCAGGGATATACAAATCAAAACCACACTCAGATATCACCTCACGCCAGTCAGAGTGGCCAAAATGAACAAATCAGGAGACTATAGATGCTGGCAAGGATGTGGAGAAACGGGAACCCTCTTGCACTGTTGGTGGGAATGCCAACTGGTGCAGCCACTCTGGAAAACAGTGTGGAGGTTCCTCAAAAAATTAAAAATAGACCTACCCTATGACCCAGCAGTAGCACTGCTAGGAATTTACCCAAGTGATACAGGAGTACTGATGCATAGGGGCACTTGTACCCCAATGTTTATAGCAGCACTGTCAACAATAGCCAAATTATGGAAAGAGCCTGAATGTCCATCAACTGATGAATGGATAAAGAAATTGTGGTTTATATACACAATGGAGTACTACATGGCAATGAGAAAGAATGAACTATGGCCCCTTGTAGCAACGTGGATGGAACTGGAGAGTGTGATGCTAAGTGAAATAAGTCATACAGAGAAAGACAGATACCATATGTGTTCACTCGTATGTGGATCCTGAGAAACTTAACAGAAACCTATAGGGGAGGGGAAGGAAAAAAAAAAAGGTTAGAGTGGGAGAGAACCAAAGCATAAGAGACTCTTAAAAACTGAGAACAAACTGAAGGTTGATGGGGGGTGGGAGGGAGGGGAGGGTAGGTAATGTTCATTGAAGAGGGCATCTTTTGGGATGAGCACTGGGTGTTGTATGGAAACCAATCTGACAATAAATTTCATATCTTAAAAAAATAATAAAATTTAAAAAAATAAATAAACTGAGAACAATCTGAAGGTTGATGGGGAGTGGGAGTGAGGGGGGATGGTGGGTGATGGGCATTGAGGAGGGCACCTGTTGGGATGAGCACTGGGTGTTGTATGGAAACCAATTTGAACAATAAAATTCATATTAAAAAATAAACATGAAAGTCAACAACAACAACAAAACCAGTACTAGAAACCTAATCCATAAAGAAGTCACTCCGCCTTCAAGGTGCTGAGTGCAGATACAATGACACAGAGAGTTGTCCTGGAAAAGTGTAGTCTTCTTGAGCATGCTGTTGTTGCCTTTGAGGCTCCCTGTGCAGTCCGCCCTCCTTTCAGGTGCTGCCTGTTTTGTCATGGGAGTTCAGATTGTTTGGAGCATGGAGTGCTGTGGTCAGTGAGGGGAGGGGTCCTCTTCTGGTTTTCTGGTGGTTTACTCTTTAAAGGGAATACCAAGGCAGATCTGTTTCTGTCCCAGTGTTTTATGGAGTTTTAAGTGGATAACTTCTTAGAACTTTCACCTACTGCTTCCTCCTTCCCACTTGCTTTCCTTCCACATGCATTCAGATAGGTGTACATGAAAGGGGTCTAGAGGACAAATGTCTTCCCCAGAAATTATGACCTGATCAGAATTTCTCCTCTTTGCTGAAGAATAATAAGGCCATACAACTGAGTCCATCCAGCTTACTGGGTCCCATTCTTTCCTCTCCATAACAAGTTCAGATCTAGAAGCCACCTCAGTCCCTCATGAAAGCTGGTTTTCAGCTGGTCAGACTCCTCAGTTGGTCAGACGTGTCCAGCTATTTTGGAACACCAGATCTTTGTAGTTAAACTAAGGTTGGGAAATCCATTAAATTTCTCATTGTTGTGCCATAGGACCTCTCAGTAGTGAATAAGGGTGTAAATCTGTGTGTGGAGCCATCAGGTGATAAGACCATCTACAAATCTGCCCCAGATTTTGGCTACTGTGGAATTCTCATGTTATATAATTAGCTTTTCCTTACCTCTGGGATGGTAGCTCCCAATTCTGTAGTAATGCCCCAAACCATCATGTTTCTTTTATCCAGTAAGTTGACTTCCTAAAAAAAAGTCTATTTTACAAATAGAACTAAATACAGTCAAATGCCTGTCTAGCAGGTTGATCTTGAAAAGGGCTGTATGTCAGTGGCAACAAGACAGCTAGTTGAAAAAATACACATCATGTTAAACGTTAAAAGTAAAATGTTCAACCCATTAAAAGTTATTTGGTGCTATTGATGCAAACCAAGACTGGTTAACTGGTTTTCACTTACAAAAATTACCAAATTCTGTCAAGTGAGTGATTTGTGTGCCTATAGCCGACTTACCATGCTAACAAAACTGTATGAATTGAGTAAAAAAATGCTCATTCTCATCACTGGCACTGTGAAAAAGAGAAGGATAAAGAGTTTAGACTTTTTTGAGGCGCACCTGGGTGGCTCATTTGGTTAAGCATCTGACTCTTGATTTCGGCTCAGGTCATGATCTCACAATTCGTTAAGTTCAAGGCCTGCATTGGGTTCTGTGCTGACCAGTGCAGAGCCTGCTTGGGATTCTCTCTTCCTCTCTCTTCTGCCCCTCCCTGTTTGTTTTCTTTCTCTCAAATAAATTAAAAAAAAAAAAAGAATTTGGGCTTTTTTGAAAGGCTACTTAAGTCAGTATTAAAAAAGACTTTAAAGGATCCAATATAAATCTAGACCTATAAGGGAAAAATAAAATATCCTTCTTCAGTAGCTATGGAATGCAACAGACACTGTTTCTGACTTGAGGGGTTTTTTTTTTTTAGACTTTTGGAATATTACATGTTAGATTTTATCCACATTAATCCTTCAGTTTATCCTTCAATTTTTTTGTCCCATAACCTTATTGTATGGACAGATGTGACCAGCATACAAAAGAACTCTCTTCTAGGGGTAGAGCAAGGCAAAGGGAAATAGCTGGTCTGGGTTGTGACTTCATGGGGGAACAAGGATGTTGATTTCGAGACAGAGATGCTCGTTTCTCTTGTTTCAGAAACTTAATATTTTCTAGACTAGAGTGTTGTAAGTATTACCCTGCTTTTTCCTTTCTCCTTTCACTTCCTTTGTTCCCTAACTATAAAGAATATTTCAGGAGAAGAGTCACAGACATAGTCTTGTAACTACGTAGGCTCAATATGGTATGGGCCTTAAGCTTTCCTAAGTTCTTCTGATTATTTTTACATTCTACAGACACGTACTGAATTGAGAAATGATTGGAAAGAAGAGGAGAGTTAGTAAAACAGATGAGAGTGATAATGGATAGTTTGACACCGGGGGAAACAGAGGCAAAGTTTTTCCACACCTTGGAACCATACACCCTGGATCAGAGAAGAGGGACTTGAGACGTTTTTAAGAGAAACGGGTACTTTTGCAGGAGCAGTGGGCCAGTGTGGTGCTGAAGGCTCTGTTATAGTCTGTAGATTCTGATCAAAGCCAAACTTTTTAACCTGATGAATCCTGTCTTCTCCCTGTGGCCCTGGGTGAATTCCAAGGGAAAGCAAGAACACAGCTTCTCTTGATCCATGATTACAGGTTTGGCAGGCCACATTAGTGTCCTAACAGGTACCAAAGATAAACAATGAGACCCTCTTGGTGTTCTGAAGGAAATTATGACTTAGTAGTAGGAACTTCCAGGTAAGCAATCACAACATGGCATTATGTGTAGTAATAGAGAAAGTATGGATTCTGAAGCCAGCCTAGAAAAGAATACAACTATTTCAGTTTTGGGAGAGTGAAAAGCATAATCCAATAGGTGACGTTTGGGTATTGAAGGATGAGTGGTAATTTTCCAGGTGGCAAGGAACAGAAAGGGAATAAGTTTGTTGAAATAATGCCTTGGGAGAAAGGTATGCACGTAGGCAAAAAACAACAACAACAAAACCTTTCCATTTTTATAATCTTGGGCTCGATAAGACCTTTATGTGAGTAGGAGCTGGGTTCTTATTTTCTTTTATGCTCTTCTGTGAGCTGATATATGTGCAATGCCAAATGGAGTTTGGGCTCAAAATTTCCTAATCCATTAATCTTCAGGTGTTTTTCACATTTTCCCTTTGAGTGACTGCCATAGATGCACTGACCCCTCAAAATGTTGGTAAGCCACAGAGAAAACAGCAGACTCCCTGAATGAGAAGTATTTATAGAAAAGGCAGTTCACTTAGAGTAATTACTCAGGGAAATTAGGGGGGAAATTAGGGAGTGAATGCCCATCACTTATTAGGTTAGAATTAAACCGAGTATAATCTATGGATAATGGATAGAGATGACTTTTTTAAAGTAAAATCTTTCGCTCTAATAATGTAAACCTCTGACATTAGGGCCTGCTTCTGTGCTGAATCACTCAAACTGTGGCTCAGTGCCCAAAACTCAATTTCTTTTGTTCAGTGCCCTCTAAAGCATGTTCTCCCTGAGACTCAGCTTATCCTGGCAGAACTTCACCTTATTGAATTTTGCTTGATTTGCTCTTCCTTTTCGAGTCCGATTAAAGTTTCCTAAGCTTTCCAGCACCCATTTGTTTCTGCTTCAAGGGAGGAGCTTGCTTAGTTAGCTCCGTTTGATTTCCCTTGTGGGTTTTTCCCCAGTATGTTTCTTTGTTGCAGAAACCCTTGCAGATAGAAATGTGACCTCTTGAGCAGATAATAACAGCTCTTGTTAACTAATAGTACTAACCCTCACGTGGCTCTTATTACTTGCTGGTTACCGTTCTAAATGCTTTTTGTGAATTAATTCCATCTTCATGAAAACTGGCATGTATCATTATTTTCCCCATATTGTAGAGAGGAAAGGGAAGCACAGAGAGAGAGGTTGCCAAATCTCACAGTCTTAGTTGGTAGCAGAGTTCTGTTTCCATCCCAGTTGTCTATGCTTCTAACAATACACTCTATAGCCTGCCGTTACGAGCCCGGGACTTTGTGTACATTACCCTTTTTACTGCTGGCACCCTCCATGGAAGGTGGGTACTTTAATCTTAATTTACATATGAGAAAGTGGAGGTTCTTAAAGCTTCTGTAACTAGCTCAGGTTACCTGCTGGCTGAGATGTGTTTCAAATGCTAGTGTCTCTAATACCAAATGCCTTGTTATTAGCCACTGCATTGAGCACTTTTGTTTTGTTTTGCTTTTTTCAAAGCAGTGATCCGGAGCTCAGACCCCGACCTCTCCTCCTTCCCTATATGATCTTCTCTTGTCTCGAGACTTTAAATAGTTATCTGTACTGTGATGATTCCCAGGTCTGACTTCTTTCCTCAGTTTCACATTCTTACGTCGGCGGGTTGTGTCAGGGAATTCTTGCTATAAGACCCACCTAGTAAAAACTGTAAAGTTTGTGGGTCATAGGACATTCCTCTAATAGTGTGAGTAACTTGAGCGTAGGAATTGGATCTTTTCGTCCTAGTGTCCCTCGTGCCTAGATCAACATCTGGCAAATGTGTTCTCAGAATTTGTTTGTTAGATGAACCTTAGTAAATGGATATAAAACATTATCCTTGAAAACAAGTTGTTGAAACCTTGCTTATAGACACCTTTTCTTGACATACTCCTAATACACATTAGCTGCTCAGTAAGGGGAACAGTTTTTCTCAAAATCTTGGTACCTCTGAAGGAAATGGGTTCTGTCTCCCTACTGCTGAATACAATACAATATAATAATTTTGAAAAAAAAATTGTATAAAAATACAAGTGGTTATCATCACTGTTGGTATTAACTTTGATGTGCATAGTAAATTGGAATAGTGTTGGGAGCCAGACAAAGCTGGAATCAAATGATAACACTGCCCATTAGCAGTTTTATGACAATATGCAAATAATTTAAACTCTTAGTCTCAGTTGTAAACAATGACACGGAAGTTTTACAGACTCTGTACAATGTGCATTATGCCATAAATCATATAAAAAGATATAAGATTATTATGAAGATTAAAGAACATATGTTCAAAATAATATAGTACTGCACACAAGTTGCTCAGTTAATGGTAGCCACTGCTGCTGCTCCTGTTCTCTTGTTAGTGGTAACTGCCATCTAGGTACAAGGAATCATAAACACTGTGCCAAGACAGTGACATTAACCATGAAGTTACTGTTCAAGTGGTTACTTACACTAGAATGTCTGATATCAGGGTGGTCAATTTGATTCATGCCAAAGGCAGGTTTCTGACACCCTCTTCAAGAGAAGCCAGGTCAGATCATCAACCAAAGGTACTTACGGAGTCAGATGCTGTGCTAAGAATTAGAAGGAATGAAAAGGGACCCCTCTGCTCTGAGGATCAGGTCATCTAGTTAACAACCTGGTATACCAAAGGGAGAGAAAACACTGTAGGTACCCTCCAGTCGCTCAGTTAAAGAAATATAGGGCCTAGCATTTTACAAGACAAAAATAACCCGACTGGTAATAGAGGCTTCCTTCCTTCCATTAGAATCCTCATCCTAGAAAACTGTTGGTTGTTATTTTTATATTAAACATTTAGAGAAGGATGGCAGATGATTCTGAGGAATATATTCCTCCTCTGTGTTCCCAGTGCCAAGCCCAGTGCCAGACATATACTACCTGTTCAGTAAAATAAGCTGAATAAGTAAATGAATGAATAAAAATGTTCTTAGCACAGAACATGGAAGGGATATAGGATCGTGATAATACTGATAGACTCTCTTCTGCATTTATATTACATATTTAATTTCATTATCCACAACTATTTCGTGGAAAAAGAAAAGTAACTTGATCAGCATCAACTTTATCACAGCATAAACGCCTGAGGGATATTAGTGAAAGTTTAAGCAAATGATCCTTTCAAACCTTACCAGGAGCATAACAGTAACTGAAACAAATACCTTGTTAGAGCCATTGATTCTTACTTGGTTCAAAATTTCTTTCAAATGCAACACGATTCCTTTTTTTTTTTTTTTAACGTTTATTTATTTTTGAGACAGAGAGAGACAGAGCATGAACGGGGGAGGGGCAGAGAGAGAGGCAGACACAGAATCGGAAGCAGCCTCCAGGCTCTGAGCCATCAGCCCAGAGCCCGACGCGGGGCTCGAACTCACGGACTGCGAGATCGTGACCTGAGCTGAAGTCGGACTCTTAACTGACTGAGCCACCCAGGCACCCCTCCTTTTTTTTTTTAAGTTGAAATTTTTAAGTTATTTTCAAATTATTTAATTAATTTTTAAATAATTTGGATTCCACTTGATATATAGTGTAATATTAGTTTCAAGTGTACAATTTAGTGTTTCAACACTTCCACACAATACCCAGTGCTCATCACAACAAGTACACTCCTTAGTCCCCATCACCTATTTCACCCCTCCGCCCACCCTTTTCCCCTCTGGTAACCATCAGTTTGTTCTCTATAGGTAAGAGTCTGTTTCTTGGTTTGCCTCTCTTCCCCTTTTGTTTCTTAAATTCCACGTATGAGTTAAAGCAAATGGTATTTGTTTTTCTCTGAGTTTTGCTTAGCATAATACTGTCTGGCTCCATCCACGTCATTGCAAATGGCAAGATTTCATTCTTTTTTCATGGCTGAGTAATATGCCATTGTGTGTGTGTGTGTGTGTGTGTGTGTGTGTGTGTGTGTGCGTGTGTATACATACATACATACTACATGTTCTTTATCCGTTCATCAGTGGATGGACATTTGGGCTCTCTCCATAGTTTGACTCTTGTTGATAATACTGCTGTAAATATTGGGGTGCATGTATCACTTCCCATGAGTATTTTTGTATTCCTTGGGGAAATACCTAGTAGTCTAATTGCAAGGTCATCTAGGTCATAGGGTAATTCTTTTTTTTTAACTTTTTTTTAAAGTTTTTTTTTTGTTTATTTTGCAAGAGAGAGGTAAAAAGAGAATCCCAAGCAGGTTCCTCGCTGTCAGCACGGAGTCTGACACAGGGCTCAATCTCACAAACCATGAGATCATGACCTGAGTGGATCAAGAGTCTGCTGCTTAACTGACTGAGCCACCCAGGTGCCTCTTAACTTTTTTTTTTAAGTTTATTTATTTATTTTGAGAGAGCAAGAGTAGAGGAGGGCAGAAAGAGAGGGAGAGAAAGAATTCCAAGCAGGCTCCACGCTCAGCACAGAGCCCAATGTAAGGCTCATTTCATGACTGAGAGATCCCGACGAGAGCTGACATCAAGAGTCAGACACTGAGGTTCCAGGATGGCTCAGTCTGTTAGGCGTTCAGCTTTGGTTCTGGTCATGATCTCACAGTTTGTGAGTTGAAGCTCCACATGAGGCTCTGTGTTGACCGTGCACAGCCTGCTTGGGATTCTCTCTCTCCTCCTCTTTCTCTGCTACTCCCCATTTGCACACTCTTGTTCAAAATAAATAAACATAAAAAAAAGAGACACTAAACCAAATGAGCCACCCAGGCATCCCTACTTTTAACTTTTTAAAGGAATCTCCATACTGTTTTCCAGAGTGGCTACAACAGTTTGCATTCTCTTTATCTGCATCCTTACCAACGCTCATTTCTTGTGTTGATGAGTTTAGCCATTCTGACAGACATGAGGTGATATTTCATTATAGTTTTGATTTGCATTTCCCTGATGATGAGTGATGTTGAACACCTTTTCATGTGTCTGTTGGCCATCTGTATGTCTTCTTTGGAAAAATGTCCATTCATGTCTTCTACCCATTTTTTAATGGGATTATTTGGTTTCTTTGGGGGGGGGTATTGAATTTTGTAAGTTCTTTATATATTTTGGATACTAACCCTTTATCAGATCTGTCATTTTTCAAATATTTTCTCCCATTCTATAGGTTGCTTTTTAGTTTTGTTGATTGTTTCCTTCTCTGCGTACAAGCTTTTTATAAAGCTTATAAACTAAAGTCCCAATAGTTTATTTTTGCTTTTGTTTCCCTTTCAGAAGACATATCTAGAAAGTTGATATGGCCAGTGTCAAAGAGGTTACTGCCAATGTTATCCTCTAGGATTTTAATGGTTTCAAGTCTCACATTTATGTCTTTAATCGATTTTGAATTTATTTTTTGTGTATGGTGTAAGAAAGTGGCCCACTTTCATTTTACTGCACATCGCTGTCCAGTTTTCCCAGCCCCATTTGTTGAAGGGACTTTTTCCTGTTGAATATTCTTTCCTGCTGTGTTAAACATTTATTGACCATAGAGTTGTGGGTTCATTTCTCAGTTTTCTCTTCTGCCATCTTAATCTCTGTGTCTATTTTTGTGACAGTTCCCAGCTCTCTTGATCACTACAGCTTTGCGATACAATTTCATGTTCAGGATCGTGAAGCGTCTAGACTTGCTATTCTTTTTCAAGGTTTCTTGGGCTAGCTGGGGTCTTGTACAGGTTGTTTGTTCAACCTCTGTGAAAAATGCTGTTGCTATTTTGATAGGGATTGCATTAAATCTATAGATTGCTTCGGGTGGTATAGACATTTTAATAATACTTGTTTTTCCAATCCATGAGCATGGAACATCTTTCCACTTCTTTGTGTCATCTTTAATTTCTTCCATCAGTGTTTTGTAGTGCGATTCAGAGTATAGATCTTTTACCTCTTTGATTAGGTTTATTCCCAGGTATCTTAGGGTTTTTGGTGCAATTGTAAATGGAATCGATTCTTTGATTTATCTTTCAGCTCCTTCATTTTTGGAGTATAGAAATGCAATGAATTTCTGTTGATTTTGTCTCGTGACTTTAATGAATTTGTGTATCAGTTCTCGCAATTTTTTGGTGCAGTCTTTTGGGTTTTCTACATAGAGAATCATGTCATCTGCAAATGGTGAAAGTTTTATTTCTTGCCGATTTGGATGACTTTTATTTCTTTTTGTTGTCTGATTGCTGTGGCTAGGACTTCTAGTACTGTTAAAAAAAAGCTGTGATCAGAGTGGACATCCCTATCTTATTCCTGACTGTACAGGAAAATCTCTCAGTTTTCCTCATTGAGGATGATATTACCTGTGGGTTTTTTTGTATATGGCCTTTATTATATTGAGGTATGTTCCTTCAATCTCTACTTTGTTGAGTTTTTTTTTTGTTTTTTTTGTTGTTTTTTTGTTTTTTTTTTTTTTTTTTACCACAAATGGATGTTGTACTTGGTCCAATGCTTTTTCTGCATCTGTCAAAAGGATCATGTGGTTCTTATCCTTTCCTTTATTAATACGGTATATCATGTTGATTGATTTGCAAATATTGAACCACCCTGGCAGCTTGGGAATAAATCCCACTTGATCGTGGTGAATAATTCTTTGAATGTATTGTTGGATTTAGTTTGCTAGTATTTTATTGAGAAATTTTCCTTCCATGTTCATCAGGGATATTGGCCTATAGTTCTCTTTTTCAGTGGAGTCTTTATCTGGTTTTGGTATGAGGGTAATGCTGGCCTCAACATGATTTCTTTTAGGCCTTAATCCTAACGGCTAATTTTATACAACTGAATGCTGCTCAAATGTTAATGTGTCAAAGAATCACCTTGGAATCTTAATAAAAGGCAGAGTCTGATTCTAGAGGTGTAGGGTAGGACCTGAGATTTTCCATTTCTTATAAGCTCCCAGATGATGTTGATGCTGCTGTTCAAGGACCACATTTTAAACATCAAGGGCTTGACCATGGTTCAACATATTTCAGGTGATTCTTTTTTTTAAAATTTTTTTAGTGTTTCTTTATTTTGAGAGAGAGAGAGAGAGAGAGAGAGAGAGAGAGAGAGAATGCATGTGGGGGAGGGGCAGATAGAGAGGGAAAGTGAGAACCCCAAGCAGGCACCACACCATCAGCACAGAGCCCGATGCAGTGCTCCATCTCATGAACTGCAAGATCATGATCTGAGCCAAATCAAGAGCTGGATGGTTACCCCACTGAGCCATCCAGGTGCCCCCAGGTGGTTCTTTACTTTATTCATTACTGGCCATTTTGGTGACCCTATCTATATCTTGACTAATCTCAGAACCAACCCGTGTATATACCTCAACATACTAATTTCTAATTTCTAATGGAATCTCAGTCTATGGAGCTGTCTTTTTATTTGGAAAGCCCTACCAAATGAGTACAACCCTCAGGGGTTTCTGTGTTTAGGAGCAGCTTTTGTGCCCTCCAAGCTGATATTATATGTAAATAGGGTTTGACTACATCAATGTTATAATTACTATTACAGATTGTAATCCTCATGGGAATAATGAGGGATTGCTTGAACAATAGGGAACTTCAGAATTCTTATCAGACCACATACAGCCAACTTAGTCACAAAGAGGTCAAATACAATTCTGTGATATTTTTATATCACATCAAGAATGAGTGTTACATTAAAAAAATGAATGAATGTTATAAAAAGGTGGTTGTTAAATTAGGTCTGAGTCGATGTGCGTATATAATACAATTTTCTCAATTTCTTTTTATATGTAATTTTCTAGCTATAAGTCAGGCAATTTTATCTCCTAAATTTTCAGTGAGTATTAGAATATGATTTAAAATACAATATTTAAAAACAGTAGCCATTTATTTTAAAGACACTTGGATTTTTCACCAAAATAAATTTTATGTTGTATTTTCCCAGTTTTATCCCAACATTTTACTAGGGATTTTCCTTATCTCTGCAGATATACAGCATCCTTATTTTGAATATTTTGTCACTTCACAATGTCTTGGTAATTTTTAGAAATAATTCTAATGTACAATGCCAAGCATTTTTTAGTGCTTGAAATAGCCAGCCACATAAAATACTGAAACAGAAAGCTATTTAACCATTACCTGGAGAGAAATGGAAACTTTTCAGGGATGTACATGGTCAATATGATTTGAAGAATATAAATAAGGATTTGCATGTATGTGTTCCATAGGTTATTTTATTGTCTAGCAATAATAACAATAATTTATTGTTCTTCACACGTAAGGATTTTAATAAAGTGTTTGTTGCCAGATTTAACTAGAAAGACAATTAGCCTCAGGAAAGGTTCCAAACCTTTGGCTTCTTTCAAGCTCAAAAGATCTCAGGTCACTAACTGCCCAAGGGAAAGACAAAATCTGTTATAAAATTGCCAAGCCAAGCTTTGAATTTTAGTTTGTAGAAACTGGAAAAGGAAAGGAAACATGAAAATCAGCCCTCTCCTTTTCACTTTTTTAGGCATTAGTAGGTCCAACCCTGGAAATATTTAAAGACTGCCTTATATCAGAAATGAGAGATGTATAAAGAAAAAAGGGAAACTTATACTACATGATATTAAAACATCCAGTGGTTATAAAGTCTTATATTATCTAGGGCAATGCAAAAACCAAACAAAATTACGCACTCATCTTTCTGAGAAGAAATAGGCAACGATTGAGCATGGGAGTGACTGGCGGTGGAGGGGATAGTGTCACATTCCAGGTCATACTTTGAGTATAGGTGCCACACAATATTACATTTGAAAAAAGTCAAGGTACAATGATTTTATTTCCAGCAAACTGTTACTATGGCTGTTTTATTTACGAATGCTAAAACTATATTGGGTAGATAACTTCAAAGTGTGGGATTTAATTTTTTTGCCTTAAAATTACATGTTTTAAAACAATGTTAACCCATTTCCAACAATTTTTGTGTTGATCCTAGATTTTTGTGTTATACTTAAATCTCTGCAGAATAGAAAAGCAAGAAGTGAAATAATTTTGGATAAAATTTGCATTCTACAGGCTAGGCCAGGTTATGCTGCAGAAATCTTCTTGTCCCCGTTCTTCTGTCCTCTCCAGAAAGTGGTTTGGCACCACACACAGTATCCATTGGGTGTCTGAATGGCTGTCCACACAATTCTGCAGGAGGATCAGTACTTTAGGCTCTGTTGCTTCTATGGCTCTCGCATACAGTCCGTGCCTCCAGGTTGATGAGGGCAGAAAGGGCATGGAAGAGCTATGACAGGCTCTCAGTGTTTGGCACCTAGAAGTCACAAAATCATTTTTATCCACACTTTTTTAGTTGAAGTAAATCTTAGGCCTACATCCTGTCAGTCTTCCAAGGGCAGTTAAGTACAGCCATCCTGCGTGGCGGGAGCAATGTTTCCTACGGAGCTCTCTATTCACGTGTTCATGTATCTCCTGATTGATTGTGTTTTTTTTCTTTTCTTATGTCACTTTGCTGGTTAGGCCTTTTTAACCTCTCACCTAGGTAATTGTTCTAGCCTTATCCATAGACCTCTTCTTTTCCATCTGCTAATCTTTGTCCATTTTGCCTAAGGTCACAAAATAAGTTTCCCTAAACCAAAGAGGTTTCTATTTAACCTCTGCCCCAAATCATCCATTATTTCCCTACTGGCTCATCTCCTAATGTGACGTGACAGTGAAGGGCTAAGTGTGGTTGGAGCCAGTAGAGAAGTGGACATCCAACCTCATCCACTGTAGCTGAGAACACACTGGGAGGAAAAGTCCAAGAACAAACTTAACCTATATATGAAAGAGTAATGATAGAATGTGCCATTCATCCAGACAAGCACTTGGCATTGAAAAGGCCAAACTGAGAGATATAGAGGTGTCTTCAGTTCAGCAGACCATAGGTGTAAGAATTTACGAGCATTGACTATGAATAGCTGCAGAAAGCAGAGTCCCAAATAGATAACTGGGGTTTAGGAGTAGACTCACTGAGCAGTGTGGAAGGGAAGGGATCAGCGTTGGAACACTGAGTTATGACAGGTTAGAAAGGTAGAAATTCATGTGATAGAAGACAGCTAGAACTTAGAGACACACAGTCATCTACAAGGCACTAGCTTTTAAATCTTGTACTGTTGTTTCAGAGGAAATAATCAGAACCCCAGGATATGTTAGATGACAACAGAGCTGCCCTGGTTGAAGTCACCATGGTCTCCACTCCTTCTTGCTATAGAGTAGCAACCCCCCCAAAGTAAGTTTTCAACATCTATAGGGTTCCACTCAACAAACACATAGTCTTAGTTTAAAGGAACATGGCAGATGTACAGGTGCCAAAGCAGAAGCAAAGTGGGGAGGAGGCAGAAGGTCAAATGAATGCGAACAGTGAGAACAACTGACCTGTGTTGCCCTGAGACCCCTCTTTGATGAGCCAGATCAGGCTTTTAAACCCTATCTGGCTGCTGCAGATTGTGTCTAGATCTGAGAGCAGAGGGAGCCTGCAGAGAAGTGCTAAGGGGCCCTGAACAGGGAGCAAGGACAAAAGATGAGGTAGCACCAACCTCTCATCCCTTCTTCCTTTTCCATGGAAGAAATGTCCCTGCTGCAATCAAAGACGTTTGTCCGTTGGTCCCAGGCCTTCACATGTTTTCAAAACTTCACTCCTAAAGTTCTTCCTGTCCAGCATCACCCACGTCTTTTCTATTCAGGCCCATTTTCTGCAGCGCAAACACATGTTCAAGGGCAGTGGTTCTCAAAGTGTGGTTCCTGGATCAGCATCGTCATCACCTGGGAACTTGTTAGACATGCACATCCTACTGTTCCACCCCAAAATTACTGAATCAGAAACTCTGGGCCCACAATTTGGTTTTTAATAAGTCCATCAGGTAGTTCTTATGTAAAGTCAAGTCTAAGAAACACTGCCCTAGCATAACACACTTAAAAAAGAAACTTGGCCCCTCATTTTCCTGTAACCACTGCCCATTGCCCTGTTCCTGTCCCTGATAAAACTTCACTATGTTGTTATGCTGTCTTCACCTCCCACATGGCTTTTAATCTGGTTAGTCCCTACCACTGTACAGAAGCTGTCCTTTTCAAAGTCACCCAAAATCTCAATGCCAAAATCAATGGGCACTTACCTTTACAAATCTCAGTCTTTTATCAGTATGTTTCAGTCAGTCTCACCCTTTCTAAAGAAAATTAACTTCTTGATTTTCATGACATGACATTCTTCTTTTTGATTCCCTGAGTGTTCAGTCTCCTTTGCTGCCCTCACCTTCTCTGCCTGATCTCTAAATTTTGGTGTTGTATGGGCTTTAGAACTTTGCCTCTTCCTTTTCATCCTTCCACTCTCAACCAAGGTGATTTCATGTAATTCCAAGGTTTAAATGACATTTCTATTGGATAACCCCATAATTTCGATCTCTAATCTGGATTTCTCTGAGCTACAGATTTGCAAATTCAAAACGTCCTTCTCTGTATCTTAAATATAACAATCATATACATCATACGTTAGCATATATAATATATATTATTTATCACAATATCAGAAAGACTTGATCCCTCCTCCCACAGCCATTCTTCCACTCTGGCTTTGCTTACATAATTCATTAATACCACCATTCACCTCTGTCCAAATAAAAAAAAAATCCGAGCGTTGTCTTAGAATTCCCTGTTTCTCTTTTCCTTCTTCCCACCCATCTGATTCATGGATAAATATTACTGATTCTATCACTAAAATATATTTCAAATCTGTCCATTTCTCCCTATGTCCACTGCCATCACCTTGGTCAGGATCATGGTGATTTCTCGTTAGCTCAAAGCCTACCACTTGGCCCCCCAAATTTCATCCCTGCTCTGTGCAAATCCACTCCCTACACAGCACTGAGAGGTCTTAAACTATAAACAAAATCGTGTTAATTTTTTGCTTAGAAAACCAGATTTCTTTCAATGGGCAAAGGGCATGATTGGCCTCCTGACCTCTTCTGCAGTGTCACTGGTGATCCCTCTCTTTTTCACTGCTGTACTCTGGCCACATTAATCTTGAGATGGTATTTAAACCACTCTTGGTCCTCTCCCTCTTCCAGACCTTTGCAGTTGGTATTCTCTTGTCTGGAGGACTTTTACTCTGGCTCTTCCTGTGGCTGACTCTTTCCCATGTTTCAGATTTTAGACAATACGACCATCTCATTGAGGTCTGGATAGTCACATCGTCTAAAATCCTGTCAGTTGAGTTATTGTCTATTACTGAATCCTCTCAATTTCCTGCATAGCACTTAGTACCATCTGTAATTATTTGTTGTGCCTGTTTGTTTGTATGTTGTCTGTCTCTCTACCAGAATAAACTTTCCAAGAGGGTCTTTTATTTTTCATTAAATTCTCAAGACCTAGATAAATCATGTTAGCAGTAAATATGTTTCAAATGAATAAAGGAAGAATAAAGAACAAATGTGGCACAGATATTGATATGCATTGTTTTCAGGATAAAATTCCAAAGCCTGTCATTAAATGGAACCTTTTGGAGACCCCATTTCCTTTCCAGCCCTTCTTCAAGTCTTTATTCACATTCTACCTTCTCTTTGTTGGTGTCCTTGATCATCTAGTATCCTTTATCTATAGTTATTTCCACACATCTTATTTTGATGCTCTAGTATTGTTATTCATTTTGTGTGTATATGTCTTAGCCAGTTGACCCATTTATTGAGAAACTGCCCTGTACCCATGGTGTATTTGAAGCTCCTATGTATTGTAGTGGTCTTGAGGGCTGTGATATCCTTTAAAACTTCACAGTGTCAGGCATGGGATTTGTTCATAGAAGGCATTTAACAAATGATTGATGATTAATTGAGCCCATCCTTGATGGATGTTATCCATCAGCATGGCTGTTAACCGGTGGTTGTAACCTTTAGGGCAAGTGTTTTAAGAATTCTAAGTTTTGTTTTTGTTTTTATAATAGGGCAGATTCGGCCATCAGGGGTATTCTAGAATCCCAAGGGCATCAGAATGAAATATCAGTTGTCAGAGTATTTTTTTTAACTGTAATAGGTCTTCACGGTTTTTGCTTCAACATCTAGAAAGGATTCCTTTTCTTATTTCAAACCAATTAAATATTCTGGGTGAAACAAGTCACTCATCTGTCTATGATCCTTTAGAAAAGTTGTCATTTTGTTAATATATTGTACCTATTATTAATCCGAATTTGTAGTGACCATGTTTTATTGTACTTATAAATGGTGAACTCAGTTTTTGAAATTAAGCTTTTTATTTGCAATTTTTTTTAAATCAAACTTTGCAAATGTTTTCTGTGTGACATTCATACAAAGTCATCCTATACTTGAAAGGGATTTTGAGAATCTTGGATACATTTTCCTTTTTATCGAATATTTACTTACTTTCTGGGTCTGTGTCCTGGCTCTATTACTTATTGTATAACCTTGGGCAAATTTCATAACATGATTTTGCCTTAGTTTTATCATTAGAAATGTATATGTACAGGAGACATACATACCTTATAGAATTGTTATGGATTAACACATATTTTCTGTCTAGTATACAGTTCCAGGCATAGAATGTTGGCCATAATACTGTTTTTATTTTGAATATCTGCTATATGCCAGACATTAGTGAGGAACAAGATAAAGTCTTTGACTAATAGTTGCTCATAGTATGTTGAGGCTGGTGGCAATTGTACATGTGATACTGCCTTGGGGACCACCTCTCTTGTGAAGACATTTACTCTTGTCTACCACATGGTGTTTAGAGATGGTTAATGTACCTAATACTATCACCACTCTTAATAAGTATTTCTTTTGTCTTCAGGAGCTTGTGACTGTCATTCTTCACCCTCCCTGCATCCACATCCTTTGTCCTATAACTGTGTATTACCCTCCCCTCTGACACAGGGCTTGACTGTCAAAATGGATTTGGCCATTTTACTGTTAAAAAGTGCTTTGAGTGGGCCTGCCTTCTCTCACTTCTGTCTCTGCCATGGCAAGACAGCACTTGTAGGTGTTGTAGGTTGAACAGCCCTCAAGGATGTCCATATCCTGATCTCTCGAACCTGTAGATATGTTAGGATACATGGCAAAAGATTTTGCAGATGTAATTAGGGCTACAGACCTTAAGATAGATTACCCCAGATTTCTGGGTTGGGATC
The DNA here is from genome assembly GCF_018350155.1 of Leopardus geoffroyi. Classification (NCBI taxonomy): domain Eukaryota; kingdom Metazoa; phylum Chordata; class Mammalia; order Carnivora; family Felidae; genus Leopardus; species Leopardus geoffroyi. The sequence goes on along the minus strand of NC_059333.1, from coordinate 139,266,976 downwards.
AATGTAATCACAAAGTAATAGAGAATTTCCCAGGCTAGGGTCAGAAGATGGGCAGAAGAGGCAGAAGACTGATGCAGCAGAAGGGGAAATGAAAGAGATTTCAAGTGTGAGAAGGGTTCATTGCACTGCTGTTGGCTCACATGGAAGGACCAGAGGAAAGCCTCTGGGAGCTACAGCCAGCAAGGAAATGGGGCCTCAACTCTGCACTTACAATGAAATAAGATTACCAACAACCTGAATGAGCCTTAAAGTGGATTCTTCCCAGTACCTTGCAGTAAGAGCCTAGGTAGCCAACAGCTTAATTTCAGTGTGGTAAAATCTTTTCTGGAGCAGAAAACCCAGCAAAAGTAACCCTAACTTCTGAACTGTAGAATCCTGAGATAATAAATTTGCGTTGTTTTAAGATGTTAAGTTTGTGGTGATTTGCTAAGATAACAATAGAAAACTAATACATAGGGCTGTGACAGAACGGGATGAGTTGCCCTCTCTTCCCAAACGAGGGCAGCATAGATGGGTTGATAGCTCTACAATCCCAAGATGAGGGAATGTGCCCAGCCAAGGTCAGCAACTCCCAGACCTGGCCAACCACCTCATGTGTAGGAACAATACATAATCGTCTATGCCTCTGATGTTTTGTTATTGTTGGTTATTCAGTCCTGTGGCAATGGGTATCTTGATATGGAGGCCAAGGAACAGCTGGGTGAATGTCAGGCTTTTTCATGAAATATTCTCTTAGAATGGTGAGTGAGAAAAATCTGATGAGTCGTGTGAGATTCAACCATGGAGCAAGATTCTAAGGTGGGGTCTGGTAGAAATACTCTATGAAGGAAAGCAGATGGAAGAGTTGGATTATTTATTTGTGTTACTGATAAGGTATATATGAGAACACTTTACATTCAAGGAGAAATGGAATTTATTAGAACTTCACTTTTACTACAAGCTTTTTATGTGTGGCCTAGTCAGTCTGAATGATCTTTGTATTTTGGGAGGTTTGAATCCATTAAAAGAAAACAGAGTATCAGTCACACTTCTTCTTTCCCAAACTAGTTAGTAAACAAAAAATCCAAATGAAGAAGTTTAATACTTGGACTTAAATGAGAGAGAAACTCCACAGAGTTAAATACAGCATAAAATGGATATTTCCACTAAGGCTATCTTAACTGAAGCAGCTATTTTTTTTTAAGAGAAAATTAATGTAATCCTGGCTTAATTTAGTTTTGTTTTATCAAGTCAGCAGAGTTAATTCTATGTCAATAAAAAAAGAAACTCAAGCTGTGCAAATCATTTTACACTCTATGTGAATTTCTGGAGGAAATACTGAAAACATATTTAAATTGCACCACAGGAACTGTGAGTACATTTAATTTTACATTAAAAAAAAGTGTCGTTTGTGTTTCTTGGAGAATAAAACAGATCCAAACAAAACAAACCGTTCCCTAATTCAGCGTTTGGGACACAGTGGGCTACCAGTTGAAGAAATTCTCTCCCGGGCAAAAAACAAACACTGCCTAACATAGTGTTCTTCTAATCAATACCAGACTCAGCAAGGCTGGGGTTTGAGGCGGCCAGTTTTCTCTCTAGCAGTTTAAGATGAGTATCCGTACTGTTTTATGAATGAAGGAGATGTGGTTCCTGGTGGAGTAATAGCATGGAAGTCACTGTGTCCAAGTCACAGTGTTAGTTTTGGCCCCCCGAGAGAGGTTATCTGGTCTGAGCTTGTCCCTGTGGGTAAATAATAACTGGTTAAAGAGAACTGATTAAACCAGTTATGTGATCTGTATACAGCTCACCTTCACGTCTGTTAGAGTGCCAAAAAAGAAGAAAAAGCAATTGAAGTTCATATATTGTGTGCTTTAAGAAGACAAAATGAAAGGCAGTCATTCGCTTTCCAGATTGTTTTAATTGATTACCAAGTGTCCTAGAGTCTATGTATGAAGAGATTGTGTCGTGTGAGATCTGAAGTCTGTTTGATCTATCCATGGTAGTCCAATTTTCCTGTATCTTGAGAAGGGGAAGAATTGACCAAAGGCTTTCCAGGAAAGATAGCTTTATTGTTTTCTCCAAGATGGGAAATAGAATTGGCATTAAAACATCAATTCTGCCAGCAGGATAAGACTGGAACCTTGGTATCGAGACATGCAGGAGAATTCATAAACATAGTTGATGCTTCAGAACATGTATTACCTGACTATGGGGAAGAAAAAAAAATAATTCAAATGCTGCTTCCCTGTGGTGTTTCTGTGTGTGGCAACTATTCCTACAGCTACAAAGATCTTGTCATCCGACAGAATCTCTCTGAATATTTTAAAGTAGTTTCCTCCAAAAGTACATGATTTATTTATTTCAAATGAGGATTAGATGGTATGTGTTTGACACTGTTATCTGCATTTTGAGTTTATTCATTCATTCACTCCATTCATTAGACATTTATTTAAAGCCTTGCTGTATCTAACACCTATGATGTCTGGAGCAAACCATATTCAACAACCCCCCCCGCCCCACCATATATTTCAACATCATGTTCAGTACTAATGATGAAGTGAAATAAATCTACACCTATAACGAAGGTTACACTTACCAACTAATGTTTAAATGCAGGAATCTTAGTACTATAGGGATTGGAGGCACAAGCTGTGCCTGAAGTCTGTTCACATATTCCTACCTGCTATGAACTTCCTCTTAAGATGAGCACAGGTAGCTGAGCGCACAGAAGTTGTGGGGAAACTATACAACTGAGATTTCTCCAAATTAACTTCAATGTAGGATACAAGGCTTATTAGAAGAAAATAAAAATTTACTAATGTTAAGCTTACACATATAAACATACGTGTGTGTATTTGTTATATTTGGAATATTAAGTGTGTGTGTGTGTGTACTGACAAACCTACATCTATGACCTATCTATCTAGTTAAATCACAACATTAACTGCAGCATTTTTTTTAGGACTTAAAGATTTTGGGGGGAGGATGGAATATTTTACTGACATTGTTTAAAATTGCTGGAGTACACTGATAATAAGAAACAGCAATATTTTTTCTTTGCTTTTTCCACTGAAGCAAAATATACATTGCATAAAACTTCCCATCTTAACCGTTTTCATGTCTAGTTTAGTGGGATTAAATACATTCACACTGCTGTGCAGCCATCACCATTATTCATCTTTACAACTCTTTCATGGTCTCACAAGGCAGCTCTGTGCCCATTAAGCAATAACTTTCCAATCCTCCTTTCCTCCAGCTCCTGGCGGTTGCTGTTCTACTGTCTGTCTCTGAATTTGAATAGCTGAGGTACCTCATATAAGCGTCATCATGTAGTATTTATACTTTTGTGTCTGGTTAATTTTACTTAGCATCATGTCTTTAAGTTTTATCCATATGGTACATGCATGTATCAGAATTTCATTCCTTTTTAAGGCTGAATGATGTTCCATTGTATGTATATACCAACATTTTGTTTTTCCATTTATCTCTTGCTGGACATTGGGGTTGTTTCCACCTTTTCACTAATGTAAAAAATGCTGCTGTGAATTGTTGTGAAAATATGTTCAAGACCATAAAGCAGACCAATTTTAGTTGGCTTTATTATCTTTAAATCTCCACAATGCTCCCTCTTATCCTGTGGTAGGTAGGAGATTCAGACTTTTGTATCAATTCACTGGCAGATGTCATAGCTAAGTCTCCATTCTTCACCACTAGAAGGAGATTGTTTGATGAAATCTTATGTACTATTCACTCCATCTTATGGTTTTACAAGTGTGGGTGATGATAACACAACTATATTTGGAAAGTACTTCTGGCCTTAAGCATCTCAGTCTTCACAATAATGCTGTGAGGTTAGTTTTATGGTCATTCCCATCCTATGAGGATAGTGATCCTTTTGTTTGTTTGTTTATTTGTTTATTACTGTCTCCCAAGACTCTAGAATACTGTCTGGGTCATAAAAGGCTCACAATAAATATTTGTTAAGTGAATGAATTTTCAAATGATGTGAATAGAGTACTTATTTTGAATCCTTTACTCAGTAAATAATGTCTGTTCTGGAACTTAGCTTCCAATTCCAATTTCTATGCAATTTTCACCATCTCATTTTGACATATTGTACTTGGAGCTGTAGGAGCAAATATTCACTAGCAATGTGCCTTGCTGAGGACTTTCACTTTCATTATTTCATTAATTTTAAAATGCACCCTGAGTATATAAAATTGTTCTCATCTTATAGATGAGGAAACTGAGCTCAGAGAGTTGAAGTGATTGGTCCAAATAGGTATGGGGCAAAGTTGAGATTTAGACCCCAGACTTCCAGCTCTGGAAGAAAGTCCTATAAATAATTAGAATGAGCAGACTCTGCTCCTTGAAAATTTGAACTTAGCCTCAAGAGAATTGCAGAATAACTTTAGCAAAGTTATGGGAACAATAGAATAAGCAAAATTAGGGCAGGAAATGAATGGGTCTGTTCAGAGGGGGTTTCTTGGGAATAGAGAGGTACCCGGAGCTGCTGGAAAAAGTTCAGGCCAATGCAGTAGGTATTGAGGAACGGAAGTCAGCGTGGGAGGTTTCTAACTATTTCAGGGCACTTGTAGTTGCTGTTAAGTTCTGCTGTCTGTTACTTAGGTTTACACAACAAGGCATTCAGTTCTACGAATACACCAAGACATATTCAGTCTTCTGGCAAGTTGATTCAGACTAACAAAATCATGAGAGAATGACTCATAAATCAGAGTTATTTTACAGTAGGAAATTCACTTTACCTGAGAACTGATGTGGTCTGGTTGGTGATGGAAACACAGTGGAGATGGTGGCAGGGGGCTGGCAAACCTCAGAGCTAGAAGTTAATTTAGCTCAGGAGATAAAGCACATGATTTCTTCTCACATATTAAATCTCATCAGAGAGAATTGATAGCCTTTCTTGCCAAATGAAGTCAGTGAAATGCTATTCTAAACTCAGGAACTATCCAAGGACCTGAAGCCCTTCATTTAAAAATGTCATCTCCTGGGGCGCCTGGGTGGCTCAGTCGGTTAAGCGTCCGACTTCAGCTCAGGTCATGATCTCACGGCTTGTGAGTTCAAGCCCTGTGTCAGGCCCTGTGCTGACAGCTCAGAGCCTGGAGCCTGCTTCGGGTTCTGTGTCTCCCTCTCTCTCTGCCTCTCCTCCACTCGCACTCTGTCTCTGTCTCTCAAAAATGAATAAACGTTAAAAAAAATTAAAAATATCATTTCCTATAGCTGCTACAGGAAAATCACTCATTCGTTCTTACCCTATGCTGTTGTCCTTTCTTTGGATCATTTGATCATTTTTTTCCCCTCATGCTACAATCTCAAAGTTTATAGTTGTAAAGCCTTTGCAAAGCACTGGGTTGGGAGTTGAGGCCCATATTCAAATATCAGTTTTGTCAGTGATTAGACAGTGGACTTGAGCAAGTCACTTCCATACATAGGCCTAAATTTTCTCATCCTTATATGCAAGTGTGGGAGAAGATAATAGTAATAATCCTATTCTGCTCTAATGGATGGTAATATATTTAAAACTGCTAATGGCACATACGTATTTTTCAAGTGAGTTTTCTATAATGGATCTCTGTTGTGTTTTTGACTTCTCAACATCCATTCACCTTGTCAGTTGGCTTAGTTGGAGGAGGACATGTGGCCTAAGGGAGTTTGTTATGTAGGTTTTTAATACGTCATTGGTAGGGACTGAATTTTTGTGCCCCACATCACTCAAATTCCTATCTTGAAATTCTACCTCCCAAAGTTATGGTATTAGACGGCAAGGCCTTTAGGAGATGGTTAGGTCATGATAGTGGAGCCTTCATGAATGGAATTAGTGCCTTTATGAAAGATCCCCAGAGAGCTGCCTTGCCCTTTCCACCATGTGGGGACACAGGGAGAAGATGGTCATGTGTGAACAAGGAAGCTGTCTCTTAACAGACTCTGCCAGTGCTTTGCTTTGATTTGGAGCCTCTGGAACTGTGAGAAATAAATGTTGTTCAAGCCACCAAGTCTATGGTATTTTTGTTATGGCTGCCCAACAGACTATGATAGTCCTCTTATTTCAACCCAATCAATCACCCATCCCTGATTTTGCTGCTTCTTGGTGGTTATGTTAAGGAGACTGTCAGGTTCTGGCTAGCATCCATATCTCACAACCCTACGTGGTGTTTACGTTCCATGTTCTGTTATATCAGATGTCCCTCCTCCCTCTGTTACATAGCGTCCCCAGCCTGGTAGACATGTCTGTTCTTTTTCTCCTCCTGTTTTCATGGTCCTTGCTAGTTACATTTTTTGAAATGTCTTTACTGTCATTTTAATGGGGTTTCGGGAAATAATGGAGATAAACACATGTATTCAATTTGCTGAGTTTAACCAGAGAAATCACCTCTGTAATATTTGATTAAAGGGATGAAATGGAAAATGTTGGGGAAAATTATTTTGGCAGCCATGTGTGAATAATGGAGTGGAATAGGTCAGGAACCAGAGCCAGAGAATCAAAGAAGTCTCTTTCCATAAGTATAGTGTAAAGCGATGAAATAGGGGTTTCCTGATGAGAAGAGCTTGAATCAGAAAGTTATATTTGGGGAAAGAATAAAGTAGGGTTTAATAAATTTTAAGGTGCTGAATAACCATGGTCAAACAGGAGAGAAATTGAAGTAAACGCCATGATTTAAAACTGTTTGAGTGCTGTTGATTGGAGTCAGGGAGACTGTGTTAGTGTTAAAATGAAGTCAGGCTTACATGAATTGTTGAAAAGTTTAACACTGAAAGGAAAAAGCATCAGGGTAGAAATTAAAGGCACAAGAATTCAGAGGATGATTTCAGTTTTATTTGGAGGCGGGGGAGACCTGATCTGAGCATTAAACCAGTGAAGCGATAAAAGATTTTGGTATGTGGGAGGATGTGGATATGGGTGTAGACTCCCAGTTTGGCAACCCAGAGCTCTTCCCGAAGTGTGTACTTTGGTGGTGTTGCAAAGTGTGGTTTACCTACAGAAGACTTTCTGACTTTGATGGTTGCATGCCGGTAATGGCCTTGATGCAACAACTTTTGCAGACACTTGGAATCATACTACTTCTTCCTAGCCGGTCACCTTTGGGTTTGCCAACCAGTACCTACTGGTAAAATGATCAGAGCTACCAAATCAGTTGCTTACAACTAGTCCCATGTTATGTAAACTATATTTCTGGCACATTTCTGTTCCTTTGTATAGATTTTTGAGGGGACGCTTACGGATTTTTCCTTAATTCCTGACGAATCCAATTTCAGGGTCCGTGTAGTATGTAGCATCTGCTGACTCATCCCTGAACACATTGGTTCTAGGATTATAAGCTCCAGCTGTGTGCCAGATTCCCCCCATCTCCTACCTTCTGAGTAGTTGAGTGATAGCTCTCACAAACCCCACTAAGTGTTGGTGGTTTAGGATCTGCATAATATCTGATCCTTCATTTTGTGTCTAGTTATTTTATTCATATCTCAGACCTTGCTTAATTACTTTAAAAACCACTTGAAAACTGTCATAAAATTATAGCATTTGATGTGGTTACAGTTAAACTCTGGCTGCTTCCAGCTTCGGGGATTAATCTTTTGCCTTTTTCCTGATCGCTGTGGAAGAATAGCTTTCTCTTGACATCACCATATTCTCACTTTAGAGGTGGATTCCTTCCTTCCTTCCTTTCTCATGGCTGTGTCTCAGATGTTTCAGTGGGAGCAGGGTGTTTTTTGGTAGTGTCATTCTTGTAATTTTAGGATTCTTCACACTTTACAGAATCCTATTTTTGTCAGCTGCTGCTGTGTGTATATTCACAAGGGCCATGTGTAGGCTTGGCCAGAAAATCGCCATAAAAATTAAGAAATTAAAACTTCTCAGGAGAGGAGCACCTGGGTGGCTCAGTTGGTTAAGTGACCAACTCTTGATTTAAGCTAAGGTCGTGATCTCACAGTTTGTGGGATTGAGGCCGCTTTGGGGTCCCTACTGACAAGGCAGAGCCTGCTTGGGATTCTCTCTGGATTCTCTCTCTCCCTCTCTCTCTGCCCCTCCTCCTCTTGTGCGCGTGTGCGTGCTCTATCTCTTCCTCCCTCCCACCCTTCCTCTCAAATAAATAAACTAAAAGAAGAAAAAAAAACTTATGAGGGGAAATTTGGGGAAACTTGGGACGTACAAAAAGGAAGTTACTTATTGTGTAGTTTCTTTTAGGAATGAAGGACTAGTCTCAGTCCTAGAGAGAAAAAATTGATTAGCAAGTATAGATTAGCAAATGGTGTTTATGATGCCGATGGGCAAAATATCTATAGTTTATGATGAAGTAGTTGGGAAGAAGGACAGAAATGAACATATATTTCAGCAAAGGAACTGATTGGGGACAATTAATAAATAAAATACCAGAGGGTATGTGTTGCAGTTTGAAGGGAATAGATTATCAATACAGATAGGAGACAAAGAAGTAGCTGAGTCAGAATACAATAGAATATGGTAAAGTAGCGTATTGATTCATACAATATTGCTGCTCTTTTTTTCTTGGAATTTTCAAGAAGCAAATTTGTTTTTATTGACGAGTAGTTACTGTCGGAGAATCTTGAACTCTAGGGTGTTTACATAAGGACAGAAAAAGGACGTATTAATACATTATCTTCTGAGTTTGAGGGAGGTCTGTGTTTGATGTGTCTGGGGAACAAACCAAGAGACTTCTGGAACATGTTTCAAATGTGTGTAGTTAAAGGAATTTCAAAGTAAGATTAAATGACCAGACCCTCAGGGATTCATACTTTTCCAAGTTTTCTATCAGTAAAGGAGTATTGAGTTATGTATTTTTGAATGCGTGTGATGGGTTGAGAAATGGCACTTAGGAAGCAAGAAAGACTATAAAGTAAAAATTCATTTTTCTCCTCTTTATGTTAAACCTATGGACACATGAAATAGCAGCAAGAGTTTCTAATGACCATGAGGGAAAGTGAATAATGATGTTAGGTTAAAGTACTATAGTGGGTGACGGTTTTAGTCTGCCTATCCTCAGCTTAAATAAAAACTAGCAATTTTTATTAAGTCTATGAAATAATAAAAATAAGTCCTCAGGACCCCATCTGGATATTTGAGAAGCTAAAACTTAGATTGGATTCAGAGATGTTCCATGTTGCACTGGATGGGAAAGGTTCTTTGAAAACGGTACAGAATTTAAAGGTAAAAATGAAGAATCCCTTCCCCTTATACATTTCTGATCATAGGGGGCTAGAGTTTTTAAATGAAATTTTTCAAAAATCTTGGAGGAAATCCAAGTTGTTGGCTGTATTGTTACAAAGACCCAATAGGTTTTATTGTTTTCCTCTTAATCTAATTTCAAGAGTGTGTGTATCCTGACAAGGTTTTTGGATTCCCTCATTCTTCTTGTGAGGTTCATTTCTGTATACTATCAGTTAAGCTAGAAATACCAAGGAAAAAGAGGCGGAGAAATATTATTTTTGTTTGATAATAAAGTGCCTCTGTTGGATATATTGAGTTAAAAAAATTATAGGAAAACCAGTGAGAGGGTCAGAAATTAGATACACATAGAGGAATCAAGGGAAAGAAGCTACCCCATGTAATTTAAAAGGAAATCAGGTTGTCAGATGAAAGCAAGTATTGCTTTGTGAAAGATGTGATTGGAAAAACTTCTTGCTATAAGGCGATCGCTGAAATACCTTCTTTTAGTTCTGCCATGATACAATGAGTATGTAGGTGTGTGGTCTGTCTGTGTACATACATACAGGTGTTTAAAAAATTGACAAAAGAGGGTTGATTATACTTAAGAAAGCAAAATAATAACAATATGTGATCCTTTCAAGTGAAAAATTATTTAAACTAGAAGATGGACAAAAGAAATGTGGGAAAATGAGGCTTATTATAAGTACTTTAGAAGAAATAAATGGGTAATATTTATAAATGATGACCTTTCAGGACCGAAGAATGTCATGGTACTCGTTAGCTAAATTTCAGTGGTGGGAATCATTAGCACAATTGGTTATAACTTTCACTTTTGAGGCTAAGGATATAGAGTTCATTTCTCACCTGGAGCAGATAACTACAACATATGGATTACCTGGTAAAGTGTTTTTGCAACATGGTTCTCCACTTTAGCCAGATGTGGCTCTGGGTAGCCAACATGTGACCATCCTTGTCCATACAACTCAGAATATCTACCTTTTGATGCATCTTGGAACAAGTGAAACCGTAGGGTATAGACAATGACCTTGACATAAATTTAAGGGTGTAAGGTCCTGCCTTTGGATAGTGGTGCAGATAAAATCCCATTCCATTCTGTGTATCGTTTTGTTAAGAAACAACTTTCTACATAGTATATATAACTTGGAGCAGAGGTAGACTGTGCTAACTCTTGGTAAGACCCCGTTCTGTAAGAGTGCTTCTGGCTTATCCAATCAGTCTTCGATCTCTGTCAACCGGAGCTCATGTTACCTACCTATTTCCATCTCTTATCAACTTTGGACTTGATAATAGGCACTACACTTCAGTAAGAACTGAAGGATATAGAAGCTTTCTGTTCATTCAACGTAAGCATGTATCAAGATGCTTTTTATCATTCCAGAGAATTTTCAGTCTCTGAAAGGTCTAGTGTTAAACACATTTTTCAACAGCTGCATTTTTACTTTTCTAGCTATTGTATAGATGTGTACTTACAGAATTTAAGATAATTCCGTCTTTAACAAACTTTTGAAAAATGCCTGCTCCACTTGCTATTGTCTTTATGAAGAGTTGCACTGTTTGTATGGCTTCTCAGTCATTTCACCCACTGAAAACTTGAGAACATCTGTACTGCTCCTCTCTGATGTGGAATGGGAAATAACTTTGGTGAGTTTAAGTTTTACCTAAGAAAAGACCCGAGGAGTGACATAAGAATCGTGGTAGTGTGAGTTGTTGCCATTTTCTATCCTGTTTGATGTACTCCTAATCACACCTCCATAATGACAACAACAATGGATGCCTCCGCAGAGCACACCAGGACACCCGAGAGAACCATTTACCTGTGCACCTGAAAGGGGAAGGTTGAATCATAAGGGAGGCAGAGGAGCAAGGGAAGTGGTGGTGGGGTCGGTGGTGGCAGCAGAGTTGGTGATACAGAATTTAAAATAGCTTTCACAAAGAAATTCAACTGGCTACGAGAAAACTCGAGTATAATGATCTTAGGAATAAAGTTAATAAACAGAAGGAGTACTTTATCAAAGAAATTGAAATTCTGTAAAAGAGCCAAACAAATTGCTGGAGCTGAAGAAGTCAGTGAGATGAAGAATGAATTGGAATGCAGTGGAAATAAAACAGATCATGTAGAAGAGAGAATTAGTGACCTCAAGGACAGAAACAAAGAAATGATTCAGGTGGAAGAGGAGAGAGAGAATTAATATTTTTTTTAAAAGTGAAGAAACCCTGGGACTCCTGGGTGGCTCAGTTGGTTAAGCGTCCAACTTCACCTTGGGTCATGATCTCATGGTCCGTGAGTTTGAGCCCCACATTGACTTCTGCGCTGACAGCTCAGAGCCTGGAGCCTGCTTCAGATTCTGTGTCTTCCTCTCTCTCTGCCCCTCTCCCACTTGCGCGTGCGCTCTCTCTCTCTCTCAAAAATAAATAAACATTAAAAAAAAATAAATGTGAAGAAACCCTATGAGAACCACCTGACTCCATTACAAAAGCCAACATGAGAATACTAGGTAACTCAGAAGGAGAAAAGAGGGAGAAGGGAGAAGAGAGTGTATTTAAATAAATAATAGCTAAGAACTTCCCAAACTTGGGGGAGGAACTGGATACCTAAGAATATTGAGCTAATAGAACACTTATCTCAATGCAAAAAGATCTTCTCCGAGACACATGAAAACTGTCAAAAGTCAACAATAAAGAACTTTAAGGGGAGCCAGGGGAAAAAAGGACTGTAACCTATAAAGAAACCAGTAATAAGAGGAGTGTGAAAAGATCTACAGATATATGGAAATTGCATAACAAACTTATAAACAACCATTGAGTCAAAGTATAAATTAAAAGAATTAAAAATTATCTCTAAGCAAGTGAAAATGCAAACACAACATATTAAATATCATAGGATGTAGCAGAACTACTTTTGAGAGGAAAGTTGATAGCAATAAATACATATATTAAAAATTAGGAAGATCTCAAATATACAACCTAACTTTTTACCTGGAGGAACTAGGAAAAGAAGAACAAAATGAGCCCAAAATTAGCAGAAGGAGGAAAATAAGGATCAGAGCTGAAATGAATGAAATAGAGACTGGAGAAACAACAGAAGGGATCAACAAAACTAAGACATGATTCTTTGAAATAATAAAATTGAAAAGCCTTTATTTAGACTAAGAAAACAGACCCAAATAAAATTAGAAATAAGACATTACAACTGTTTCTACAAAAATACACAGAATCGGGGCGCCTGGGTGGCGCAGTCGGTTAAGCGTCCGACTTCAGCCAGGTCACGATCTCGCGGTCTGTGAGTTCGAGCCCCGCGTCGGGCTCTGGGCTGATGGCTCAGAGCCTGGAGCCTGTTTCCGATTCTGTGTCTCCCTCTCTCTCTGCCCCTCCCCCGTTCATGCTCTGTCTCTCTCTGTCCCAAAAATAAATAAACGTTGAAAAAAAAAAATTAAAAAAAAAAAAATACACAGAATCAGAAGAAACTATTATGAACAATTATATGTCAACAAATGATATGGGTACATTTCTAGAAACATACAACCTACCAAGACTGAATAAGAAAAAGAAAATATGAACAGACCAATAATGAGTGGAGATCAAATTAATAAATTAAAAAACCTCCTAACATAGAAAACTCCAGGACCAGATGGCTTTACTGGAAAATTCTATCAAATATTTAAACAAGAATTAACATCAATATTCCTCACACTCTTCCAAAATATCAAGGAAAAGGGCACATTTCCAAACTCATTCTATGAGGCCAGTATTACTTTGATATCAAAGCCAGACAAGGATACCACAAGAAAAGTATAGACCAACATCCGTGATGGATATAGATGCAAAAATTCTCTACAAAATATTAGCAAACTTAATTGAAGAACACATTAGAAGGGTTATAAACTATGACCAAGTGGGATTCATCCCTGGGATGTAAGGATAGTTTAACACATGCAAATTAATAAATGTAAGAAATCACATCAGTAAAATGAAAGATAAAAATCGTATCTCAATAAATGCAGAAAAAGCATTTGGCAAAATACAACATTCTTTCCTAACAAAAACCCTTAACAGACCGATTATAAAAGGAACATATCTCAATATAATAAAATCCATATTTGACAGACTTACAGCTAACAATACACTCAATGGAGAGAAATGGAAAATATTGCCTCTAAGATCAGGAACAAGACAAGAATGCCCACTCTCACCATTCCTGTTCAATATAGTACTAAAAGTCCTAGCTAGAGTAATTAGGCAAGACAGAGAAATGAAAGGCATCAAATTGGAAAGGAAGAAACAAAGTTGTCATTTGTTGGTAATAGGATTCTCTATATAGAAAATCCTACAGAATCAGTAAAATAAAACAAAAAAAAAAAAAACCAAAAAAACAAAAAAAAAATAACCCTTTGGGAATTAATTTATTCAGTAAAGTGTCAGGATACAAAATCTACATAGAGGAATCAATTGCATTTCTTAAAGTAATGATGAAGCATTTAAGAAGAAATAAAATAATCCCATTCATAGTAGCATCAAAAACAAAATACTTAGGAATTAATTTAATCAAAAGTGACAGATCTGTACAATGAAAACTACAAAATTTTGCTGAAAGAAGTTAAAGACACAAATGGAAGATGTTAACGGATCAAAATAATTAACACTGTTGGGGTGCCTGGGTAGCTCAGTTGGTTAAGCCTTCGGCTCGGGTCATGATCTTGCAGTTTGTGAGTTCAGGCCCTGCATCGGGCTCTGTGCTGACAGCTTGGAGCCAGGAGCCTGCTTTGGATTCTGTGTCTCCCTTGTTTTTCTGACTCTCCTCCACTCTTCCTCTGTCTCACTCTGTCTCTCAAAAATAAATAAATTTTAAAAAAAGCATTAATACTGTTAAAATGGCCATACTACTCAAAGCCATCTACAGATTCAGCACAATCCCTGTGGAAATACCAAAGGCATTCTTCACAGAAAGAGAAGAAACAATCCTAAAATTTGTTTGGAACCATGAAAGACCCCAGATAGCCAATGCAATCTCGAGAGAAAAGAACAGAGGCCAAAGTATAATGCTTTGGGATTTCAAACTATACTACAAAGCCATGGTGATAAAATCAGTATGCTACTGGCACAGAAATGAATACATCAATAGAATGAATAGAGAGCCCAGAACTGAACCCCAGCATATCTAATATTCAACAAGGGAGCCAAAAGTATCCAGTGAGAAAGGTAATCTTTTCAATAAATGGTGATGGAAAAACTGGCAAAACACATTCAAAACAAGGAAACTGGACTCCCATTTCACACCACTCACAAAATTTAACTTGTAAACGGTCAGAGGACTTTCTAATAGGACTTTCTACAATAAATCTCCTAAAACAAAAAATACAGAAGAAGCCCATTAGTATTGGTCTTGGCAATAATTTTAGTTTACAATTTAACTTGCAACTAGTAGTAAATAGGTCATAGAGACTCAATGTATAGTATAATGAGTATAGATAGTAATATTATGCTATATTATACATTACATAATGTATACATTACGTAATGTATACATTACATAATGTATACATTACATAATGTTATAAATGATACAAAAAGCACAAACAAAAGCAAAAAATAAAAAAGGGACTACATCAAACTCAAAAGCTGCTTCATTGCAAAAGAAACAAGTAACAAAGACAACCTAGAGAGTGGGAGAAAATTTTTGCAAACCATGTATTTGATAATGAGTTAACATACAAAATATATAAACAACTCAGTCAACTCAATAAGGAAAAAAAACAATGTAGTTAAAAAATGGGTGGAAGACAGACATGTTTCCAAAGAGGATGTGAAAAATGGCCAACAGACAAATGAAGAGATGTTCGCTACTAATCACCATGAAAATGCACATCAAAATCATAATGAGCTATTACCTTACACCTGTTAGAATGGCTGGTATCAAGACGAGATGCAAGAGGTGCGGGAAACAATGTGGTGAAAAGGCAACACATGCACACTGTTGGTGGGAATGTAAGTTAGTTCATCCACTATGGAAAACAATATGGAGGTTCCTTAAAAAATTAGAAATAGAGGATCTAGCCATTGCACCTCTGGGTATACACCCAAAGGAAATGAAAACAAAACTCGACGAGATGTATGCATTTTGATGTTTTTTGTAGCATTATTCACAATAGACAAGATAGGGAAACCATCCAAATGTCCATCATCATATGAATGGATAAAGATGTGGGACATATATACAGTGAAATATTATTCAGCCACGAGAAAGGAAAATATCCTCCCATTTACAATGACCAGGATGGATCTGAGGACATTGGGCTAAGTGAGGTAAGTCAGACAGAGAAAGATGAATACCGTATGATATCGCTTACGTGTAGAATCTAAAAAAGTTAAATCTATATAAAAAAAAAACAAACCCACAGTAAAATAGTGGTTTCCAGGGGATAGGAAAGGAGTGATGGTGTTTAATGGCCCAAACTTATAACAAGTAGTAAATAAGTCCTAGAGATCTAATGCACAGCATAGTGAATTTAAACATAATGTTTTATTTAGGTAATAGGATAAATATCAGTACACAGGCAATCATATTACAATATATAAACTTATCAAGATAACATGCTGTACACCTTAAACTTAGGCAGCGTTAGACATCAAATTTGTTCAATAAAAGATGAAATAAAAAAGAAAAAAAAAACCTGATTTGAACAACATGAAGAACCCTATAGCTCCTGTGTATTTTACCTTGCCCTTTGTCTTTCCTGGTTGGAATCATCTACCCTTTCTCTCCTGGAGGAGCATATGCTCTCAGCCAGGAGCTCTTGGTTTCTTATTTAATAATCCCAACCAAGTATTCATCCAGTTACTTTTGTCTTTTCAGCAGAGCCTTGTGATAATGCCTCTATATTTCTGGGAAACAAAATGGGAGAGAGGTAGGAAAACAACCATCTCTTAAACTTGTAGTGCACTTTATGGCATATATGTTTGATTTCCTATAACTCTCTCCACAGCCCTATGAAATAGACATTTGTTAGTGGGGATATTTTACTTGATATGAAAACTAAAACTCAGAGACCCATGTAAATTGGTAGGAAATGAAAGCAAGAAATTTAACATCCTTCCATGCTATCCTTATATACCATGTTACAAAAAGTTGGTTTCCCAGGAAGACTTCAATGACTTTTTTATTTTATTTTATTTTATTTTATTTTATTTTATTTTATTTTATTTTATTTTATTTTTGGTCTGTGGATAATTTTATTATTTTTTTTAATTCCCAAGAATAGTTAAAAAACGTTTTTTTTAATATACTGTATTGTCAAGTTGGCTAACACAGTGTATACAGTGTGCTCTTGGTTTTCGGGGGTAGATTCCCATGATCCATCGCTTATATACAGTGCTCATCCCAACAAGTGTCCTCCTCAGTGCCCATCAACCATTTTCCCCTCTCCCACACCGCCCCCATTATCCCTCAGTTTGTTCTCTGTATTTAAGAGTCTCTTATGACTTGCCTCCCTCTCTGTTTGAAACTATTTATTCCCCTTCCCTTCCCCTATGGTCTTCTGTTAAGTTCCTCACGTTCCACATATGAGTGAAAACATATGATATCTTTCTTTAAATAAGACACCTGCCAACAACACTGGTAAGAAAAGTGTAATCACTTTAAGAAGGGAGGAGAAGATGGGACCAGAAGCCACTGCCCAGAATCTCCTATTAGGGATCATCCAGAGTTAAAAAAGTGAGGGCTGCAATGATACCTCCTCAGGAATTATAATATTTTCAAGTGTTAATTACCTCAGTGATCTGAAGCCCTGAGTTATTTTTGGCACAACTGAAACTGTTGAGTGTATGAGATAACACTGCCATAAATTTAAGAGTATAAGGTCCTATCTTTGGATGGTAATACAGATAAAATCCTATTGCCATTGTGTATTGTATAGGTTGTTAAGAAATACTTTCTATGTAAGTGTAATTTTCTGTTTGTCTATTAGCCGCAACAGAAAAACATAAGTTGCCTAGGTTTCCAACAGGGATGTGTGCTACAGAAAGGTAAAAGGGGTTGCACATACACACACACACACACACACACACACACACACACACCCCTGTAGTAAATAAATGCTGAGCAAATAAATAAGGGCAAGCATGTAAACAATGACAAGAATGTCTCAGACTTAGGGTATCCACTTGGATATGTTCCAGCATTTTAAGTTGAAAATATTGCTGACTGTACTTTGTCCGCCATTGTGTGTTATGATGCCAGTTGAGACATAAAAGCAGAACTTTTCAGTGAGACTTAAGTCAATACAGCACAGCTTCACCTGGCGCAGGGACAGATCATATATAATTATTCTAGAGAGTGGCCCATTCAAAGATATGGTGCTCATTCATCTCAGGAATCTGAAAGCCCAGAGAATTTCATACTTTTTGTTGCACTGTTTGATTTTTTAATTTTGTAGGCTTCTATCAACTGACTGTGTCCCTTTCAATTTTGAAAGTTAAATCTTAATGCTCAGTGTGATGGTTTGGGGAGGGGAGGGGCCCTTGGGAGGTGGTAGGTCATGAGAGTAGAGCCCTCATGAATGCGATGAGTGACCTTGTGAGGACACAGCAAAAAGATGGCCATCTGTGAACCAGGAGCAGGCCCTCACCAGACAGTTAATCTGCTGGTGCCTTGATCTTTAACTTCCCAGCCTCTGGAACTGTGAGAAATAAATTTCTGTTATTGATAAGCCTCCCAGTCTATGGTAGTTTGTTATAGCAGCCCAAACAGATGAAGATAGGAACTATAGGCTTATGTCAACTGTGTGAGCTTAATATCCAAATAAGAGGAAGTGATTATGATAAATGCACCCTCAAGTTTGGGTGCAACAGTGGTACATTGGTCACATGTAGACATTAGTCATAATTTATAATTATCTTCCACTCTTTGTGTTGTGTGACAGATCTTACCTCCCTTCTTGTCTCTTATCTGGTATCATCAGCTCTTGTCACCTAAATTAACAGATTGTTCAAAGAATGCAAAATAAACTCCAGACGACTGTCCCAGGCATGTACCCACACATTGTCAGCAGTGTTATCAGCATTAGCGAAGAGAGTATGGCATTTAAATCAAATTGATTTTTTGCAATCATGAGTTATTCATTGGCAAATGGGGAGTGAAGATAACTAGAACCTTTTTATCTTTTATTAAGGTAGATAGCAAATTTTTTTTCTAGAAATGGTTTGTTTGAAGATAACCTGGTAGTGGCTTAAACACTCTCTTTTGGTTAGGCAAACAGGTGGTATAATCTTTTCTAGTATCTTAGTAAAAGTAATCATTTGCTAAAAAGACATAAGCGCTTTCTCTCCTTTTTTTTACTACTCTTTTTCCTTACGCTTATGTAACTTAATGCTTTTCAAAATACTTCCACTGTGCTATTTTATTGGATCCAAAGGGATGCTTTCCAGCTCTCAAAAGAACAGCAGTAACAACAAAATCTTTCACAGTAAAAAGATAAATAAAACAGGTCTGGAAATGACTAGCACAACTAAACGTAGCTGGAACTATCGGGAAACAGGACTGGTAGCCCTCCATCTAATGGGGTAGGGTGCTTCTCTAAATCCGGGGGCAGTAATTTACCACTAGTTCTGTCTTAGGCACTGTTTACATACTGAATGTGAGTTTTAAGTCATGTCATGATGAAAACACCCCTGGACAGTGTCGTTATCTGTATTTTACAGATGAAGAAACTGAGGCACAGAGATAATAAGTAATTTGTTCAAGTTATATAGCTAGTAAAGCTAGAATTCAAACCCAAGGAATCTGTCACTCAAGTCTGCATTTTCATGCATGGCTTATCAACAGAACTTGGCTTGGAGAAAGGAAGAATTTATCTTTGAAAAACTCAACTCAAATACTGAAAATATACTTGCTCTCATCTAACTTTAATCTTTCTTTCCCCTCCTTTCTGCTCTGAGCAACACTGTTGAATGTTAATGAGTGTGTATTTTATTCAACCTCAACCGGTCATTTGGGGGTAATTAATCTGCGTTGTATACATCCAGCCTCTCTTTTAATGAGTAAACTTTGAGCAAAGCATGCTTCCACCACTGAGTATTTGCTTATAGAGGCACATGAGCAGCATATATTTTGGTTCCCGTTTTGCTGTCCTGGTTACTGACTTCATTGGTAAGGAGGACTGGCAAAATCGTTAATCAGAGTGTAACAATTCATTTTAGCAACGGACTGTGGGAACCCTGACACACACAGATACCTAAATGCATCAACAAAACACAAACACAGCCTGTGTGATTTGCACAACCGACACGTAGGTGCTAGTCATTCTACAGCACAGGCAGTGGTATTCAAATAGAAAACTGTCAGCAGGCCATTTGCGCTTTCAGGAATGACCAGCATAAGTATCAAGTATAATAACAGAATCAGGATGCTTTCCCCGTCTCTGTTAATTTTGCTTTCTTTTTTCCTTATTACCTTGCTTGAGGTTTTGGGGCATCCCTGAGTTTTGTCTCACAATATATCTGGTCAAAGATCCACAAGATTCTGCAAGTTCCTGAGAAATTCTTAAAATGGCTTAAAAGAGTTGAGTTCAGGAATAATGCCCTGCTTCAGAATACGGTGCTTGAGTAGTTAGGGGTGCAGGATTCACCAAGGGGGTGTGGCTTGGGCTTGGGAAGACATAGCTAAGCCTTTGACTAAGCCATCAGGAAAACTTAGCTAGAGGGCTCAGCACCCTCCAACTCCTTTTGTGATGTAGTGTTTTGAGTCGTGGTGGATATATCACAGTCCCCTGGAGATTAAGTACATACGTGATACACGTAAGTGTGTGCACGCACACGCAGTCAGCTTTGCCTCCAATCATTCCATCTTCAGCTGCTTTTGGGGTGGGCTGGGGACCGACTGTGAGGGAGGTGCTGGGTCGGGAGGAAAGGCAGATCTGTCATGGTATGTGACTTTTATGCTCTTGTTGAAATCCTTGCACGTGACATAGAAAGGAATGCAACATGTCAGAAAAAAAAAAAAATTGCCAAAGCTTTGGAGCCAGCCAGGGGCTTCTGCCATAGCTCAGCAATTTGCTCCTTGTCTGTTCCTGGGCAAGCTCCTCTTTCTAAGAGTCTCACTTGACTCTTGTGTGAAATGGGCATTGCACCATGTAGCTTGCAGTAGTGCTGAGGGGATTTCAAAACACAAACACAGCCTGTGATTTGCACAATCTGTGCAAACCTGTTAAATGGCAGTCATAAAATTAATGAAAACAAATATTAGAATTTTTAAATTATACCTATTAAACTGCACCTATTTTTTTAAATTAGTTAATTTATTTATTTTGAGAGAGAGAGAGAGAGAGGTAGAGAATCCCAAGCAGATGCCATGCTGTCAGCGCAGAGCCTGATGTGGGTTTGAACCCATGAACCGTGAGATCATGACCTGAGCCGAAATCAAGATCAGACGCTTAACCGACTGAGCCACCCAGGCACACCATTACTGTACCTATTAAGCAAGCAGTTTACCCAGTTGGGTATTAACTCTGTCAATTGGGTAAGCTATTGACTATTTTGAGAGCATTAACTGAATAATGAAGTGAAAAATTTGTTAAAATTGACCTTAACAAAATTTAACTAACTTTTCCCCACAAGAGATATAAATAATTTCACGGATGGTGAGTTTTGCTTGTTTTGGTTTTTTTGTTTTTTGTTTTTTGTTTTTTGTTTTTTGTTTTTTTGTTTTTTGGTTCCTAATTGATTTAGTCTTAGCACACAGTACACTTTTTCTGGTAGTTACCTAGCCACAGGAATATAGCAACCTGCATGGTTTTGGAAACATTGGCTGAAAGGGTTTATTTATTCATATGTTTTTATAAATAGTATACAGTAAGGCACCTTCTAAATAAGAAAGGACAGTATATCCTGGATAGTATATGAGTCATGGTCAAGAGATAAGCATAGGCCAAGAAACAACAAGTATTGGCAAGGATGTGGAGAAAAAGGAGCCCTCATGCTCCTTCACCAATAGTGTCTTGCACTATTGGTGAAATACAGACTGGCACAACCAACGTGGAAAACTTTCCTCAGCAAGTTGAAAATAGAACTACGTTACGATCTAGTAATTGCACTCCTGGGTATTTGCTCCCAAAATATAAAAATACCAATTCAAAAGGACACATGAATCCCTATGTTTATCATAGCATTATTTACAAGAGCCAAATTATGGAAGCAACCCAAGTCACCATCGATAGGATGAGTGGATTAAAGAAAGATGTGCTATACGTATATAATGGAATATTACTCAGCCATAAAAAAAGAATGAAATCTTGCCATTTGCAGCAACATGGATGGAGATAGAGAGTATAACGATAAGCAAATTAAGTGAGAGAAAAACAAATCCCGTATGATTTCACTTATGTGACATTTAAAAAACACACAGCCAAAAAAAAAAAAAAAAAAAAAAAAGTAAAGGAAAAAAAAAAAACCAATAAACCAGGAAACAGAGTCTTAATTATAGAGAAGAAATTGATGGTTACCAGAGGGGAAGGGCTGGGGGATGAGTGCAGTAGGTGATGGGGATTAAAGAGTACACTTATCACAATGAGCACTGAATAATGTATAGACTTGTTGAATCACTATGTTGCACACGTGAAATTAATATAATGCTGTATGTTAACTATACTTTAATTAAATTTAAAACTTAAAATATTGAAAAACTAAAGACCTAAGCATGGGATAGATTCTCAGCCTCTCCACCTTTTATCATTCCCAAAGTAAACCAAGGTGGGAAAATAGGACAACGTGATAGAATGAAATGATTAGAAGAAGATAATGAGTGGTTTTTTTCCCCCTAGGATTATTTGGAAACATGAAATGTGCTTCTCATTTGTAGCATGCATGTGTTTTTTAATTACAAAATAAAGACAAAAGCATATGAAGTACTCAAAAGAGCTAGTTTATGAGTAATTCAAAAAGACCGGATTAGGATAGTCTGTGTATTATATGTAATTCACTGCACGTGTAATGATTGCTCTTCGTGTCAGCCCATTAGGAAACATCTGCCTTCACAACTGCCACTGAACTCAATTATGTTTGTGCCTCAGAGGACATCTTCAGTGTAGATAAATAATATATGTTTAGAGATATTATGGATTAACTTAAAATGTGTCATATCTTTCAATTCTTTTGGAAACACACTACTCAAGAACATTTGACTCAATTTCAGTTCATTATGATTATCCTGTTTCTGACTTTAAAGTCTCAGCCACAAAACCATTCAAGATCACTTTTATCAGCATGTCCTAAAAATTATTATTTTTTTTTTAATTTTTTTTCAATGTTTATTTATTTTTGGGACAGAGAGAGACAGAGCATGAACGGGGGAGGGGCAGAGAGAGAGGTAGACACAGAATCAGAAACAGGCTCCAGGCTCTGAGCCATCAGCCCAGAGCCCGACGCGGGGCTCGAACTCACGGACCGCGAGATCGTGACCTGGCCGAAGTCGGACGCTTAACCGACTGCGCCACCCAGGCGCCGCATGTCCTAAAAATTATTTTAAAAAATTAATACTCCGCCTCTAAATTCATTTTCTTGGCACCCTTTAATAGTTTCAACTAAACTATTGAGTTTTGAGAACTAAATTATTGGGGTTTTGAGAACGATTTTAATCTTAAGTTTAGAGTTACTTATCAGAACTTGTAAAATGCTTAGAAAAAGCATTTCCAGAAACTGCTATCACATTGAACCGGTGAGGGTCCAGATTTCCATTAAAACAGTGTTTTGTGAACCAGGCAAAATATTTTCCTTTATTCCTTGTGCCAAGATTATACTAATAAATCTGTAAATGAAGGAGATTATTTTAAATTCACTACATTGGTAACATTGTTACTATTGGTAGAAATCATACAGAAAACAAATGGATTTATTAAAAACACATGCATGTGTGTATCATGCTATCATGTTACTTAATAGCAGCTAAAGTTATTTCAGATATGAAAGGCAAAGTGTGTATCTTGGGGAATTTCCCAGATGGAAACTTTATAAAGAGATGGTAGAGAAAAGAAGACCTGCTCGGTTCAGGCAGAGAGCATGAAATAATTGATGGGAATAAGGAGAAAGGAGGGGAAGGAGTTGTCTCAGGTTGGCCAAGGGTGTTAGAGAAAAAGCATGTGCATGGAGTGAATCGAGAAGAGCTGGTTTTGAGAATAGGCTCTGCCTCTCACTAGTTCTATGGTCATGAGCAAGTAATTTCGTTTCCTGGCCCTCGGTTCATTTATCAATGAAGACAAGATTTGACCTAGTGATCTTCAGCTTCTTGTCCTGCGCTACAGTTTGTCGTGACATTATTCCAGCATCCAAGGCTAGGCCATGCTCTGTAACATTGCTCCTATGGTTCTGTTAGGATAAAGCTGGGGATTGTTTTTCCTGACACCCTTACCCTTCAACTGCAGTTTACATCTTGCCAGTTGAATTACTTGACTCATCCTACCACTGCTTTTCATAATTTTTGAAGTGGTTTTTTCAAGGGCAGTTTTGGTATTTAAATGACCTTGTTTCCCAGAGAAAGTATTATTCAGACATTGCCATCATCAAAATTACAGAATCATAGAATATTAGAGAATAAAGACCCCTTAGAGGAAACTCTTATTTAAGGGGATTTACTTTTTTAAAATTTGGATCAACACTCATCCAGTGTGATAAAAGCTCCAAAATGGAAATAGCTGCACAATCACTGAGTTGAAAATGAAGTGTAAATTTAGATACAATCTACTAATTAGGCTGATAGCGAAGAGTAGCCAGTCATAATTTTCAGCAGTTCTACTTATAACATGGAACTTGTCCTCCACTATTATATAATATAATTTAAGGAAACGGTTTTTTTTTTTTTTAAGTTTATTTCTTCTTGAGAAATAGAGACAGAGCATGAGCAGGGGAGGGGGAGAGAGAGGGGGAGACACAGAATCCAAAGCAGGCTCCAGGCTCTGAGCCACCCAGGCACCTCCCTCTCTTATTTTTTCTTTTTACAATAAGGCCTAAACAATATATGTAAAATATTTTGATGAAAACTTACTGGCTATCAGATGAAATATATTTACAAAGTAAAAAAGATTAATTGTGAGAGAGTTAGTGTTCAAAAAGTTGATACTAGCCCAACTCTTCTTTTGATTATAGGTAAAATCTTTAAATAAAAATGACATTTTTAACTTGTAATGACCCTCCAGAAAATGTGTTTATATAGTCTGTGTTGATGTGATTTCCACATACTCTGTTTTTATAACTAATGTGTATATGTCTAAATGTGTATATGTCTAATGTGTATATGTCTAATGTGTATATGTCTAAATGTGTATATGTCTAAATGATACCAAAAAATTAGCTTGCCTTTTAGACCATTGAAAAGACCTTTGGCTCATAGAGATAAAATTGTGAAAAGGAATAGGGGTGTTAGGGTAGCTCAGTCGGTTAAGCCACTGACTTCAGCTCAGATCATGATCTCGCGGTTTGTGAGTTTGAGCCCTGCATGGGGCTCTGCGCTGACAGCTCAGAGCCTGGAGTCCATTTCAGATTCTGTGTCTCCCTCTCTCTCTGCCCCTCCCCTACTCATGCTCTGTCTCTCTTTCCTTCAAAAATAAATAAAAGTTAAAAAAAATTTTAATTGTGAAAGGAATAATATTCACACATAATGATAAGATTTTTCCATGTTCTCTACACACTGGTAATTGAAGATTTTGTCTATGGGAAGGATTGTATTTCTTGTATATTCTCAATCTCTTCATTCTAGCTCATTTAACATACTGCATTCATTAGTATTCCTCTTGACTTTATGTGGTAGAACCCCAACTTAAGCTGGCTTAAGCAAAAATGGGATTTATTGATCCAGGTAATTAAAGAATCAGCCATAGGGCTTGCCTCAGGCCAGGAGTTCTGGCAACTCTCAGGCTCCCTCTCCACCTTTCACTTCCACTTTCTCTGCCTTGGTCAAAATCTCTGATAGGCCCTTCCTTCCTGATGGCAAGGTGGCTGAAGTAGTTCTAGCTTATATTCTTTCATGTTCAAGATCAGGAAAGAGCACTTACCTGTCTCCCTGAAGCCCAGTAGGTTCTGGATTAATCACTGTGGGCAAGTCAAGCCCAGTCATATATAGCTGAGGGTAGAGGCAACAGCAGCCAGGCCCCAAAGATGTCTTCAAGGATGGGATCAGAAACAGCCTTTTATCAGAGTGTAATTGCAATTTTTTTTTCCTCCAAAGAATATGAAGAAATGAATTCAGAATAGATAAAACCCAGGGAATATCTATCACTACTACTTAAATTTATAGTTTACTTTTCAGAAAGCAGTTGCTGACAAACTTAGAGCCTAAATCATGTGATCTATTGTACGCCCTAGGAGTCTGAAATGAAAGTAAAGCAAGACAAAAACACAAGAAATAAACTCTAACAGTAAAACAAAGCTTCAGGAAAGAGGAAAAATATGCACGGAAGTAAGTCTTAAGAGCAGGTGTGAGTTATATGCAAAGCACTTTTAACTATTCATGAGCATTGAGTTTGCACAAACCTTAAGACATACTGTTTTATTAGGATGAGAAACTTCTTTCCAAGCTTACTGTGAGTTGATAATTTTGCAAACTGTCTTTTAGTGTTGAAAGAAAGATGTGGAATACCCCTATCAGTTTAGAAAGCGTTGATGGGTGGCAGCTCGTCAAGGTTACTCCTGTCAATTGGAAAAGTCATGTTTAAACATGAATGCATTATTCTCAATGTTTGATTTTTGTCATGATTTTTAATAGCTTTTGAGATTGTTCTTGGGGGGGATGGAAAATATGTATATAAAACAGATGACTCTTTTCATTAACCTTGCCAGAATATAATCCTATAATCTACCTACAAGTAACAGAGCTGTGGGGTTTCTTTCCCTAGCAAGTTTTCAGAAATTTATATATCCAACTCTTTTGAAAGTTACAAGGATGATGATAATGAGTAGATAAGAAAAAATAATTCTGAGCCTTGTTCTAGAGTTCTGCATAAACTAGTTGACAAAAGTTTCATGTTCACTCATTGAAGGCTGCTTTCGAATAAAGCATCTGCTTACAAAGAAACACATTACTCATTGCATACATTTGATGGGTTCAAGCATCTTTCTCCTCTTCTAGTATTGAAAGGTTTCTCTTGCTATAGAGGGGTGTGAAAGCATTGGCTGCCAGAAAATGTTGGTGGGGAGATTATTAATGGAAAGGATTTGGATATGAAACTCTCAACTGGGGTTGAGAAAGAAACACTGAAGGGACACATCCAAATGCAGGCAATTGGAAGATTTTCCACTGGGCACATCCACACTGTGCCAAGATAGCCAGTGCTTCTCCAGAGAACCATTTGGTGCCCAGTGTAGTCTAAGGAAGAGAAGTTCATGTAGGAATGATGAGGTGATTAAGGCAACATAACAACATTGGAAGCAGAAATTCCTCAGGGATCCATAAAAGAAATCAGAGTCTGGGGCCTTGTTGAGAGTAACTTCTGTTCCTAAGGTTAAGAACAAGTTTGTAGACTCTGAGGGTAATTGTCAGCCTGTGTCTAGGGACCTCAGTCCTCAAGGGATTAAAATTCTGGGGAGTTACCTAGCCAGGGGCTGACAACAGGAGAATAAGACAGAAATCCAACAATTAGAAGAGGGTAAAATTGGACACTTCGTCTCAGAAATAAAACAGAAGTCAGGGCTTGGTTCATAGAGTATGATCTGTAGTCCAGTGGCTTCAGCATTGCCTAGATGCTTATTAGAAATTCGCTATCTTGGGACTCCCCAAGATGAACTGAATTGGAATCTGTATTTTGACAAGGTCTTCAGGTGTTTCATGTGTTCACTAAGAATAGAGAAGTTTTAGGACCCAGAGCCAGGGCTAGAGGGCTGTAAGTTTGGCATTGGTTCTGGGTCTTTAACTGGTAAACTTAAAGGGCACTGATGTTTGTAGCAGTTCATAGGGACCCTGTCCCCAGTCCTTTTTAGACCTTTTCTATTTTTTCATTTAATCTTGACATGAGTTCCGTGAGGTGAACATTTCCCTTATTTATTAAATTGAAGAATTGGGATTCAGAGGAGGTAAATAACTTACCCAGGATTAAACTACTCATATGTGATGGAAAGTAGATTTCTAAAAATCTTTTTTACTGTGGAATTTTTCAAGGACACACAAAGTAGGGAGAAGAACATAAAGAACCTTTGTGTCCCCTCACTCAGAACTTCATTGGTTATCAACATTTTGCCTCTTCGATTTCATCTTCCTGCATCCCAACTCATATACTTTCTTTCCTCTTCCAATTGCCCCTGCCCCCAGCAGACATCCCTGTAGAACCTGGAGTGAATGTGAGCCTGGTTGGCTCCACAAAGATTATGTTATATCTACCATACTAGTCAACTGCTTGATTCGCTGTGATTGTTACAAGAATTGTCGCAGATGCCGATAGGGAACAGAGCCTAGAGCCAATATAAATGGAGCAAATGTGTATCAGGGAGAAAGGAAGCTTATAGAGCCTGAAAATCAGAGAAGCTCAAAGACCATTACTGAAAAGGGGTTCAATAGCCAATGCATACCTGTGAATAATAGATTTCTTGCTTCCAGGAGTAGTTAATTTCTCAGTTGATAAGCATTTGTGGGTATCTACAATGGCACTCAATTCCTTGAAGGTCATTTGAAACTTATGGTCATATGTGGTGTTTCCTCTGTCTGGAATAGTTAGCACCTCACCATCCAATTGAATCTCTCTAAAATCCCAGTATAAATCTTACTCAGAGAAGATTTCCTTGACCAACATTCTCCATGCCTTCCCATCATCACATTCAAACATGAACTAAGTTATATTTCATTCTCTGGACACACCATACTTAGTAATTATCAAAGCCTAGATTCTGAGCTCTGAGGGATAGTGACTGGGTCTGTCTTCTGTATCACAGTCTACATGGCGTATATAAGACCAGCCCTCACAGGGATAGGACAGACAGAATGTATGAGTGCTTAAGTACTCTTATTCTTGCCTTCATCCATCTCTGAAAGAAGATTCTGGCATTGCTGACTTACTTTGTTCTTGTTCCTTGCTTTCCACAGAGGACTCTGCCATTACCAGACCAGCTCTTTGGGACTTCTGTTATACAGATTGCTTGGACAAATGGTAGGCTCCACAGGGAAATGGAAGAAACTTCTGTAGGAGATCTTGGAGCATCTGTAGAGTGTGAGTAAAACTAATAATTACTATAATTTATTGCTGTGAAATGTCTACCTCAATGTCCATCGCCCAAATAAAATCAAAACAAAGCCACTGTTGACTAAACTGGTGGTGAATCGTAGTAGTGACAGCATCTTAGAGTGAAAAGAATACTTTTTGGGACATTTTCTAATCCAATATACCCTTGCTATAGGTACAATATATGAAGATGAATAGGAAGAATGCTCAAGTTAGAGGAGAATAGAGAGCCAAGTCATAATCATTACTGGACTTAGCAAATCAGGCAGTCAACCAACATTTTAACTTTTCTTTGGAACTCAGTTAAGATCTGAGTTAGTGAGTACAGAAATATCTTTGAACAGGATTTATTCTTTTAGTCATATAATTAAGGGGATGCACAAGTTATATAGTAAAGAATTCCAATTGGAAATTGACTTCAAAGCTATTTTTAAGTTCATTTTATATAATCACATGTATGATAAATTGCCTCACACATCTGATTCCAAAGAGTAGATTGGTCATTTTCAACGTATCTTATAGCCATCTTCAAATTGTTCCTCATATAATATATCCTTATATATATATTCTATGAGCTATATATGATAATGCCAGAATTTACCGGCTGTCTCTTGGCAGTAGGTCAAGATGATGATGCTTAGAGTTAGAAAACCATGTGAGCTGTCTTTGCTTTTTTAATTTTTTTTTTGTTTTCAGAATAAGTTGACACTATCTTTTAAAAATTACTTTGTATAAAGTACATTTGGAATTATTGGTCACTATAGTTATGAGCATTTGAAACTTATGTGAATGCCATCAACACGTACTCAGGTGCCATGCTATGCTCCCGGCTCAACGCAAACATAGAGAACTGGTTTAGTACTCTCAACCTGTCTTTTGTATGCTTACCTTATGTATACATGTATGGATAGAACTGTGTGCAGATTCTATATGTCCCTGTTGGTTTGGGATCGTTTCTGAGACTTCTGTAAATTCTGAAAGACTATCTCTGTATGCAAAGTAGAGTAACCAAACTTCAGTGTGACTCAAGAAAGGCTCCATTCCATTTAGACTCAAGTCTTTTTTAGAGATGATGGAGGTGAACCATCAAAGGTTGAGAATTCCCAAATGTATCCTTTTGCCTTTGGAGTCTCTCATACCCAAATTGGCGGCACTCTGTACCCAGCCTTAACAATCTCTCAGGAACAGATCTGGATAAATCACCTGGTAGTACTGGCATCTGGGAATTCTCATCTTAGGATATTCCTAGCAACCCAACATGACCTTATCTTCTGATATACCTTGCCATTCTGTCTTAAATTTTAAACAGAAAAAGCTGTATGCTGTTGGTTAATGATAGTAAGTCCTTGCTTAGTCTTTTGCTCACAAGGCTAAAATATCCCAGCAAATCAGTTTCAGGGCACTATCCCGCCATAGTGTATTTCTCATATATGAACCATCTTTCTTATTTGTCTCTAAACCATGTCAAGTTTCTTCTTTCTTGAAATGCTGTTTCACAGAACAGAGTACAGTCTTCTTTATGAGAATGGTTATCACCAGCAGGAGGTATTATTATTCATTGGAGTTGTTTTGTCTATGTGGAACAGGCCTGGATTTGAAGTTACATAATATAGTTTCCAGGGCTAGTCTCCCAGTGATTTTCTTGGCCTTGAGTAAGTCCCTGAAAAATTGCGTTTGGAAGCAGTTTTCTTGATGACAAGTGGGAACACTGATTCACCCCATGACCACTTGACAGAGATGGTGTAAGGATACAATTAGGTGGAAGTTATGAAAGTGCTTTGTAAAAGTTAAAATGCCTGTACAGGTGTGAGCTATTATTAGTGAAAAGAAGTTTGAAGAACTGAGAACATTTTCCTAACCTTCATTTCTCCAGGGCTAAGAACGCATTTTTAGATTATATGTGTACTTTATTTCATAGGCTCTTTTTGATCATCGTATTAAAGGGTTTCATTAGGGCTGTCACTATTAATTTTATGCCAGTATGCTGCACCAGATCAGGCTTTAAAATTTTGATTGCCCCCTTTTGACTAAAGATTGCTTGGCGGAGTTTACAGTCCGTTCTTCCATATTCGTAAAGCACACACCAAAGCATGTCAGGAAGTCACACACTTCATTAAAAGACTTCTACCAGGTCTAAAGCATGCTTGTTATTTCATTAGTGGAAGAAATTATGTGTAATGCACATCCTAAGCCTAGATCATCAAGTCAAGTGTATGGAAGTTTGTGCTAATTGAATTCTAAGAGCTTTCATGGCACAAAAATTTTAGTAGCTAATTTGTGCTCACTAAAGTTTGGTGGTGATACTATTTTAACATAAAATTCATATAATTTTAAACTATTTTTCATGAACCCTTCACATGGATGGCTGGCAGCGTCTATCACATACTGTTTTGGGCAAAGTTACCAGATATTTGGGGGGTTTATTTTAAATTCCATTTAGCCATGCAGACCATTAGAAGGATTTTTTTAAATAGGGTAGGTGGATTTCTGATGTATAAATCAACATGCAAATTTATATATTTTCATAAAAACATTTTTAAAGAAGCCTTCTATAACATTAGAGAGCTCAAATTAGATGTAATGAAACGACATGAGGTTTTATGAGAATTATGTCATTCCCATAAAAATATTTACATAAAAGTAAATACAAAATCGCAAAAACAAAATTGCAAAACATATTTGTTTTATCGTCTAAATCATCAGCTTCTGAAAATTACTTCCTGGAATAATTATAAGATAAAATTCCCAATTCTGAATGTTAATAAGGAGACACATATAGGAACTATCGATATGAGACACTTAATTCTTCCTCCTGAGAAACTGTAAGGGGGTAACATAACTGCCCCATGGGGATTGTCGCAGCATCACTTGAACTCCTAGACAAAGTTCTTTTGTAAAACAGTGAGAAGTAATGCTTCATCCCCTCCCCAGCATCAAGAAGTTTTCTTTTCAAACTTACAGGTGCTTGCAACTGAACCACAGGTTAGTGAACTGTTTTTAAATGTCCCCACACGCCATTTCCCCACAAAGTGATGTTTTAAGTTGCTTTAAGGCATATGTTCTTTTGATAACTAGTATTTATGCCATCCTAAGTTCCATCCGTTTAGGTCATGTGTGAGACGATTACCTCTTCTCTTTAAACTCGTAATAGAAATCTTATTCCATCTGTTCAGGTGAGAAAAGGTAATGTTTCGGGGTTTGTTTTTTTTTTTTTTTTGGAGCTGGTATCATTATAATTGAAATACGTTTTTTCTAAAATCCTTTTTCTTTATTCAAGCCCTTTCCTTTGCTTTCTTGCCTTTTCCTAAATATCCTATCAGTGTATCATCCACATAATCAGATTCACCCTTCCTAGTGTGCACCTCGATGAGTTGTCTCTCTTCCTTTTATTTTATGAATCACTGAAAGCCAGGGCTTCACCGGAGGAACCTAGAACCCAACATACACCCAGTGTTTTTGTCTCTTCCCACAGTGCAGCCCCAACAAAGGGGCTTTCCTGATTAGTTATTGTCCATCACCAAAGATGTGAAACTGAATTGATGTGGTTTAAGACATGTGTTTTGAACTGAATACACCATTGTCAGAGGTTGGAGCCGAGGGATGCTCTTTATTCCTGGCCATTTATGGAAATGGGTTCTTTATCTTATCACGTGTTCTGCTTCAAAACTATTCAGAGCAGAGAACTCTGGAGACATGCTGTAATCTTTGCTATCCTTTACTGAAAACTTTGAACTTAAAACCACTGATGCACAGGCCATCACCAAGGTCACGTTAAGTGCTCTAAAATCAATTGCTTAAAATTAATTATTAAGCCTCTTTATCAATCAGGATTCATTACCTTATGCTGTGATCCCCATCAAGCCCCAAATCTCAGTGGCCAAACACCAAGTAAAGCTTAGTTCTCATGCTTATTCTAGGTCTATTGATAGAGCTCTGTTCATTGTTAATGTGTAGGAAACAAGGATGACAGAATTTCTGTCTTCTGTTTCTATCTTTCTATTTTCTTAAGAACCCTTAACATGGATGGCTGGCAGCTTCTATCACATACTGTTTTGGGCAAAGGTGCCAGATATTTTGGGGGATTTGCTTTTACAACTTTTCATAAGGGACGTATGTTATTTTCACTTATATTTCATAGACCAAACAAGTCCCATGGCCATGCCTAACCTCAAAGGAGTCAAGAAAATACAATCCCTCCATATGCCTGGAAAGAAGGTAAACCAGAAAATGTATGAATAGCCCTCTTAGGAAACATGATAAAAACAAAGAATTAAGCAAAGATATACAAGTGGGTCATCAGCTTAAAATATTAGCCACACACAATGATACATGTTAATTGGAGAACTCTTATATTCTAAAAAAATATAATCAAAACTACAGCCTCCCTCTGGAAAAGAAGACAATTTTTTTTAATTTTTTTTAACGTTTATTTATTTCTGAGACAGAGAGAGAGAGATCATGAGCAGGGGAGGGTCAGAGAGAGAGGGAGACACAGAACCTGAAACAGGCTCCGGGCTCTGAGCTGTCAGCACAGAGCCCGACGCGGGGCTCGAACTCACGGACTGCAAGATCATGACCTGAGCCAAAGTCGGATGCTTAACCGACTGAGCCACCCAGGTGCCCCAAGAAAGACAATTTTAAAATTATATGATTTATAGTGATTTTTTTCCCCCAGTGCTTTTTCTTGTTAGATGTGTTGCTTACCCAGGAATGTTTCCTGCCCTGTCCATGTCGTTTCCTTTCAATTACGTGGTGATGAAGCTCCTTGTACTCTAAGTTTTAGTCCATTATTGGGTATGTTACACAGCTGTTACTCTCCTGGGAAGGTGACAGACTGTTATTAACTTCCATAACATATTTTTATTTTCTGATAGACTTGCCAGCAGCAATGAGCCGGTAATAGCAATTGCAGTGGTAAGAACTTTGGGGGTCCATCTGGAAGTGGCTCACAGACACAGTCACGAGGCAGCATCTGGGCTGCAGAGAAAAAAGAAACCCTAGGTTAGTTTACCAAAGAGAGCGGTAGAGAGTCATACAGGAAGCAGTATTTTATTGTCTATGAAATTCCACTTTGTTTTAAAATAGATGACCAGAAACCGGCATTTACACACTTTTCCCTCTGTTAATCTCACAGGGCGGATTAGCACTCTATGGCATCCTGGAACCTTATCTTGGGTTTAGGGAAAAGGAGATTGGGCGAGGGCATTCATCATATTCCTTTTTCTTTTACTGGAAGTTACAGGGCAACTTTTTATCCACACGCTGTAGCAAAGGAGCCACTTTCAAAGTCTTATCTTAGAGACTTCTTTAAAGAATCACTGTCATCCCAGAGAAGATGCGAAGACTATCAAGGTCTAATCCGCTTTTCTCTCCAGAGAACAAACTTCAGCTGTTTATCAGGAAAATACTCTCCAGTCAAATCCATTATCGTCCTTGAGTCTTTGCTGACTCAACTCAGGAAACATTTCTTGAGCATCTATCTTGCATAACGGAGTTTTAATACCTTAATTTTGTTTTATCAGTTTGTTAAATATTTATTAGTGAGTTCTCATGTTACTGATGAAGAAATCCAAAACCCAGATTTTGGGTTAGAAGGTGTGTCTTCTTTTATGAACTCAGGGTTTCTGCTGTTAGGTGCTGCTGCTGTGGATGCAGA
This sequence comes from Leopardus geoffroyi, assembly GCF_018350155.1. Lineage (NCBI taxonomy): Eukaryota > Metazoa > Chordata > Mammalia > Carnivora > Felidae > Leopardus > Leopardus geoffroyi. The sequence goes on along the minus strand of NC_059333.1, from coordinate 139,232,949 downwards.
CCTGTTCTCAGGAACTCTGCCGATCTCTGAGAGGAGGACGATCTCTGGCAAGTGGACAAATGACTAAAAGTGCAGCATACTTTGTATGTAGAAGGCAATACTATATACCATGTACTTCATGCTTAATATGTCTAGATGTTACTTTAGGTCCAATTAAAAAAAATTTCCTTTACCCCTCACAAAACCACAAATGACAGGTAGAAACTAAGGTTTAGAGATGCTAAATATCTTGCCAAAATTATTAGTTCACAACTAATAGCTAGTGGGCAAGGATTAGATCTTAGGTTTGATTCCAAATTCAGGTGCTTAACCACTTTGCTAAGCTGCCTTGATAAGGATTTTGATAGGGAAAAAAAATAAGAGGTAGGTAGAAATAAGAGCTGCACAATGCTATGGGTTCAGAGGAAAGATGGGTTCCTACAATCTGCAACACCGTCTTTTTCTCTACTCTTTGCACTCTCCTTACCCTGACTCTGGTGTGGATTGTCTTGTACCATACTGCATTATTTACTGATTTATTATTTCAACTGATTGTAGTTTTTCTCTCCTACTCTCCATTCTCCCTCCCCTTGACTTGATTGTAAGCTCCATGCAGACGTGGATCTTTGTTTTATTCACTCTGAATACCAAATGTCTAGAGTAAATACCTGGCACAAAGTAAGAGGTAATTATTTGTCAAGTGTAATATATTAATAACTTATATGGGAGGGGCGCCTGGGTGGCGCAGTCGGTTAAGCGTCCGACTTCAGCCAGGTCACGATCTCACGGTCCGTGAGTTTGAGCCCCACGTCGGGCTCTGGGCTGATGGCTCAGAGCCTGGAGCCTGTTTCCGATTCTGTGTCTCCCTCTCTCTCTGCCCCTCCCCCATTCATGCTCTGTCTCTCTCTGTCCCAAAAATAAATAAAAACGTTGGGAAAAAAAAAATTAAAAAAAAATAACTTATATGGGAGAATGCCTCTTAGAAGACGTAACAGAATTTCCAGATGGTCATGAGATTTTTAGTTTCAAAGCCAGAGACAAAAGTATAAACAATATGAGGATTCTGCCCAAAGTAAATAATCTTCAAAATGTGGGTGTGGCCAAGGAAGTGTTAGAAATGTATATTACCTGCTGCTCCTGGTGGAGATAACTGGCTATGATATCCTTTTATGATGGGAAAGAACAGCTGTTTAGTTTATGTTTTCTTTTCTATAACTTGGGTTTTGAATAACAATTGCTTTCTTTCTTTTTTTTTCTTTTTTTTTAGAGAAAGCTGAAAGGCAATTTGAAGTTTTCCCCCTGCTCTTGTCTTCCCAGTCTGTCCTTTGAGCCAGTCAGTATTGACACCTAATTTCCTCTGTCTTTACATCTCATTGATGGCAGAGTCCCCTTCCCTGGCTTTCGTTGCTGGTAACTGGATTCTGTTGGTGTACTCTCTTGGCTGAGTGAGTTCAGGCAAAGTGTTGTGACTTCGTGCCGGGATTTCTGTGCAGATATGCCCAATGTCTGACCAGAGTTGGCCCATAATTCTTGGTTAGTTTTCAGCACCACAGAACCAAAGAAGGTGGTGCAATTGTGAAGGACACCATCCCTTTGAGTGTAGAAATTACCTAGCTCTGCCAGGAAAAAGTGAAATCTGAAGGGTTTTCCGTTTGTGTTGGAAATGAAAGTGTTGGAAGGCTTCTGAGATCCTCGGAGATGATGCTGAAGCTCATAGACTCAGTCAAAAGCCATTAGGGCTTTTCATCGTTTATTTCTCCTGTTTGGTTAAGGGATTAGAAATGAGGTCCAGGTGGTCACTTCTCAGCTTAGGTTTTGGGACATTGGTAGTTGGAGGTGTTGGGAGAACATGAGAAATAATTTCCTGAAGGATGGCAGTTGAAGACAGAATAGACAGTCCAATGCCAGGTCACAATATTCCGGCAGCCAGACGTGAAATGGCTGAGGCCAAGTTGGATGAACGTTTAGCAACCAGCTATCGACAAGACTGAGTTGGGCAGACAAACGGGGCCAGGGAAGGAATAGCTGACTCGGGGCTTCTGAAGCAAAGGGAAAAATGCACTTTTATGTGTTTCCTGTACACTTTGTAGGTGCACATCAGGTGCCTATAAATTGACTTAAACAGAATAAACATATCTTGACTAGCAGAAAGTAAAATTAATGTCATGCTCACTGGAATGACAGCCAACACAGACATGTTTCTTGCCACCTTCCCTGGAAAAGCTCCGGGATATTATATTTTAACAGAACCCAAACCTTTTCTTATTCATCATCTCCCTATTTCCTTCCACTATGGAATATAAAGTTTCCACTAATAGGCCTGTGAATTCAGACATGTGAGAAAAGAGAGCCCTGCTCTCTTACATCACAGTTATATATCTGGTATTAGCAATTTTTAGACTAAATGCCAAGAAATCTGCTAATGGGATGTTCCCAAGATGATTTAGGCGATAGGCACCTTAACAGAACCTAAGGAATCTTTGCAAAAAATTAGACTTTTGTGCATAATGCTGTACTTATAGAAAGGTCCTATTTGTTGCTTCTCAGTGGACATTAGGCAAACCACCCTAGAAGTAGCATACGCTGACAGCGGGGCACCACTGGACCCCAGAGAGCATAATGCAGGACTTCCTGAGGAAGCTGGATCATTCTTCATTGGATTATTGAGATCTGTGGTTTTATATGCGGTTCCACCAGTATCTCATTTTAGGTTACTGACACACAGGATAGGAGAGTTGATACAGTGGTCAAATTCACATTCCTAATGCCTGCAGTATTGTCTTTGCTCTTAGTACTAAGCACCATGCTTCGCAAATGTGTCTACAGACAAGGATGACTATAGGTTTCCTCTTTAATGCCAGATCAAATGATTTGCGGTCTGAGAGCGCTTAAGCTCGGTGCGTTGTGCTGTGATGGATTAGCAATGTTTGCCAAGGGTGTGGGTGGGAAAGTGAGTTTTCAGTAGCCCCTAAAACTAATATCTACAGTTAAAGGACAGTGGTGCCTGGGTGGCTCAGTCGGTTAAGCGTCTGACTTCGGCTCAGGTCATGATCTCGCAGTTCATGAGCTTGAGCCCCACGTCGGGCTCTGTGATGACAGATCAGAGCCTGAAACCTGCTATGGATTCTGTGTCTCCCTCTCTCTTTGCCCCATCCCCCACTCATGTTCTGTCTTTCTCTCTCTCAGAGATAAATAAACATTAAAAAATGACAAAAGAAAAAAAGAAAAAAGAAAGTTAAAGCACAGAGCTCACAGGGCCACTCCCACATCACAGGCTTTATGTTCTACTCCACTCCACCCTGCCACGGCAAAAACATCCAGCCATAAAGAGACGGGTGCATTGAGTCTCTGCTGCTTTTCAGAAGTAGGCTAGAGAGAATGTTAACAAGTACAAACTCTTCAAGAGCAAATTCTTAACCTTCATGAATCAGAACTGATTGCATTCACAAAGAGCCAGAAGGATACCAGAAAGTAGACCTTAACTCTGATGGGCAGAAATTAAGAATTTCTTAATCTTATTGGTGGCATGGTCATAGCTTACCATGACTCATTTATGGTATCTATCCATTTCCAGAAGTAAATCTGAGGGGTTCCTGAGCTTGGCCTCCAGGCCTACCCTCTTTCCTTCCAGGCTTATAGTCATCATCTTCCCCTCATGGTCCACACTCACCCTGAGCCTAGCACCCCGCTACTCCCAAGCAGGACACTCCTGTTGGGTAGCATTAAAGCAGTAGCATTGGGGGCGCCTGGGTGGCTCAGTCGGTTAAGCGTCCGACTTCGGCTCAGGTCATGATCTCAAGGTCCGTGGGTTCGCGCCCTGCGTCGGGCTCTGTGCTGACAGCTCAGAACCTGGAGCCTGCTTCAGATTCTGTGTCTCCCTTTCTCTCTGACCCTCCCCCGTTCATGCTCTGTCTCTCTCTGTCTCAAAAATAAACAAACATTAAAAAAAAATTTTTTTAAAAAGCAGTAGCATTGTTGAAAGTGCATGCACACACACAGATCAAGTAACTATTTTAAGATAATAAAGGGCAGTTGCACAGCACACCCCCTGAACCTTGAACATAACCTTTTTAGGGCCTCTCTTTAATTAAGTTGCAGAACATTTCTTAGAAAAAAAGAAAATGCAAAATTAGAAATTTCGTAGCTATACCGTTGAACAAAATCTCAGTCATTAATCTTTGGTATGTTTAGTCTATTCAGTATGTAAAGTGGCTTTTTAAAAAACATTCTTGGGGCGCCTGGGTAGCTTGGTCGGTTAAGCGTCCGACTTCGGCTCAGGTCATGATCTCAAGGTCCGTGAGTTCGAGCCCCACGTTGGGCTCTGTGCTGATAGCTCAGAGCCTGGAGCCTGTTTCCGATTCTGTGTCTCCCTCTCTCTCTGCCCCTCCCCTGTTCATGCTCTGTCTCTCTCTGTCTCAAAAATAAATAAACGTTAAAAAAAAAAAAAAACATTCTTACTACCTTATGTTGCAGAGTGTCCTGTAAGTTTATTCCCTATTTTAGAAGAAGACTTTTCCTTTGTTGAGTGGAAACTTACTTCCTTAGGGTATCAAAGAGGCACATGCTCATTACTAATGCAATAATACATGGTAACTAAATCCTTGTTATCCTTACCCTTTCTCTTCAGAATCATAGAACTATGTCACGTTGCCTCTTGGCCTCACCAGACCAAAGCCTTGGCAGGGGCTAGGACTTACAGTGACAAATAGATTTGCCGTATCTACAGGAAAAATATAGAAGTGGCTCCTGGATCCTATTCCAGAATGCTATCTCTTAGGTCTCAGACCCTCATTCTGTACATTTTAGATTGCTCACCCAAATCATAGATCAGCAAACTGTAGCCTAAGAATGAAATCCTGACCATTGCCTTTTTTTTGTATGGCCAAGACCTAACAATGACTTTTGCCCTTTAATGTAGGGAATACTAAATGTGGATACAAATGAAGTTATATTGCTTGTTGGTACATGGAGCTTCAAATATTTACCATCTGGCCGTTTACAAAAAAATAAGTAAACTCATCATTTAAATGCACACATCATTAAATAGTAATACATTTAAGTAACTTTGAGGCCCACCTGATTACTGGGTTTATTCCCACATATGCTGGCTCCTGATTTTTTCTGAATGTAAAAGTTTTGTATTGTTTGTGTAAATTAAGTCAAAGGAACTTAAAATCAAAATCAGGCTGGGTAATTAATTGGCAGAGTGGTTCTAAGAACTGAATACACAAAGTCATTTGGTATCGGATTACGTATGTGAGATTAATCCATCAACACAGCTGACATAGTTAAAATGACTTAAGATTCGGGTTGGGAGGGGCTGTTCTCAGAGTCCACCTGAATGGCTTTAAACTGCTGGAACGTATTGCATACTAGAAGGCAATCTTTCTAGCTGACCTTTCAAACACTAAAGTACACCCCAAATCCCAGGAAGTTGCTGAAGTGTTGATTCTGATGTGGCAGGTATGGAGCCCAGCCTGAGATTCTGCATTTCTAGCAGTGGGTCTGAGGCTGCTGCTCTGTGATTCATGAGAAGAAAGACTCTGGTACTTTCCATTGGACTCACCAGTTTTCCCTTGAGCTGTGTGGAAGCCTGACGACAAAGGTAGCGCTTTGACCTTGAAAGTCAAAATCATAAAAAATCACAAACACCTGGACCGAGTTTTTGTTTTACTAACAAGATTTTATAGCTCTGGCATTCCATCAATCAGAGGCTGGTATGGAAATTATAAAGAACAATTGCCTCAAACTGCATATGTTTACCTAGAGGCAAAAGTGACAGCCTGATGGCTGTGCCTGTGAAATACAAATGCCATATATTAATCGGTCCCTGTAAACCGCAGACAAATGCTGATGAAGACAAAAAGGCAATCCATGAGAACCATAGGTAACTCATATATCCTACGAGAAGCTAATTGTTGGGGTTATACTAAGGTTCAGCCCATCTGTGCCTTGTCAGTGCTGCAGTGCACCAACTTCCCATGGTGGCAAATTATGCAAATCATAAGGTTTGAGCTTTAATATTATCCTGGTTTCTGAATCATGCATTATTGATAATAAAAGTGGTTTGTAAATAAGCTAATAGGTTGAATTAACAACTTTTTCTTGAGAATTGAGTCTTTTGGTATACTTGTTTCTGTAACTTCTTTTTGTTTAGATTTATTCATATAGAGGGTATTGCTCCCTCTCTCCCCACCTCCATTCCTCCTTTCTTCCCTCCATCCTTTCTTCCTTGTTTCCTGGCTTCGACTTTTTCTCCTTTGCTTTCTTGGAATCAGATTTTTGGAAGAGATTTACTGGTATTTAAGGCAGAAAGACTTTCTATATCTTATATTTATGTAATTCATAGTGACAGAGGAAAAGAATTCAGTCTTCTTCAGTCTTTTCTTTTTAGATCCATAGTCACAAAGAAATGATTTGTGGAACTGAGAAGGATATGTCTATAAAGCAAACCAAAAAAAAAGAATTTGATGTTATTATTAATGAAAAAGGTGGCACATCTTTTCAAAATCCCATTTTAGCTGGGCAGTGATTTGCAATGAAAGCTGACGTGTTCATTTCTGCCAGGCTAAGAAACCCAAGGCCTATTGAAAGTCAGGGTGAAAAAAAAATGAAGAGAAAATCCTTTTTAATAGGTCTGAGTTTTTGTTGCAGAATTTTTGTTGCTTTCCCTTTAGAAAGTTAATTCTTAACTCTATTTGTTACCACAGGCTTGCTAGCATGATAAGATCAACCAAACAGAAGCTGTGCAGTTATTTGTAAGAATCATCCCAGAAACCGATGGCAAATGATTATTAATTCAGGAGTGGAAAAGTTTGAGGCACTCTTCTTTCTATGGTTATTATGTAAGAATTTTTTTAGAGCAAAAATGTAATAGGTTGGAGTAATCTGTACTCAAGATTTCTGGGTTAAGCTCTAAAATATTTAGATGTCATAAAATGATGGGCATGTTTAGTCTATTAATTATAAGAAACTCATCTCATGGTCCCTCTCCTTTGATTAAATCATGTGGCAAATCAAGGCGAAACAGGAGATAACTGACCTTTAAAAGTAGTTTCACATTAAATATATCAGGGCTATAATTCTTTTTCATTTTAACAGAACAGATTTTAGTACTTATGAATATTTTAGAGTTCTACTTAGATTTTTCTCCCTTTACTGAAAGAAAAAGCTATCCTGAAATTAATTAATTTTTTTTTTTTTTTTTTTTTTTTTTTTTTTGTAAAAGCATGGTCTAGGTACCTAGCTAGAGGCAATTTACACAGTAACTAATCCTAATATCCTCATGCACCTAGAGATAGGAACTGTTGATAGCATTAGATTCTTCAAAAGTGAGTAATAAGGATTGTATCTGATTTGGGGCCGAGATGCTAAGACCCTTTGTCTAGTAGGACAGTTGCCTCAAATGGCCCTTGAGGGCAAGGCTGACAGTAGAGCACCCTTCTGATTTCTAGAAGAAATATGTAATTCTGTGGGGAAACTTGATTCATATCCATGTTTTAGAAAAATGAACACTCCAGGCCCTTATTATGTTCTTTTATACTGCAGTTTTAAAAATGAAATGCTGCAAAGTAACAAATACAGGAGTGTTAGCTTCAGCTTACCTTGTAGAATGTGGCTGAATCAAATAAATGTGTGCTACCAAAATGAGCCAGTCAGGTAGTTTTAAGAGATTTCTTCTTGGGGGACAGTTATCGTGGGTTGTTCAGGTAGGTCAGCACGTTTGCCTCCAGTTATTTATTTTATTTATCTTTGTTCTTCCTTTCGAAGAAGGAAGAACAGAAAACTGAGCATGGCAAATGGATCTTTGTCCTATGATAAGTTCCAGTTCGATCTGGAGTGCAGGAGAGAAGTCTACAACAGAGCAGAGGTGGAGGGTTTTCCATTCTTGGCTGTGTGGGGGGGGTGGGGGGGGTTTGAAGACACGGTCAAGTCCCAGATGGCAAAATGAGGAGATTGGGGTGAGTAAAAGGTGGTGCTGTGGTCCAGCCAGGCAGAACCAGTGTTGGGTCAGGTTAAAATGGAGGTAGGCCGCAGGCTCCTCAGAAGTGTCCGGGTATACTTAGTTGCCTTTCCCCCAAATGCCTATTTAAACAGACACCAAACTATAGTAGTTGGTGCAGTCCAACTTCAAAAGTAAAAGTGTAATGAACAATTCATGTGTTAGGATATTTGAGGCCTAACACCCGAGTGGTGCCTGTTTTTTCGGACTGGACTGACAGTCGTTTGCATGAATTGTGAGGCACCTAATTTCACCGCCTGCCAGAGCCCAAACTATAAAGTGAAAGCAAATTTATGAGTTGCATAGTTTCATCCTATGAATCCTGTTAGATGAATTGGCATTTCAAATTAAAGATCTCCTGCATCTGTGAATTTTACTTGATAATAAATGTTACTCTTCATTAATATTTAATGACATTTCTAGGAATTAATGTTGCTGTTCTCTATGGCTTCTCAGAAACAAATATCCTTTGAAAGGCCAGTTATGTTGCTGCTAGAAAATGTGTACATGAGATTCTCGTTTAGGACCATTTGATAGTTCTAGAACCTAATTGTTGATTCACAGTGCTCAGGAATATGCGCGCATGGACTTCGGCTTGCAGAGCTGTTGTTTCCTATGAAGCTATAGTGCAAAGTAAAGGCAGGCAGCTCCTAGTGTAGCAAAGATCCCTGCCTTTTCATTCTCTCATCACCTGTTCTCTCTAAGGAGAGATACTATGTTAATGGGTGAAAATAGTAGCCCTTTGCAAAGGTTGTTACTTATGCTCTATAGCTATTTCTAGAAGTTAGCCTTGTCTTTAATAAAATCCTGTATTCCCCAAGGGTCTGACTTGCCTTACGCTCGTCTGTTTTCCTTTTGTTGTCCTGTACTGTTTGTTGGATAATGTTGAATTATATTTTTGTGCACCTTGCCTCCCGCATCACTCTGACTTCTGAATACATTGGCTCCTAAATTAGTTCACAGAATGACAGAAATTCTTTACAGCAGATATAATTGGCTCAAGCTGATTTTTACTGCTCCTTGTCATTTATTTACTCCCTTCTGTGGAGTGAGTTTTCTCACTTTTTTAAATTTCTGGCTTATGATCTGCGAGAGATTTTACCTTCTGAAGATGAGTTCCTGTAGACTTCTAGAGTTTTGGCAGGTGAGTTTCAAGGTAGATGTTGTGAACTGAATTCAATGTTTTGAGAGTTCACCTGATGCTGGAATTGCAGAGAAGGCAAAGTGGTGCCCTCCTGGGTCCTCAGTGGCCTGTTAGTGATCACAGCAAAGTTTTAACTGAAATCTACTCTTTATTAAGACAGTAACACTGATCTAATAGAATTATAATGCCTACGGAAAATTAATTCACCTGTAGGGGACAGAATTGACCCCTCAGGTCTTTCAGTTATTTAAATTGGGGTGATTGTCAGAGAAATGAAGTAGACAAAATATCCGCTTCTCTGAAGAGCAATATTTTACCATCTTTTATAGCATATTATAATTTCTAATACTGTGTTCAGTGTTCTTGATCTAAGAACACTTTCATTTTTGAATTTAAAGATGGCATACTATTTACTATTGAATATCTATACAAATAGCAACAAGAATAGGCAGCTCAACACCCAGATTTTCTCTTTTTTTTTTGGCATTTCTTGTGAAATATGATGCTTATGATTAGCTATTCATACTGTGACATGTCACATTATTTTCTCCCAAAACGTTTTTTTCCTTCCGCCCTTGTGCGCAGTGTTGCTAGGTGATGAAACAATGTTTACAGCAGTCCATTTTAAGTCTATTACTTCTGTAGCTTTGTACTTATAGAGATCCTAAGTGAAGTTTTCTACTAGTTTACATTCTTCTTTAGGTCGACCTCCACACACCTGAAGGAGAAGCCCTCAATCCTGTGGCTCTCTGAGCAAGTTTCTTCCCGACGCGCCTGATGCTCAGAATTATAACAATAACTCCATTAGAATAGCATCACCAGTATTTAAGATGACAGGCACTTTGTCCGTTGCATCTCAAGATAGCTTCTAACTACAGAACTAACAGTGGAGTGTATAAACAGTATTAACCAAACCCTGGCATGTCAGAAAGAAATAGTTGTTTGAAAAACAAAGTAGTTCACACACACAAAATGCTTGATACAATGCGAACCATTTTTAAAAAAATAGGCTCTAAACTAGTTAAAATATAAGCCATGATACAGATGCGTATGAAATGTGTCTCTGGACCATTCTCAAAGAAGAAAGGTGAAAGAATAATTTTAAACAGGTAATGAAGTGGATAGGTTGTATTCAATGAACTTGTTTATCCTGTTGAGAAAATACAATTTTCATCTTCATGTTTGGGTAGGAAAACTTTTTTCCCCCAATGAAGCATCTAATGTCTTTCATTTGCATTAGGATTTATGGCAAATTTAATTGCCCACCAGCTGTTCTGAAAATAATGGGTAGTATTTTAGTGGGCTGGTTTTGAGAATGTGTTTTGTTTTGTTTGTTTTTTGTTTTTTTGGCTCCACATGCAAGGTGGGGCTTGAACTCACAACCCTGAGATTGAGAGTTGCATGCTCTACTGACTGAGCCAGCCAGGCATAGTAGGCTGAATATCTCCAGTTTTTGCTACATCAGCAATCACTGTAACGGTGCTTACCAGCTGTGTCTTTCTTTTAACCTGGTGTTCCCTTTTAGATAAATGATTATTTTGTATGTAACCTTGCAGTGCCAGATGTAGCTGTCAGATGAATTCTGGTAAAAGCTCAATATTGCAATGACTTTTTTTTTTAACCAGTATCTTAAATCTTTTCCTGTATTTGGAGAAACTACAGTTAAATTAATTATGGTGGGAGGCAGAATTCTACCTCCCATTCCTACCAGAGATACAAAAAGGCCAGATGCCTGCTCTTCCTGACCTCTGGCATCCACAGCTCAGCCAAACAGGTGCTCTTGCCTGGAATTTATTGAGGAATGAGAACATAAAAAATAGGGATGGTCTAGAGGAGCAGTTCTTAGAGCATTGTCCTGGAACCCTATCAGGGGTGTTCACAATGTCAAAACTAATTTCACACTAACAGTAGCACGTTATTTGCCTGTTTCACACTGATTTTATCATGAGCATAGAGTGGAATCTTCTAGAGGCCATATGACATGTGATATTGCAACAGACTGCTGCAGAAGCTAGGGGAATCCAGCTGTCTTTAATGAAGTCAGACATGGAAGAGATATTTCAAAAATGTGTAACAGTATCATTTCATACTCAGTTTGTTTTGTTTAGAAAATATTAAAAATATTTAGGGGCACCTGAGGGGCTCAGTCCGTTAAGCATCCGACTTCTGCTCAAGTCATGGTCTCACGGTTTGTGAGTTAAAGCCCGGCATCAGGCTCTGTGCTGACAGCTCAGAGCCTAGAGCCTGCTTCGGATTCTGTGGCTCCCTCTCTTTCTGCCCCTCCCCTACTTGCGCTCTGTCCCTCTCTCTCTTTCTCTCTCTCTCTCTCTCTCTCTCAAAAATGAATAAACATAAAAAAAGAAATTAAAAAAAGAAAACATTGGTGCTAGCATGTAATGTGTTTAATTTTAAAAGAAACCATACATAACTATTTTTAAATAGTTTTACTTTCTAATGCGTTGAATGTTAATAGATATAAATCATATAAACAAAAACTCTTCGGAGTCCTGAGAAAAAAATAAGAATAGAAGGGGTTCTGTGACAGAATTTTGAGTACTGCTTTTGTGGAATCCCAGGTCTATTTCGTCAGTCAGCATTGTCTGGACATTTGTTAGAAATGTGAAGACTGGGCTCCCTCCCAGATGTGTGAATCAGAAGCTCCGGGGGTGTGGCCTAGCAGTCTGTTTCAACAAGTCTTAGGGGTGATTTTGGTGCATGCTCACATCTGAGAACTAGCGGTCTCGAGCAATAATTTTCATCTTCAACTTGCTCCAAATTGCGTGGGGAAAACGCCACATACCTGCTGACCACCCTCATCCTTCTCCCTTTTGTGATTCAGCAGTCTGGGATGGAGAGATCAAGGATTTGCATATCTCACAAGGCTTAAGGTGGTAACACCACTAGTGTGGAGGACGCTTTTTTGCGTGGCTCTGTCCTAAAAGTCTTGTTGGTGGTGGCAGTGGTGATACTGACCATTGTCCCAGCTATCCAGTGTCTAGTAGATATCCTAATCTCTTCCTCTAGCATGACTTTGCCTATAAGTTTGCCAGCATAAATTCTCTTGGCTGTTACTTGTTTTGTTTTTTAATACAGTTTTCTATTTTCATCAGTTATAGATACACAGTTTTTTTTTATTTAAAAATTTTTTTAGTGTTTTTTTTTTGTTTTTTTTTGTTTTTTTTTTATTCTTGAGAGAGAGAGAGCACAAGCAGGGGAGGGACAGAGGGAGACAAGGACACAAAATCTGAAGCAGTTCCAGGCTCTGAGCTATCAGCACAGAGCCTGACACGGGGCTTGAACTCACAAGCCGTGAGATCATTACCTGAACCAAAGCTGAGCACTTTACTGACTGAGCCACTCAGGAACCCCTATATGTACACACAGTTTTTAACAAGTCAGAGTCAACAAAACTCAAGGGCAACTGGTCTCTTCTTTCTCCATTCACATTTCCTACTTTTTCAGAAACAACCATTGGGAATTCTTTTAGCTTTTTGGTGTTTATCTCCACATCTCTCCAATAAAATACCTATTTTCTAGTTCTTTGTTGATGAATTTTAGGTGTATCACCTTCACATTCTGGCAGATGAAAGCTTCACTCTTTTTCACTGCCCTGGCCTGTACCTCAAATGAGTATACTTTTCCCCCAATTTCCAACTATAGTTATAATTGTGTTTAGATTAATAATCTTTATGTTTTTGTAACTAAGTAAATGTTATTCAACTGAGCTGTGCTGTTCGCAGTGACTACTCTTCTTTCTGGCTCAACTTTTCCCCTTTGTGAGTAATAATTGCCTACTTTTGTGCTTTGTTTACTTTTGTGAGTACTTAGTCCTTGACTCTTTCTCCTTCGGGTAAAATGTATTTCAGTATTTCAGGTACTTTCATAATTTCATTTTCTTAGTCATCTTTTATTGGAATATTATTGGAATATATTTTATTGGAATATTGGAGTATTGAACCCAGAATGATTGCTTTCTGTAGGAATGCACAGTGTCATCTTGAGGAAGGGAGGCCATCTTCCTGTCTTCATTTCTCTTTTGTGTTAGAGACTTTCTGTTTCCTATTTCTCTCTCTTTTTTGGGTTATCTTTGATCTTGCTGGAATACCTCCAGTTATTTCCTAATAAGGCATGCATGGAATGGAAATTTCTTGAAGTTTTGATGTCCTAAAAATTTTAGTAGAAGACCTGCACATGTGTGATAGTTTGGTTCAGGTGGAAATCTTTTTTTTATTTTTTTTAAAGCGTGTTTATTTTGAGGGAGAGAGAAAGCACAACCATGGGGCGTGGGGGGACAGAGAGAAAGGAGAGAGAGAGAGAATCCCAAGCAGGCTCTGCTTGTCAGCACGGCACATCCCAATGTGGAGCCCAGTGCCATCAACTATGAGATCATGACCTGAGCCAAAATTAAGAGTCAGAGGCTCACCTGACTGAGCTACTCAGGCGCCCCTGGAAATAACTCATATTAGAATTTTTAGGTTATTTATCCATTCTTTTTCAGGTTGTAGTGTTGAGCCAATTCTGATTCCCAATTTTCCTATGCAAGCTTTTCTTTGTTTTGAGGTTTCTGCATTATTTCTTTGATGCTATCTCTCTCTTAGATTTTTTCTCATCTCTCATTCTAGAACTGCTATCAATTGTGGCGTCTCTTGGTGTATTTCTCTAATTGTGTTTTTTCTCTGTTTTTTCAACTCTCAGTTTTTTCCTGTTCTGGGAGATTACCTCAAGTATAATATCTTCCACCTTCTCAGTTGAATGTTTAATTTCTTTTGAGTTTTAAATTTCTAAGATCATATTTTTGCTGGAAGTTTTTTTTTCTGTCTGTAAAGCCTTTATTTTACCCAAGTTGCTTGCCCTTCCTCTCTTCCTTCCCTCCTTCCCTCCTTCCCTCCTTCCCTCCTTCCCTCCTTCCCTCCTTCCCTCCTTCCCTCCTTCCTTCCTTCCTTCCTTCCTTCCTTCCTTCCTTCCTTCCTTCCTTCCTTTTTTCAGGGTTGTCTCAAATGTGTTTTCAACTTGCCTGTCTGTTTATATTTAAGAGTGGCTGATATGTTACCCGTGATGCAAAACAAACCTTTGGGCTTCCGCTGCTATGAACCAAATCACTTGGCTACATGGAGTGACAGGGGAGCTTAGGTTCAAACTCTTAACCTTTTCATCGTTACCCCCTCTTCTGTGGATAGTGGTTTCGTCAACTTCTTAAGCATTTGGAGACTGTAATGTAAGCTGTGCTGCTTCCTGCTCTCCCATTCTGCTGGTTTAGTAGTCATTTTTGTCAAGTCTTCTAAGTCCATTACCCACTTACTTATCTGAAATTAGGCTGTCCAAGTATGGTTGCATTCATTTATTCCCATCCTTTTCTTAGGCCTTGTAGGTTTTTGGTGTGTGTGTGTGTGTGTGTGTGTGTGTGTATGTGTGTGTGTGTGTGTATACTTTCCTGTAATTCTGCAAATGCTTCAGGTGGGATTATAGTTAAATGAATGTGTGCATATATACATACCAATCTATGATCTTTAACTGTAAGACTTGTCTATTTTGAGTCTGATTATAAGTACTTTCCTCATTCTGTGAACCAACCAATTCCCAACTAGTCAATTTTTTTTTTTCTGTTGAAGGCAACCAGAGCTGGTTTCTATCATTGGTAAACAAGAACCTTGCCTGATAGACAAATCCTTGCATTTTTACACCTACCAAAGAGGTCATATTATTTTATGATAAGTATAATTTCACTTACTATTGCCAGAGTTTAAATTCCTAGACTATAATACCTAGAGTTTATATGTCACTTAGTAAAGTGTGTGTGTGTGTGTGTGTATACATAATTATATTTCTCTGTTTATTGAGATTTATTTTTTTTTTCAACGTTTATTTATTTTTTGGGACAGAGAGAGGCAGAGCATGAACGGGGGAGGGGCAGAGAGAGAGGGAGACACAGAATCGGAAACAGGCTCCAGGCTCCGAGCCATCAGCCCAGAGCCCGACGCGGGGCTCGAACTCACGGACCGCGAGATCGTGACCTGGCCGAAGTCGGACGCTTAACCGACTGGCCACCCAGGCGCCCCTATTGAGATTTAAATGTAAGAGTTCTTCCAGATACAGCTTAGAGGAATATTATCACATTTCTTTTTTGTTTTGCTATCACTACGATGTTAGTCAAATTAATGATAGAAAAGTTTGATATCTGTAATCAAGATTAAAATTTTTATTCAATTTTTTTTTCTTTTCAACGTTTTTATTTATTTTTGGGACAGAGAGAGACAGAGCATGAACGGGGGAGGGGCAGAGAGAGAGGGAGACACAGAATCAGAAGCAGGCTCCAGGCTCTGAGCCATCAGCCCAGAGCCTGACGCGGGGCTCAAACTCACGGACCGCGAGATCGTGACCTGGCTGAAGTCGGACGCCCAACCGACTGCGCCACCCAGGCGCCCCAAGATTAAAATTTTTAAACTGACAATAATCATAGCCATGAAAATAATAAAACAGCAAACCACTCGATACTAACTATTGACCTTATTTAATAATTTACTTATTAGCACAGGAAAAAAAACTACTAAGGACATTTTGAAAATTGTTTAATAATGTTAAATTTGTAACAAGTGTTTTTAAATAAATGGCAGTTGTGAAACCGCTATCCTTTATGAGCTCAAAAATTATGGTACCCAGTGGGTCAGGCTAGGAGAGATGCTTCTTACATAGTAGAATATGAATTTTAAAAGTCACTGAGTTTAGCACCACATCATTGAAATAATGTTAGAAAGTTCCTATCAAATATCTAGGTGTCAAGAGATTTTAATAATGGTAACCATAGCTCTATCTTGGGAGACGATTAGACGTTTTTCAGCTTATTTTACTTAATTTCAGAATAAATGCTTTTAGTACTTGCAACGTCCGTTAACAGGTACAGGCTTCCAGTTATAAAATAAATAAGTCATGAGAATGAAAAGTACAACACAGGGAATACCGTCAGTAAGACTGCAATAACTTTGTAGAGTGACAGATGGTAAAGACACTTGCTGTGGTAAGCATTTTGTAACGTATATATAGTTGTCAAATCACTGTTTAGTACACCTGAAACTAATATTATGTCAGCTATAGTTAAACCTTTTTTTAAAAATGGAAATTAAAAAGAGAGAGACAATTGGAGATTGCAATATGCCTGGGATTGAAGGTGGGGAGTATTAGCTTCTCTATGTCTATCAGCCCACTTCCCACACAGCTCCCCACGAAAGTGCAAGCACAGCTTCCATGTAAGTCTTCGAGCCCCAGACTCCTTCAAATAGCTTGTCATCACTAATTTAGAGAAACTCTGAAGTCACCTGCCTTTTGTACAAGGTCCTAACATGTGACTTTGTTTGCTGTTTTCCCATGCTTGCATCCAGCTTATACATTTTTGATACAAATAGCACAGGAATGATTATGTGTCCTCATCAGCTCATTGTTGTATCAGGAGGCACATGATATTGCGTTCTCTCATTAATGGGGTGAAGGAAGTGTGAATTTTGATCATTAGTAAAGATGGGATCTCCTGGGTGTCTCCATTGTAAAGTTATTGTTTTCCCTTTGTAATCATTAACTATTTGGAGGATGTAATTTGAGACTAGGTAAATATTCTGTTTTTCAAACTTTTATTCAGTAGTTTAAGAACCCAGTGATAATTCTCAGTTAAATAAATTTTTCGTAACAAAAATCATATGATTTCACTCCTATGAGGACTTTAAGAGACAAAACAGATGAACATAAGGGAAGGGAAACAAAAATAATATAAAAACAGGAGGGGGACAAAACAGAAGAGACTCATAAATATGGGGAACAAACTGAGGGTTTCTGGAAGGGTTGTGGGAGGGGGGATGGGCTAAATGGGTAATGGACACTAAGGAATCTACTCCTGAAATCATTGTTGCACTATATGCTAATTTGGATGTAAATTTTAAAAAATAAAAAATAAAATTAAAAAAATAAAAAAATAAAAAATAAGTAAAATTAACTGCTTTTGTGCTAAAAAATAAAAATGTGTTTTAGAAAATAATAATAAAAAAACAATAATAAATAAATAAATAAATAAATAAATAAATAAATAAATAAATTTTTACCATGGTGTTTGCAAAATAATGGTTTTCTAACTCTGTATTTCCTTCTAGATTTTTAGCTGACATTCCAACTATGTGAACAAGTATTTTCCTCTTACATATCTATATCTATCATTAGTCTTGATGTCTGAAGGGAATCCTACATGAGAACTTACCAACATATAAATGTTTTATTTTTGTATGGCTTGTGTGATGCAAAAGCTTTCAAGTCTTCACTAGTATATGCCTGTTGTGTGGCCACAAAAACTCTGAAACCTCAAATTCCCTGTTTTTGCTCCTGGCTTCTAACACAGGTCCTCCAGCCACCCACACCGCTAAAATTCCCCTCAAGTATTTCTGGAAGTCGTGGGGGTAAGGGATTAGGATTTAATGACATGCTTATACACCCATCTACCAGTGATAGTCACTGTGTGTTGCCCAGCAACCTTGTTACCATTTTTCAGTCCCAGCAACCTTCTGAAATTGTCCTCTCTTCACAAAATCATGTGTGGGAACTGGATATGTTGATGATTACCAAGTTTAAACTAATGCGTAGGCCCAAAACATTCTTAAAATGCTAGCTCCGTGTCAGGATCCATGCAGAAGGGGGAGAAATAGCCCTTTCCCCAGTCTTTGGTTGCAAAGAGCAGTGCTGTGGCTCACAGACTCATATTTCTCCAAATAAATAAATAAGTAAATATTTATTTATTTATTTATTTATTTATTTCAGCTTAAATATAATATTTCAGCTTCTGGCCCCAAATCCTTTCTATGCAGGAACTGGAAACTTATCTGAGAGACTGGAGAGAGGACAGACACCATTCTTTTCCTTTCATTAGTTTCCAAACTTTCCTATGAGGGTCCTGTGCCTATACAGGCAAAGAAACAAGTAATTCCCTGACATAAGAGTTCTCAACAGTGATACCATTGACATTTGAGGCTGGATAAGTCGTTGTTTTGAAGGGCTGTCCAGTGCATTGTAAGATGTTCAGCATCCCTGGCCTCTATGCACACATGCCAGGAGCACCCCTCCCCGAGTCTCAATAACCAAAAATGTCTCCTGACATATTCAAATGTTCTTGGTAGAGGTGGGGTTGGGGATGGGGACAAAATCCCCCCAAGTTGAGAACCAATGTTTGTAAGTCATTCTCTACCATGTGTATCAATTTGCAAAGATACTTAAGAATCTGGGCTCACTTATGCCATGGACAGGCACCCTCTCCTCCCATTGGGTAGCCATGGGAGTCAGCACTTTCTCATTCTGTTCCTTGTTGGTCTTGACTTTTCTTCCCCTTTTTCTTTAATCATGTGCTAAATTCTCAATCCCTCTCTTTACATCTAGACTTATCTCAGACTCTTTTATATAAGTGGCAAAGAAAAGGAAAAGAAAGACCCTAACATCTGCTTTCCGTCTTGATTCTCTTTGTCTCCCCACCCCCATCCCAGTGCTAGTTACCCTGTTTCAGCTTCATCTCACAGGCAAATCCCCAGGCTGACTCACCTGATTTATATTCCCAGTGGTCATACACCCAAAGATACACCATTAGTATCTATGAGTGCCCACTTTTTATGAGTGTTCACTTTTATCATTCTCTATAGCACCTTGAAGAGGGAGGCAAAGGGCCAGATGCTTGTTGCCATACCTGTTGCTTGTTCCTCTTTTTATTTCTTTGATAGGAATAAAAATATCAAAGGAAGTTAGTGTATGCATGGCAAAGAGTCTTTACAGCCCTGGGTGGGAATCCCAGCTAAAATTACCAGCTATGTTACCTCAAGCAAGTTACTTTACTTTTCTGTGCTGTCTCACCTGTAGAAATGATAAACCCTGCCTCATAGGGTTGTTGTGAGTGTTCAACTCTTTATTAAATCTAATATTGAGCACTTATGTGTCTATCAATAATTATATCTCTGTCTACATATATCTATATATACATCTCTATCATATTCTTATTTCTGTATCTCTCTCAATGATAAATTCTCAATTAATAGTTTTATAATAACAATAGTGGATAACCAGCATTTGCTGTAACTGTACAAACACTATTCCTTTTCTCATGCTTTTTTTTTTGTAGAAAACTTCACTGAATTAGCTTCTAAAAAAGGGAAACAGGAATCTGAGTTTTATTTCAGAAGACCTAGGGTTATTCTCCTTGAGATTTCTCAAAGTATTAGGCATGTTTCTGTTACATTAGCATAAGTACGTCATAGAGATGCAAACACTTGGTTATAGCCATTTCTTTCATACTAGCAAAATGTTTGAATCAGTGCTTCTAGAAACTTTTGAGCTTAAAAATTGGGTAGATATAATTATTGATAGATATGTATTTATTGCCATTTTAGTACTTGTTTTGTCATTGTTTCTGAAGATATTCTCTGATCCTTTCTTGCCTTCATCACTTTTGTCTTTCCTTTGCACTCATAGAGTCCCCTTTAATATTATGTGGTATATAAATGCAATGAAATGTTACCCAGCTATAAAAAAAAAAAAAAATGAAACCCTGCCATTTGCAATGACATGGATGGAACTAGAGAGTATTATGCTAAGCAGAATAAGTCAGAGAAAGACAAATACCATATGATTTTATTCATGTGGAATTTCCAAAATGAGCAAAGGGCAAGAAAAAGAGAGGCAAACCAAGAAACAGACTCGAAACTATAGAGAACAAACTGATGGTTACCAGAGGGGAGGTAGGTGGGGGAGATGGGTGAAATAGGTGATGGGAATTAAGGAAGGCACTTGTTGTGTTGAGCACCAGCTGATATATAGAAGTGGCAAATCACTAAATCCTACAACTGAAACTAATATCACACTGTATGTTAACTAACTGTAATTTAAAGTCAAAAACTTAAATTTTTTTTTAAAAATCTGTTCGTGTAAAATCATGTTTCACTTGGTAGGAACGTAAGATTTCTTCTATTGCTATGTTAAGTTCTCTGTGAATCACTTTGGAGTCTGCTTTTGGCGGTGTTCTCTGAATGCCTGCAAACTGTTTTGGGTATTAGTTAAGTATAATGAATGGTTTATGAGTACCAGTATTGGAACCTCATTGCCTGGGTTTGAATCCTGATTCTCCAGTCACTTGACATGACCTTGAACATTTCACTTAACTTTCTGTTCATCAGTTTCCTCATCTGTAAAGCAGAGTTAGTAATCATATCTGTCTCATAAGGTGTTTGTAAATATTAAGTTAATGAGGAGCCCTTAGAATATAGGAAATGCTCATTAATTATACTATTTTATTTATTTAGAGAAATATTGCTATGACAGAAATCAAACTTTATACATATTGTACATGCAGTTTGCATATATTTTGTAATATGTACATTATTTATAATAAATTTATATCTCACAAAAATAAAACTTAAACTTGTTTTCTACCTTTCTGAATGGGATACAGTAGCACTATGAATAAGAAAGATAAATACATTTCCCTAGATGTCTGTGGATAAGCAATATCTAAGAAAAACTTGTGTGATGTCTTTGACTAACCTACTTTTAATTATTCTAACTGGAAGACTAATAGATTTCTCTGCTCTATAATTCAACATGCATTTGATTAATCAACAAAAGCCTCCAGTATAAAATGTCTGTAAACATCATCAAGTGCTAGATAAACACCCAATGTGACAGACATCTCATATTATTGTTAAATACAATAAAAATTAGTGGGACTTAATGTCAAAAGAGAAGGCAAAATATGACACAATTAGTGTTTGTTATCAGTGTTGTGTAAAACTTATTGACACAGCATGCAAAATAAATAGCTTTTCCTCCCTTCTTCTTAAAGTATCTGCTACTCATTTTATATTCAGGGCATAAATTTTTGCATCTCAAAAAATCTACAGCACCATAGTTGAATTTTTGAGAATAGTACTATTCACCTGAGATGAGAATTTGGATCAGGAATACTTTTATTACGTTGTACAGATTTTTTTTTTTCCGTTTTGATACTCTTACATGTTCTGTTACCTTGCTTTCTTAACATCTGTGAATAAATGTCAGCAGATAACCATGGAACATAGGGACATTATTTTTGCTATATACTGTAGGAAGGTTCTGTCCCACTGCCTGGAAATGATAGAAGTTAGATAACTCTCTAGCAAGTGATCATTTCAACAATATTCTTTTCAAATGTTAACTACCTATAGTCAAAACATGAGCAAAAAGGAAATCATTATTTTAAATGTTATTGGAAGTAAATAATACACTGATATACTTAGTGGGTGGAATTATATGGAAAGTGGGATATTTTCTATGTGTTTTTAAATTAATAGATTTTTTTAGAGAAGTTTTAAGTTTACAGGAAAATAAGTGGTGAGTAGAGAGTAAGTATACTCCCCCCATTTCCCCTTATTAGCATTTTGCATTAGTATGGTCCATTTGTTATAATCGATGAACCAAAACTGATATATTATTAACTAAGGTCCATGTATTTGGGCTCACTCTTTTTGTGGTGCATTTTACTAATTTTAACAAGTATATACAGGTGTATATCCATCGTTATCATATCCTATGGAATGGTTTTACTGCCATAAAAATCCCTTGTGGTCCACCTGTTCACCCCCCGCCCCTTTCCTTCCTCCTCCTAAATTCCTAAAACCACAGTTTTACTGACTATAGTTTTGTCTTTTCCAGGATGTCATGTCTTAGAGTACATAGCCTTTTCAGATTGGCTTCTTTCACTTAGATGTATTTAGGTTTCTTCCATGTCTTCTCATGGTTTGATATCTTAACTCTTTTTAGTGTCGATTAACATTACGATATATGAATTTCATAATTTGTACATTCATCTGTACATCTTAGTTGCTTTCCAAGTTTGTAAAATTATGAATAAAGCTGCTTGTGTAGACGTAAGTTTTCAACATTTTAGAGTGGATATCAAGGAGTGTGATTACTGGATCATATGGCATAAGTCTGTTTGGTTTTGTAATAAACCATCAAACTGTCTTCCAAAGTGGTTGTACTGTTGTACATTTCCAGCAGTAATGACCGAGAGTTCCTAATGCTCCATATCCTCCCCAGTATTTGGTGCTTTCTGTGTTCTGGATTTTGACCATCCTAATAGGTATATGGTGGTATCTCATTGTGTTAATTATCTTTTGTATTCTTATTTTTTTTATAAATTACTTTTATGAAAAAAACAGTGTTTTCATTTAGTAGCAGCAGAGCTACATCAAAGTCATGCATAGAGATCCACCAGCCACACATACAGATACTACTTCTTTGTAGGACAGTGCTAAGTGGAGGAAATTCATAAAAACACACGGCCTTCTAAATCTTGATTCAATAGGTATAAACAGCTAGGAAAATAGATAATTTGACTTCAAAGAGGCTAAGTCTGAGATAAGAAGGATTTTTTAAGTTGTTATTTTCTTTGAGAGTCACGTTTAGTATCAAAGTTGGAATACCTTGGGTGTTAAGACCTGATTCATTTTAAATTTCTCATGGTCCTAAAGTCATTATCTTTTAATCACAGTGTGTCACTGGAATTCAGATTAAATTTGAACATACAAATAGGAGAGAATAGCCAAATCATTAAACTGAGTAAATAAACCAAAGCATCCAGTAAGACTGTTTAGAATTTTAATACCCAACAAATAGAATACTGAATGTTAGGACAATTCAGACCCTGCTTTCAATTGACAACTGCCTGGCTCTGGATAGTTAAAATGAATTGTCTCATGCAGGGCTAGGAATTCAGGCTTGTCTTAACCTGTGGTTCACTAATGGGTAAACAAACTGAAGGTAAGCCCCACTCACAGAATTTCTTTAGGGTAGGAGTTGAGAAATGATAATACCAGTAAGTTGCATTTGACTATCCTAGTAGCATTTCCCAAGCATTTTCACATTAGTGTTCAAAAATTTTTTCTTCTTAGCTCATTCTGTACATAGTTGCTGGACAGTATTGCTCACTGGGACTTCAAGAATCAGGCACCACATGTATGCTGATGGTCCTTTCTACTGAGCTCCCAGACACACACATTTCATTCATTCATTGATCTGTTGATTGACCAGTGGAGAAACTCATTCAATCACATGTCAGTTAATGGTCAGGTAGATCAACATATCAACTATGAGGTTTTGCACAATTTATTAAGTCTCTCTGAATCTATTTTCTTACCTACTTTGTAGGTATAATAGTACATGCCACTGAGCACCACAGAGTTATTGTTTTTATTTATTTATTGCTAAATAAAACAGTATTTGTAATTTTTGTGTCTCAATTACTACCACTTCCTTAGTACAGAATATCTCCATTTCTTTCCTGAACTATTATAATAGTTTAGGAACTATTATAGGAACTATCATAGGAACTAAAGATTAGTTTCTTTGCCTTTGTATATTTCCCCATTTATATAAACTCTCTGCCTGTTGATATGTAGTCTCCACACTTCCACCAGTGGTGGTTGGGGCTACGGAAGCAGAAGCCAAGAGAGAAATGCAAAGTTCACCTGTGGAGGGAGACTGGAGGCACTACAAAAGACCTGCATGAAAACTGTGCAGAGCTAAGACCCTACTCATGCTTCAGAAATGTGTTAATAAGCCCTCCCCACCCCCAACCTACTCCTGTACTTACAGGTGCCATTAAGGATGGGAAAATTGAATGAGGGACCCTTTGAACACTTACAGCATTTTCCTGAAAGGAATCTTTTAAGCCAGGAGGACACAATTTAACTAGAATGGGGTGGAAATATCATTAGTTGAAAACTTCCTCTTTCTCTAATACTTAATAAAGTATCCAGAAGAAGATAAATTAGTTGAGGAAATGTGAAGAAGTAGACTTCATTTTCACATTGTATATGATGTTTGTAAATTTGTACCCCTGCAATAGAGACATAGAGCGGTATCTCATGGAATTATGGTCCTGCTATTTTCTAGGCAGTGGAACTTTGCCAAACTCTTCTGACGATTGTTTCTTAGAAATACTAATATTTTACATACTGGCCTATTAAAAATAGGTTATCTATAAATGTAGAGTATGCTAGCATGATAAGAATTTCCCTTGACATTCGATAGAGAATTTGATAAGACAACCATGTTAGACAACACAAATCTGTCTGGCTTTCAGCTTTCCACACAAGAAGATAGTGATAAAATTCCTTCAAAATCTTTAGGGAAATGAAACATGACATATTCTAGAGTTTATAATTAACCAAATGGACATTCAAGTATAAAGGCAACTAAGAGTTTTGATTGTGCAAAGCTTTCTCAAATGAGATGTTAGATTTTACCCAAAGATGAATGAAGAGACTGTGGCCAGAGGACTTGGGATGGCCAGCGAATCCATTCAACTGTAGGTCAAAGGTTAATAATGTGGGAATCACGGTAAAAGAAAAGAATTGTAGGATATAAAAAGTTAGTTCCAGCCTCAGCTCTTTTTCTTTTTCTTTCTCTACTTCTTTATTATAATCAAGCCCTTTCCATACTAACATTCTTGAAATCAGTGATGGTTTTACCATGGAGCTTTTACATAAACTCTTCACTCTGCCTGGGACAAGCTCACCTAAGTTCCTTCACATATCCAACCCTACCCAGCCACTTACTGTTTTCTTGTTCCACACCTGTTCGTCCTAAGGATTCAGTTTCATCATCACTGTCTTCACAAATTTCCCCCATCACCTTCCTCTTTTGTGCTCTTGTGCTGTGTCACTCTCCATACCAATCAAACTGCATGAGAAATTTCCTGTTTCTAACCATTCTCTCCAGTCGCTGCACGTCTAAAAGACTTAGTTTTGTGCTTGTAGAAACAGGATCTGTCTGCTCATTTGTTTTTAAATTCTTAGCATCTCTCACGGTGCCTCATGCATGGTAAGCAATAAACAAATTGATGTGCATCAGGATGTGAATATGGTTTTAAGTCCTTCTTTTTGCTTCCCCTTGTCCTGTAATTATACACACTTAAACTCTATTAAAATATTATGCAAAATATTTTGATAAATATGTTAGGTAATATTAGGTAACACAATTCACACTCTGTTTTGACTTGCCCAGATCAAGATTTTAGGTAAAAACAATGAATACTTTTTTGGTCATTAAACGATGCCATTTCAAGTGATGGTTTTATGCCACCAAAGATTAATTTTAACATGTGTATTTGCATAGCATACCATTAACTTGATTTATTATGAAATAGCAAACTTACTTACTTTGACCAGACACCATGCTGTCAGTAATGTGACAATAATGATACTCGTTTCCCCCCAGTGACTGAGATTAACAATACCAATTTGCTAAGTTAATGCTTGTGTGGATATTGTCAATAAATGAGTGAATCACTTGGATAAATAAAAGGCAGATTTTGATATTAGGACTACTGAATTGAAGAGTTCAAGTTTGGCCAAATAAGCTACATTTCCAAACTATATATGTGTGAAATACAATTATTTACTCTTTTATTAAACAAGTATATTTTTATTGCATATTGAAAACATTGTGCATAAAATATCAAAATATCAGAATAAAAGATGGAATCAAATTACAGAATATTGTTATCCAAATGGCTCTTTTAGGAAGGAGTAATCATCTTTCCATAACTGTTATTACAAAGGTTTTCACCTGAAGAGCTTCTAGTATTATTATATCTTGAATTACTAAATTCACTTTAATGAATTATTTCTTGAACAATATAATGATACAGTTAAACATATTTTATCTTTTGAAGCCTAGAAACATGATGCAAATGAAGGGAGAATAACATGTCAGGGACATTTAATTGTCATTTTACTTCCTTTAAAATTAGAGGTAAACCTAAAGATAGAACTTATTTTTTCTACCTCTCTTCTCCAATTTTTTATTTCACAATTAAAAATAAACTGGCTTCAGGGCGCCCGGGTGGTTTACTCAGTTGAGTATCCAACTTTGGCTCAGGTCATGACCTCGCAGTTCATAAGTTTGAGCCCTGTGTTGGGCTCTGTGCTGACAGCTCAGAGCCTGGAGCCTGCTTCAGATTCTGTGTCTCCCTCTCTCTGACACTCCCACACTTGTGCTCACACGCTCTCTCTCTGTCTCTCTCAAAAATAGACATTAAAAATTTAAAAAAAAAACCCTAATTTCAATGACTGTATGTTAAAACTAAATAAGGAACAATTTGCTCTTATATATGCTAACTGCATTCTAATTTGGATAAAATCTTGTCCTTTTCTTTGGGATTCATTGTTGTATTTAGAAAAGGATATTAAACAGTCCAGTATATTAGTCACTTAATCACTATTTAAACCCAATATATAGTTAGTTTAGTTTCATTTTTGAGAAAAATACACAGATTTTGAAGAAATATTTTAAACATGGAAATGTATGAGTGTTTTACATTAGAGATTACCAAACTTTTCTCTCTTCTTTTGTAATTGGAACTGATAATCAGGAGTTTCATCCACATTGTGAGTTACTCTAATCAAGAGCCAAGAAACATTCAGCCTGGAGCATAGGTCTCCCATGGGGAGTATGTGTGGTGTGAAATAAATGGATAATCGTGCAATGCCCAGGATGTGATGTAAAGGGACTATGATTGAAGCTAGGATATTTCTAGGATTTATATGGTCAAGATTCCACTGTTTACAAAGTTTATCTAAAGTATGCATAGAGGCACCTTAATGTCTAGGGTTTCTGAATGAATCTAACAGAATCAGTAGTGCCCCTCCACGGCCCCCAAATACATAGCAGGACAACTATTTAGCTGTGAGTATCTATAAACATTGATGCTTGCATGTCTTTGTCAATGGGCATTTACATAAATAACACATGGGACTATTTATTTACATTGAGTATAATGACATAGAGCTGCTGTAGATTTTCCTGTTTTTTTTTGTTTTTTTTTTGTTTGTTTGTTTGTTTTTTTTAGTAGAATGCTGTGAAGGAGACACTTGCTTATGGTTGGAAGAAATTTTTTGTTAACTTAACTTGGAATAAGAGGTGAAACTCCCACAGAGCATACTCACTTAACAATAGGCTGTCCTTTAAGGAAGAAGAGGTATTCCATTAATTATAGCACATTTGTTTTGCTAGACAGTGATATGAATGTGATATGTAAATATGGGACCAAGAAAATTAGTACTTGGGGTAGCAGGGTATGTGACAAAGGAAGTTGAGATACCTGCCTTATCAGATGATGACTACTGAGGTGGGTTTTGTATGGGGTTTGCTCTGTCTTGGTAACCTCTTTTCTATGTCACCCTGTGAAATCTTCGATCTCTTTTACATTATTCCATAATGATTTTTGTGAGGAGGTGACGTGGAAGATTTGTGAAGAACTGCTTCTTAGGCTAGTGATAAATGATAATAGAATACGAGTGGAGGTTGTTGGGTATCTGGCTCATAGGTACACAAGTTCTCACTCAAGAATAAAATTGTTGGGGCGCCTGGGTGGCGCAGTCGGTTAAGCGTCCGACTTCAGCCAGGTCACGATCTCGCGGTCCGTGAGTTCGAGCCCCGCGTCGGTCTCTGGGCTGATGGCTCAGAGCCTGGAGCCTGTTTCCGATTCTGTGTCTCCCTCTCTCTCTGCCCCTCCCCCGTTCATGCTCTGTCTCTCTCTGTCCCAAAAATAAAATAAACGTTGAAAAATAAATAAATAAAAAAAAAGAATAAAATTGTTACCCTACAATTTATCTTAGAGATGATGTTCTTGGGAAGTATTTTTTTTTACCAGGAAGTTTATTTTGGGTGCATATTCTATTTCTACCTGTTCTTGGTACATGTGTGTATATGTGTATACATTTCTCTAAAACACATATGTATAATGCACCTTGATTGTCTTACTCTTGACTAAGACACACCGTGCACCATGCTCTGTGCAAGAAACACACACACACACACACACACACACACACACACACACACACACATTCTTTAAGTCCTTCAGATATGTTCTTTTGAGTAAAAAGAACCAGAAACATTTTCTGTGTCTGAAAAATATGTACTATGTGGAACCAGAGTTTATGTCTTAACCATTCCTGACTTCACATACATAGTTTTAGGTTTTATATTTTATTTGTTTAAGTTTATTTATTTATTTTGAGAAAGAGTGGGTGTGCGAGTGGGGGAGGGGCAGGGGCAGAGAGAGAGAGGGAGAGAGAATCCCAAGCAGGATCCACACTGTCGGCACCGAGCCCACTGTGGGGCTCAGTATCACAAACCATGAGATCAAAGTCAAACCTGAGCCAAAACCAGGAGTCAGATGCTTAACTGACTGAGCCACCAAGGTGCCCCTAGGTTTTATATTTTAAAAGTATACTTCAATTTTGATTGGGATTGCATTGAATCTATAGATCAATTCAAGGAGAATGAATATCTTAATACCGGTCTTCTAACCCATGGACAGCATATAACTCTTCTTTTATTTAGGTATTTAAAAATTCTTTCAATAGTGTTTTAGTTGTCAGTACTTAGAGCTTTCACATATATTATAATATTTATCCTTAATATTTTTGAGGCCATCATTGACCTTTTCTTGATTTAAAAAATTATTTTTAATGTTTATTTATTCTTGAGAGAGAGAGAGAGCGTGCACAAGTGGAAGAGGGGCATAGAGAGAGGAAGACACAGAATCTGAAACAGGCTCCAGGCTCCAAACTGTCAGCAAAAAGTCCAACGTGGGGCTCAAACTCGAACTCACAAACCATGAGATCATGACCTGAGCCAAGGTTGGAAGCCCAACTGAATGAGCCACCCAGGCACTCCTCTAATTGGAATTTCTTATTGTTTGTTGCAGTACATAAAAATATAGTTGATCTTTGGTTGAATTCATTACATTTTCTGTATAAATGATCATGTTGTCTGTGAACAAAGCCTGTTTTATGTCCTTTTTTTCTCATTTTGCTTTATTTTATTTTATTTTGTATGTTATTGCACTGGCTAGAACCTCTAGTGCAATGTTGAATGGCAGTAGAGTAGAAATTCTTTTCTTGTGCTTGATCTTAGGGGAAACCATAGAATTTTATAGAATCCCTTTCCAGATAGAGACCATTCCCTTGTATTCCTAATTTGCTGGGCTTTTTCTTTTTCTAAATCAGGAATGGATTTGAGATGTTGTCAAATACTTTTTGTATGCTTGTAGAGATGGTCATATGTTTTGTTTGGATTCCTTTCTCTTTTTTTGGTTTTCTTTCTTTCTTTTTTTTTTTTTTTTTTTTTTTTTTTTTTAGTTAATATAGTAAATTACATTCATTGATTTCCCAAAGTTAAATTTAATGTGTGTTCTCAAGATAAATACCACTTGGTTATGATATCTTTTTGTATAGTCTTACATCAAATTGCTAAAATTTTATTTAGGATTTTTACGTCTATATTCGGGAGGGATATTGGTCTCTCATCTTGTTATGTCTTTGGGTTTGGTATTAGAGCAATGTTGATCTGATAAAAGGTACTAGGAATTACTCTCTTCTGTTTAATTTTCTGGAAAAAAATTGTATAGACTTGGTAATATTTCCTCCTTGTATAAATAAAGACATATTAGCGTGGAGTTCTCTCTTTGGGAAGGTTTTAACACTACAACTTGAATTTCTTCAGTAGATAAAAGACTATTCAGCAGTTTCTCCTTGAGAGAATATCGATAACTTGCGTCTTTCAAAGAATGTGTCCATTTCATTCAAGTTGTTAATACTTGTTATCCTTCTAATAATGTCTTTAGAATCAGAGAGCTGTCACCTCTCTCATTTCTGGTATTGGTAATTGGTATCTTACTTTTCCCTTATCCTCTGATTAGTGTCTCTGGAGATTTACCAATGTTACTGATCTTAAAGAACCAGCTTTTAATTTCATTGATTTTCTCTGTTGATTTTCTATTTTTATTTCATTGATTTCCACTATCGTTATTACTTTCTTTCTTCTCATTTTGGCCGTCATTTGCTCTTATTTTTATTATATCTTAAGGTATAAAATGAGGTCACTCATGTGAGATCTTTCTTCTTTCTGAATATAAGGGTTTGTTGCTATAAGGTTTCCTCTAAGCACAGCTTTCGTGGCATTCCACAAATTGTGACATATTGTGTATTATTTTTATTCACTTGAAAGTATTTTCTAATTGCCTTTTGAATATCTTTCTGACCTGTTGGTTATTTAGAGTGTGTCATTTAATTTCCAAATATTTGGATATCTTCCTGGCATCTTTTTGTTATTGATACCTAATTTGTTCCATTTTAGTCAAAGACATGCTTACTGTTACTTGAGTCTTTTAAAACGTATTATGATTTGTGGTATGAATCAGAATACACTAGTAAATGTTCCATATTTATCTGGAAAGAATGTGTATTTTGCTGTTTTGACGGAGAAAGTTGACTAAAAGTCAGTTAGGTTGAGTTGTTTGATAATGTTGCTCAAGTATATCTTTGCTGAACTTTTCCTACTTTTTCCATCAGTTATTGAGTGATGGTATTGAAATTTCTGGCTATAACTATAGATTTGTCTATTTTGCAGTCCATTTTTGCTTCATGTATTTTGAAGCTTGGTTATTAATACATAAATATTCAGGATTGCCATGACCTTTTTGATGAATTGAACTTCTAATATCCCCAATAACATTCTTTGCTGCAAAATCTACTTTCTTTGCTATTACCATAGCCACTACAACTTTCTTTTGACAGGTGTTAGCATGATGTGATAGCTTCTTTTCTTTCTTTTAGTGCTTTAAAGTTGCCTCACCGCTGTCCTCTTGCTTGTGTTGTTCCTGATGATAAATCTGCAGCCATCTTAGTCTTTCCTTCTCTGTACACAACATTGTTTTATTCTGGTTGCTTTTCTCTTTCTCACTGGTCTTACATAATAGGATTATGAAGAGCTTTTGCTATGTTTATTTTTCTTGGGATTTGTCAAGCCCGTTAGAACTTCATTTATTTTTTTTTTTTACCAATTTTGGAAAATTTTCAGCTGTTGTTACCTCAGAACTTTCTTCTGTTCTTTTTTCCCTTGAGGATTCCCAATTACACATAAATTAACCTGCTTGCAGTTGTCCCACAGTTTGCTAAAGTTGTGTATTTTTTTCATTTTTCTTTTCTCTGTTTCAATCTAGATAGTTCTATTACTTTATTTCCATGTTCACTGTTGTTCCCTTTAGGAATGTTTAGTCTGCTCTTAATCCCATCCAATATATATTTTACCTCAAATATTGCAGCTTGCAGGGCGCCTGGGTGGCGCAGTCGGTTAAGCGTCCGACTTCAGCCAGGTCACGATCTCGCGGTCCGTGAGTTCGAGCCCCGCGTCAGGCTCTGGGCTGATGGCTCAGAGCCTGGAGCCTGTTTCCGATTCTGTGTCTCCCTCTCTCTCTGCCCCTCCCCCGTTCATGCTCTGTCTCTCTCTGTCCCAAAAATAAATAAACGTTGAAAAAAAAATATTGCAGCTTGCACCTCTAAGAAGTTTAATTTGTTTCTTAAAAAATATTTTTCCGTTTCTTTATTTAATGTTTTTAACATAGGGAATACAATTATAATATTGAAATCTTCTTGTCTGTCAGTTACAATACCTGTGACAATACTGAATCATTTCTGTTTTCTTCCCTCACAATGAGCTATGTTTCCCAGTTTCTTTGCATGCCTAGTGGTCTGATTAGATGGCAGATATTATGAGTTTTAACTTGCCGAGTATGGGATATTTTTATATTCTTATTAATATTGGACTCTTTTGAGGGGTAAGTTAAATTACTTGGAAACACTGTTATCCTTCCAGTTTTGCTTTATGATTTGTTAAATGTGTCTGAATTAATGCTCATCTAGTACTAGGTATCTCCCACTGTTGATGCAAGACTTTCCTTAGTATACTCCCAATGCATGATGAATTTTTCCAATCTGTCTGGTGGGAGTGGTGGAAGCAAGTGCAAGCATTGTTTCTATCCCCATGTGAGTGCCAGAGACTGTTCCGTTGAATCCCTTCAGATTAATTCTTTTCCAGGTTTTGGGTAATTTCCTTACATAATTTTGTTGATGCATACTCAGCTAAACAGTCAAGACTTTCTGCAGTTCTCTAGTGTTCTCTTTGTGTGCAATGCTTTTCTCTCTGGAACTGTAAACTGTCTTGGTTTTTACAGACTCTAACTCCCATCTCCTTGATTCATTGAGAGCACCAGGTTCTGCCTCATTCCCTCTTTCTTTGCTATAGCCTTGGAATTCTGTCAAGCTGGGGCAGTTAGAGGACTCATCCTGTTTCTTATTTCCCAGGGACCTCCATCTTTCATTACCTCACATCCCTTGTCTTGAAAATCGTTGTTTTAAACCTTTTCTCTTTTGTTGGGGTGGGGGTGTTTCTAATGGGAACATAAGTCTACTTCTGATTTGTTTTTATTGGAAACAGAAGCCCATATTTAGATTTTATATTTCAGACCTTGCATAGGGGTGGAGATAGTCTACAAAAGAGACCTGAGGGCCAAGGGACCTGAGAGCTTCTTACCTTATGCGAATCAAGACTATGATGGGCTGGTTTATTAAACCTTGAAAATATACACTCTTCCTCTGAAATCATTATTAGATTGGATTATATATACCCCAAACCCACCTGAGATTGCAAATGGCATAGTTTACTGGTTTCACCAAAGGTATTAGAAAGGAAAGGAATTTTCTTTGTTAGTCTGTGGCCTTGGAAAGGTAGTTCAACGCCCTTTATTCCTCCTGGGTAAATCGTCAGATATATTCCATTTGAACAGTCCTTCAGAATATATAATGAAGAATGTTGTATAGGTCAAGTACATGTAAGGCTGGCTGGCTTCTCCTCTCAGTTCTATTTATTTTATTTTTTGAGTTGCTTTGCTTCTTGTAGAAACCCCTCACCTCTAGGGGAACAAATAGACTGTTGATCTTTCCTCTTTGGATACCTAAGATGGTCCTATTCTAAGTATCTAGCCTTCAATCATTAATGACATAATGAACAGGAATTTATTGAACTCTCTCTCTAAACAGGCAATGCCCTGATCTTTTCTCTTCAGTTTTTGTTCTTTTCAATGAGCTAACAACAAAACAACAAAAAAAAACCAGCATTGTGGACTGTTTTGTTTTTGTTTTTAACTTATACCTATATTCCCCTGCAGAAAGTTTCCAGCCATGGTGTTTTCCTCATTATTTTTATTTCAACAATTTGTTCACTCCCACTGAATGCATGCATGTACATTCGTAGGGAGAAAGACCATGTCCTGTACCTCCTGTCACCTGGCTTTCTATTGTCCCATTAAGCCAATTTTAGAGAACTTTCTGCTTCCACAATATAAAAGCCTTCCAATTATCCTATAATCTAAATGTTCTTAACCAAATTTTCATATTTTAAGTTTCATGGTTTCCTATTAGTAGTTCAGAGTACAGAAGATTTTATTCCTGTGTTTGAACTTTTGGGTTCATACCTTATCTGGGCAAAGAAAGTTGTTTGCACAGGTTTAAATTACATTTTCTTTTCAGTATATCTAATAGAGAAACCCCATCTTATGTCACATTCAGCATACCACGTGTTAGCTGTACTCTTAAAATGCATTTTCATTGCTTTTTTAATGGATGTCCTATTTGCTTATCAATTGTATTATGAAAGAATATGGACAGTATTTCTCTGCAGATGTTATTACATTTTTAAAAATGGGCTTATCTTTGAGGTTTTAAAATATACATTACAAATCTTTTATCGATAGTAGGTATCTAAAAACATTTATTTCATCAAAATGATCTCTCCTTTAGAGGTTTTTATTTTACTCCATGAGATCAAGATCCCAGGAAGACTACTGAAGGCTTTTTAATGAGAGGCAAGATTCAGATATTCTCAAGGGGGGGGATGTAAAACAGTTTTAGCTATTAAAAGATAATATCAAAGAGTGCACAAGCGCATAACCTGAAAAATGGATCAATTAGGAACCTATTGTATCCTTGGGAGAAGGAGTACTTCAATTAAAAAATTGAGACCATGGCTATTAATATTATTAAATGAAGACAACAAAAGCTGTGATACATTTTCATTTAGTATTGTAATACCCAAGGGCCAACTGCAGCTGGCATATAGGTCATTTCTTCACGACCACATGAATTCTCTAAAAGTAGGGGATTGGTCACAAAAGAACTTCACCCTTTTGAAGAATTTACTTGATTTGTTTAAAGCTTCAACTTCCCTCCTGCATGATAGATTTATCGACAGTTTGCTGGAGAAGAATAGAGTCTCTTCTAAATGTTAGAATTAGGATGTGATATGAGTATATCTATCAAAAATATATGTATATATATATATTTTCCAAGAGTTTAATGGGTTACAGTGAGACATTGTTAATACTGGACATCAGAAAATTCTGTTAGCTCTATCTTCCAAGTAGATGGATAACCTGATCACTTTTCATCACATCTTCTGTTACCATAGCAGTCCCAGCCATCACGTCCATCCCTGGATTATGCCAATAGCATATGAGCTGGGCGGTCTGCTTTATCCCTGCCCCTTCACAGTCTGTTTTCTACCAAGAAGCCTGAGTGATTCTTTTAAAGTCATGTCCAGTAATGTTCTCTCTACTTAAACTTGCAGTAGCTTTCCATTTCAGCATAAGTTGCTTACAATGACTTTCAGGGCTTTACGTGGTTGTCCATGTTGTTACCCCTCTGGCTGCTTCTAAAACCTCTTCCTCACACTCAGTTGGCACCAGCCACACCAGTTTCCTTGCTCTTCTTTAACATACTAGGCATGACACCATCTTTGAAGCTTTTGTACTGGCTTTTCCTTCTTCTAGGGTGTTCTTCCCGCAAAATATTCCCACTACTGCTGCACTCACTCATGATATTTGAATCTGTGCTGAAATGTCTACCTTCCAAAGAAGATCTGCCTTGGCCACCCTATTTAAAATTGCTGACCTCAGGGCGCCTGTGTGGCTCGCTTGGTTAAGTGTCCAACTCTTGGTTTAAGCCCCAAGTCGGGCTCATGCTGACAGTGCGGAGCCTGCTTGGGATTCTTTCTCTTTCTCTCTCTGCCCCTCCCCTGCTCAGTCTCTGTCTTTCTGTCTGTCTGTCTGTCTCTCAAAATGAATACATAAACATTAAAAAAAATTGCTGATCTCATCTACCCCCAGCATTTTAAATTCTGTCTCCTGAACTGTGTTGTGGTTTTTTGGGTTTTTTGTTGTTGTTGTTGTTGTTGTTGTTGTTTTGCCATAGCAAATAATAGGTACTTAATTCATATTTTTAAATGAAGTAGATGGAGTAATTCATTTCAGTGACACTGCAATCAGTGCTTTGTATATGGGAGAAGAGAAGCCAGGACACAGCTTTACTTTACATTTATAGGACAGATAGTCCTTTATGTAAATCTAATTTCCACATAGAGAAACTCCTTTATGTTGCTTCATTAGCATCATTTTAACCAAATGCATTTATGAATAATGAATGCTTTGTTGTACATCTTAGATTAGATCATGCATACACAGGATTTGTATTGTGTAAGTAAATTTATTGAATTCATTGGGGTGGGTATGGAGGACCTGATAAAAAATATAGTTCCACACTTTGCATCTAGTTTTAATTATTTATCTGTCCTTGGGTCAGAATGTGGACTCCATTTCTATATACATAAATGAGATGTCCTTCTGCTAGTTTGGATGAGCCATAGAAATTCTTAATATCTTAAAACTTCAATAGCCACTGCTTTTGTATAGAAATGTGGGATGCAGTCATTCCAAAGGAAAGGAAAATGGAATATATATATATCTTTTTTAGCTTATACCTCCATGTTTTAATTAGACCGGACATCAGTTTTAGGAACACATCTAAAGCTTTGCTCGAATATTATTTATTTGAATTGATTTGTTGCTTAAAAGGAATATTTCCTAAAATGCCCTTTGACATGTAATGAAGCCAATGAATACACTTACATGAAGCAATTTTAAAGTTTGACAATACTTTCCTTGTGGAAAGTGGTTTTAAAACAAAACGTTGTTTACTAACCTAGAACACTGATGATATTTATCTAATTTGAAAGTTAGAAACATTTAACACCTGTAAAAATATTTACTGACATTGAAGGTAAGTGAATTCTAAAACTTTGTCTTGCCAGCATTATTAATACATGTTTATTTTTCACTCACCCTATTTTAGGAATAAGGGTTGGAGGAACTGAAAGCTATTGCCAAGTTGCTCTTGAAGTCTGTTTTGGAATTTGTTTTATTTTTTCCATTCCAAAACATAATGGTGATTGTAGTAGGTAGTCATACACAATAAAAAAAGTTATATATACAAACTGTTTCTTAAAAACACCCAAGTGTAGTGGCATCTAATTCTAGCTACGGAAATGCAACTGTGTGTGCACAAATAGTTTTACTCTGTCATTATCATTATTACTAGAGCATCTCTGGATCATTACAGATCTAGTTGGAGTATTCCAGGTTTGTACTTTAAAGATCACCTCAGTAATATTTCAATGCCTCGCAGTTCTATTATCATTTGTTTGAATAGTGGGAATTCTAGTATTTTTAATGCTTTTTTCTTTGATTTATTCAATAATTACTTAGCACAAAGTCAAATCTAGGTATCCTTTAAAATTCCTACATGCTTAACTCAAGTCTCCTCTAGATAGTAGTTTCTTCTTCTTCTTCTTCTTCTTTTTTTTTTTTTTTTGCATGTTTTATTGAGAGAGAGAGAGAGAGAATGAATGAGTGAACAAGCAGGGGAGGGGTAGAGTGAGAAAGAGAGAGAAAGACACACAATCCAAAGCAGGCTCCAGGCTCTGAGCTGTGAGCAGAGAGCCTGACACAGGGCTTGAACTCATGAACTGTGAAATCATGACCTGAGCCAAAGTCAGACGCTCAACCAACTGAACCACCCAGGCGCCCCTAGGTAGTGGTTTCTTGCTCATAGGTAAGGTCACTTCCAGATCAGAGCTTGTCAATAGAATTTTTTGTGATGAAGACACTGTTCCATATCTGTACTATTCCGTATGGTAGCCACTTGCCACGTGACATTATTGAGCAATTGATATGTGGTTAGTGTGACTGAGGAATTGAACTTTTAATTTTGTTTAAATTTAAACAATTTAGATTTAAATTTAGAGAGCCGTATGTGGCTACTGGCTACCATATTGGCCTTCTTAGGCCACGGTATTATTTCTTTTTTTTTTTATTCAAAAATTAAGCTTTTTAAAATTTTTCTTTTTTTTTTTCCAATATATGAAACTTATTGTCAAATTGGTTTCCATACAACACCCAGTGCTCATCCCAAAAGGTGCCCTCCTCAATATCCATCACCCACCCTCCCCCCGCTCCCACACCGTATCAACCCTCAGTTTGTCCTCAGTTTTTAAGAGTCTCTTATGCTTTGGCTCTCTTCCACTCTAACTTCTTTTTTTTTTTTTTCCTTCACCTCTCCCATGGGTTTCTGTTAAGTTTCTCAGGATCCACATAAGAGTGAACACATATGGTATCTGTCTTTCTCTGTATGGCTTATTTCACTTAGCATCACACTCTCCAGTTCCATCCACGTTGCTACAAAGGGCCATATTTCATTCTTTCTCATTGCCACGTAGTACTCCATTGTGTATATAAACCACAATTTTTTTATCCATTCATCAGTTGATGGACATTCAGGCTCTTTCCATAATTTGGCTATTGTTGACAGTGCTGCTATAAACATTGGGGTACAAGTGCCCCTATGCATCAGTACTTCTGTATCCCTTGGGTAAATTCCTAGCAGTGCTATTTCTGGGTCATAGGGTAGATCTATTTTTAATTTTTTGAGGAACCTCCACACTGTTTTCCAGAGTGGCTGCACCAGTTGGCATTCCCACCAACAGTGCAAGAGGGTTCCCATTTCTCCACATCCTCACCAGCATCTATAGTCTCCTGATTTGTTCATTTTGACCACTCTGACTGTCGTGAGGTGATATCTGAGTGTGGTTTTGATTTGTATATCCCTGATGAGGAGCAACGTTGAGCATCTTCTCATGTGCCTGTTGGCCATCTGGATGTCTTCTTTAGAGAAGCGTCTACTCACGTTTTCTACCCATTTCTTCACTGGGTTATTTGTTTTTCAGGTGTGGAGTTTGGTGAGCTCTTTATAGATTTTGGATACTAGCCCTTTGTCCGATATGTCATTTGCACATATCTTTTCCCATTCCGTTGATTGCCTTTTAGTTTTGTTGATTGTTTCCTTTGCTGTGCAGAAGCTTTTTATCTTCATGAGGTCTCAGTAGTTCATTTTTGCTTTTAATTCCCTTGCCTTTGGGCATGGCTCAAGTAGGAAATTGCTGCGGCTGAGGTCAGAGAGGTCTTTTCCTGCTTTCTCCTCTAAGGTTTTGATGGTTTCCTGTCTCACATTCAGGTCCTGTATCCATTTTGAGTTTACTTTTGTGAATGGTGTGAGAAAGTGG
This sequence comes from Leopardus geoffroyi, assembly GCF_018350155.1. NCBI lineage: Eukaryota > Metazoa > Chordata > Mammalia > Carnivora > Felidae > Leopardus > Leopardus geoffroyi. The sequence continues at coordinate 139,194,478 of NC_059333.1, read as the reverse complement.
TCTAGTTTCAACCTTCTGCATGTTGCTGTCCAGTTCTCCCAGCACCATTTGTTAAAGAGACTGTCTTTTTTCCATTGGATGTTCTTTCCTGCTTTGTCAAAGATGAGTTGGCCATACGTTTGTGGGTCTAGTTCTGGGGTTTCTATTCTATTCCATTGGTCTATGTGTGTGTTTTTGTGCCAATACCATGCTGTCTTGATGATGACAGCTTTGTAGTAGAGGCTAAAGTCTGGGATTGTGATACCTCCCGCTTTGGTCTTCTTCTTCAAAATTACTTTGGCTATTCGGAGCCTTTTGTGGTTCCATATGAATTTTTGGATTGCTTGTTCTAGCTTCGAGAAGAATGCTGGTGCAATTTTGATTGGGATCGCATTGAATGTGTAGATAGCTTTTGGTAGTATTGACATTTTGACAGTATTTATTCTTCCAGCCCATGAGCATGGAATGTTTTTCCATTTCTTTATATCTTCTTCAATTTCCTTCATAAGCTTTCTATAGTTTTCAGCATACAGATCTTTTACATCTTTGGTTAGATTTATTCCTAGGTATTTTATGCTTCTTGGTGCAATTGTGAATGGGATCAGTTTCTTTATTTTTCTTTCTGTTGCTTCATTGTTAGTGTATAAGAATGCAACTGATTTCTGTACATTGATTTTTGTATCCTGCAACTTTGCTCAATTCATGTATCAGTTCTAGCAGACTTTTGGTGGAGTCTATCGGATTTTCCATGTATAATATCATGTCATCTGCAAAAAGCGAAAGCTTGACTTCATCTTTGCCAATTTTGATGCCTTTGATTTCCTTTTGTTGTCTGATTGCTGATGCTAGAACTTCCAACACTATGTTAAACAACAGCGGGGAGAGTGGACATCCCTGTCGTGTTCCTGATCTCAGGGAAAAAGCTCTCAGTTTTTACTCATTGAGGATGATGTTAGCTGTGGGCTTTTCATAAATGGCTTTTATGATCTTTAAGTATGTTCCTTCTATCCCGACTTACTCGAGGGTTTTTATTAAGGAAGGTTGCTGAATTTTGTCAAATGCCTTTTCTGCATCGATTGACAGGATCATATGGTTCTTATCTTTTCTTTTATTAATGTGATGTATCACGTTGATTGATTTGCGAATGTTGAACCAGCCCTGCATCCCAGGAATGAATCCCACTTGATCATGGTGAATAATTCTTTTTATATGCTGTTGAATTTGATTTGCTAGTATCTTACTGAGAATTGTTGCATCCATATTCATCAGGGATATTGGCCTGTAGTTCTCTTTTTTTACTGGGTCTTTGTCTGGTTTAGGAATCAAAGTAATACTGGCTTCATAGAAAGAGTCTGGAAGTTTTCCTTCCCTTTCTATTTTTTGGAATAGCTTGAGAAGGATAGGTATTATTTCTGCTTTAAATGTCTGGTAGAACTCCCCTGGGAAGCCATCTGGTCCTGGACTCTTATTTGTTGGGAGATTTTTGATAACCGATTCAATTTCTTCGCTGGTTATGGGTCTGTTAAAGTTTTCTTTTCCTCCTGATTGAGTTTTGGAAGCATGTGGGTGTTTAGGAATTTGTCCATTTCTTCCAGGCTGTCCAGTTTGTTGGCATATAATTTTTCATAGTATTCCCTGATAATTACTTGTATCTCTGAGGGATTGGTTGTAATAATTCCATTTTCATTCATGATTTTATCTATTTGGGTCATCTCCCTTTTCTTTTTGAGAAGCATGACTAAAGGTTTATCAATTTTGTTTATTTTTTCAAAAAACCAACTCTTGGTTTCGTTGATCTGCTCTACAGTTTTTTTACATTCTGTTTTGTTTATTTCTGCTCTGATCTTTATTATTTCTCTTCTTCTGCTGGGTTTAGGGTGTCTTTGCTGTTCTGCTTCTATTTCCTTTAGGTGTGCTGTTAGATTTTGTATTTGGGATTTTTCTTGTTTCTTGAGATAGGCCTGGATTGCAATGTATTTTCCTCTCAGGACTGCCTTCGCTGCATCCCAAAGCGTTTGGATTGTTGTATTTTCATTTTCGTTTGTTTCCATATATTGTTTAATTTCTTCTCTAATTGCCTGGTTGACCCAGTCATTCTTTAGTAGGGTGTTCTTTAACCTCCATGCTTTTGGAGGTTTTCCAGACTTTTTTCTGTGGTTGATTTCAAGCTTCATAGCATTGTGGTCTGATAGTATGCATGGTATGATTTCAATTCTTGTATACTTATGAAGGGCTGTTTTTTTGACCCAGTATCTGATCTATCTTGGAGAATGTTCCATGTGCACTCGAGAAGAAAGTATATTCTGTTGCTTTGGGATGCAGAGTTCTAAATATATCTGTCAAGTCCATCTGATCCAATGTATCATTCAGGGCCCTTGTTTCTTTATTGACCATGTGTCTAGATGATCTATCCATTTCTGTAAGTGGGGTGTTAAAGTCCCCTGCAATTACCACATTCTTATCAATAAGGTTGCTTGTGTTTGTGAGTAATTGTTTTATATATTTGGGGGCTCCCCAATATTATTTCTGTATTTCTGTATTCCCCAATATTTTCCCCTATATTATTTCTAAAGGGTTAATAGGCCCTATAAGGAATATGGACAGAAATGACTGTGTTCTCTGTCTTTCAACTCTCGATCTTTGCTGGATTGGGGCCATTACAGGTCCCTTTGAAGCTTTTCTTTACCACTCATTGTTGGGCTAACTGTGGATCGCTGCTTACCCCTTGCCAGTCAGCTTCTTCATCTCCAGTTCTCTACCCAACTGTTGCTTGTGTCCCTTTGACCCGTGGGGTGACCTTGGAGAATTTGGAGTCTGAACTTCCCCTTGTTAGTCCTTAGTATTTATTCTACCTCTTGTCTTCTGAAAGCTATGGGTCACATTTTGTCCACCTGGAGAGCTCAGTCTCTTAGCATGAGGCAGAGTCTGTGGAAATTTTTTTAAGGCATCTGCTATTCTACCACCATGTTCATAAAACCAAGTAGGAAACCAGTTGGATGAGCTACATACTGGGTTTCATTAAAAAATTCATTACAAAATTTATTGAAAAGATTCACAGGGTGTTGCCCGAAGCCTGGTGACTTCCACACTATTTTCTGAATGCTGAATCTTATCCCCTTACATTTAACTTGTTATACCAGTCTGTAGGTATCTTATCCAAGATGATGTTGGGTGTGGGTGGGAGGCCCACCCAGAAACTTCTCCTTCACTTCCCCTTTTCCTCTATCAGGCTTGTAGGATGATAGATACTTCTAGGAATAGGGCATAAATACGTGGGTTTCGTGAGGGGGTACCCCTGGATTTTATGTTCTTGTGGGTCTTATCTGAGCTGCTTATGTAAACTTGAGCTGTCACATCAGAGCTTCATAGGAGAGAATCTGTCCATGAAACATAGGTGCTTACCCCTTTTCCTAGCCAGCAAGAAAAAAAAAACAATAAAAAATCTTTACTTGTGTCAAGTTCCATGAGAGGGTAGTCCCCTAGCACCACTGCTTGCACTCCTGGGGATACAGCTTTTCATTTCTCCCCTTGTTTCAACTTTCCCAGGGAGCACAGGGATTTGGTAGCAAAAGCTGTTCTCAGGCCTGGTTGCATGTACCCTTGCACTGTTCTTGGAATCAGTCCCCTCAGAAACCCAACTCACTGTAATCTGTTCTGTCAGATTTCTTCTACACCCACAGAGATTTTCTTTTTCAAGACCCCTTTGCTCCTCTCAGTGGTTGCCTTTGGTAATTAAGACTCCCAAAGCTCCCGTCAATCTGTTTGTATAGGTCTGAATCTAAATTGTGGGCAAAGTTCAGGATCTTTCCCATAGGACTTGTGGGCCCCACATAAATCATTGTGTATTGATGGAGGTTTAAATATTCCTGAATTGGTTACGGAGCCCTGTCTAATGTATCCATAGACCTCTGGCTGTCATTGTCCTTAACTCCACATAGTTGGATGACAGGCTCTTCTGAACCTCACATTTGACTGAGTCAAGATGTTCTACCCTTGAACATTTTTTTAAAAACGTAAAAAATATTTGTTTTTGAGAGAGAACACAAGCTGGACAGGGACAGGTAGTAGTTTCTTTTTTTTTTTTTTTTAACATTTTATTTTGAGAGAGAGATAGAGGGAGAATTCAAATAGGACAGGGGCAAAGAGAGAGGAAGACACAGAATCTGAAGCAAGCTCCAGGCTCTGAGCTGTCACCACTCAAACCCATGGACAGTAAGATCGTCGCCTGAGCCCAAATCACATTCTTAATCGACTGAGCCACCCAGGGGCCTCTACTCTTAAAAACTTTTTGAAAAAAATGCAAGTTACACCAAAATCTTGAAACCAGAAAAGCCAAAGATGGCATTGTCACATCATAAATATTCTATTAAGCAAGAATATGATGGGCCTGGATCATATGACTATATACCCAGTACATTTGCACTCTTGTCTTGAGGATGCAGTTAGAGTGAATGGTTAGGCAAGGGCATTTATAAAATGCGTTCACATATCTTGACTTACTTAATTCTGATGGAAATTCACTGAAGTTCAACGGAATGCAGAAACTGGGATCCAGAGAGGTCAGGTGGCTCACTCAGTCAAATTACGGTAAAAAGTAAGTTTTCCTCAAGGAAACTGTACAAAATCATTATCATTTTGGGCCCTTAATAGCTTTTTATCACAAACTTAACCCTCCTAATTCTTTGCCAGGTTGTTTAATGAGTTGCTTCATTTGTTTCTAGGACCTCGTCAGGAAAGTTCTGATGAGTTAGCTGGAAGTCTTTTTTTTTTTTTTTAATGTATTTTTTCCTTCAATTTTTGTTGACAATTTAAAACAAAAGCAACACAAAAAGAGAATCTGATTCATTGATGTCACAAGTCCACGTGTTAGGCAGAGCGGCTGCTTGATGGTCCCTGCCCCTATGGCCTTTGAATGTAATTGTCACATTTGTTTTGACACTTACTCTTCATTTTATTGGAAGGTGTTGGTCTGGCAGGATTGCAAGAGGCAAATTCGAAAGAAGGTCTGCTGAACTGCCTCTGTTCATTTCTCTTTACGGTCGTTGTGAACGCAAAGAGAATATGAGCCTGGATCGAGGCAGGACTTTGCTTCACTATCCTTATCTGCCTAACTTTTCACCCTGACAGTTCTGGAGGACAATGACTGCTTCCCTCTTTTGCTCATTTACAAACATGCTGGCTGATGTGTTTTCTCAAGCCCTAAGGTGTATGTAATGGAGTGGAGAAAAGAGGTAATGAAGGGTGTCCTTAAAACTGACAGAAGAGTTCCTCTCTCTCCATCACCCTGTTCAGTTGGGCATCATTAAGTGCATATTTACCTTGGGAAAGTTGCTGCTGAAGTAGGAGAAATGTGTACAGTAGAGGCAGGTGTTTTTTCTTACGATAAAAAGAGAGTTTTAAAATAATGGCATTCCATTAGCCTATAACTAAACTGTGTATGGGTGTGCACGCTCATGTGGAGTATATACAATTTTTGAAAAATGATGGAAAAAGCATAGTGGGATATTGGAAAGGGTTTTGGAACAGGTGCCAGTGCTACTTCTGATTAGTGATGTGACCTTAGAAAAATCCCTCTAAGCCACCATATTTTTACACTTTCAGTTAAGGAGAAAATTCTGGGTCTGGTTGCCTCACAGAACTTGTATGTAGAGCAAGTGGGAAGTACTTAAAAAACTATAAAACACTGTAGAAAAAGATGAAGCTAATTACAATCGCATTTGAGGTTTCTCATCTGGAGAATGAAGAGATATTGAGTATGCAACATCCTTTATTTTAAAATAATCTTTTAATTTGAAGGAAGATAAATTTAATAAAATAGATTATTCCTGGGAATAAATTACATCTTGAGAATTAATTGGGCATTTTGGAAGCTACATAAATTTGAACAGTAATTTTCTAGATGAGGTTCTGGTATTCTACTCAACTTGATGCAGCTTATGAATTGGTCAACTTTACAATCAAATAATTTATGGATGAGGAAATCTGGTACAGTAGTTCAGACTCTTACAGTCAATTAGTCAGCAAAATCAATGTAGTGCTCTTTAGATGTTGAGGACTGGATTAGGCAGTAATGGGCCACAAAAAGATAGAGATTACATCTAATGAAAAAGACATTCTCTCAAGGAAAAGGCTTACATCATTTAATCTTTTTAAGTTAAATGACAGGAGAAAAAGTTGACAGGAGAAAAAGTCAACTAACTTAATGGTGAAGACATAGAGAAATAAAGTAAAAATCAAGGTGAATTGCAGCTTGTCTAGGAAAGCTTTTGAAGGGTGGTTCTTTAAAAAAGATGGCATTCTTCGATCTGCACTATTACCACAAATCAAGTTAACCTGTACATGAGAACTTTGTATAATTTATGTGATTTTGGACATCTATCCATTTTATAAATACCAAAATTATAATTATATATATATATATATATATATATATATATATGTCAAACTGTATTAACTATGATTTCTTTAGTGAAGTATTTGAATCCAATATTTCTTTCCTTCCACCAAAGGAGGATGTGTATGGGTAACTTGCACAAAATCCTGGGACGCCTGTGTGGTTCAGTCGATTAAGTGTCCAACTTCAGCTCAGGTCATGATCTCCCCGTTCCTGAGTTTGAGCCCTGCATTGGGCTGTGTACTGAGAGCTCAGAGCCTGGAGCCTGCTTCAGATTCTGTTTCCCTCCCTCCTGCCACATCCCCACTCACACTCTGTGTCTGTCTGTCTGTCTGTCTCTCTCTCAAAAATAAATATATAAAAAAATTAAAGACAGAGTTGCACAAAATCCTTCCACAATAAAGTCTGAGGTTAATATACATGACACAAGGAGTCAGGAAGAAAACAACATTCTTAGAGAAGGTTATTTCCTAAAAGTCAGTTATTTGCATTTAGCTCTAGTATACTTTTGTAAGCATAAGTATGCATACTGCCAGGCAGCTTTTGTCTGAACTGAAATGTTGCTATGTGGGAACTACCACTAGCCGTAAGGCAGTCTGTCTATCTTATTGGTGATGGGGTATGTCCACTCTTCAGAGGATAAAGCAGTGAGCGTTAGGTTGGCAGCCAAGGTAGCAGGTCCCATCGTTGTCCATAATGGGTAATTCTCTTGGTGTCTTGGGCCCAATGTTAGCTGAGACTACGTGCACAGCCTCACTCTCCCTTTTTGTTTCTCCACTTTGTAAAAGGACATACAATGACACTGACATTTATGAAGCTTACGTTTTGCTATATCCTGCATGTGTATTTTAAATAGTGTTGTAGAGATCCAAAATAACCTTACTTGTATTTCTGAGCTACAGAAGCTGAGTTAATAGTGTTGTTTTAAGCCACTAAGTTTGCGGTTATTTGTTACGCAGCAGTAGTTAACTAATACAGATATTTAGCATCTGGGAATATGTCATTTTTGTTTTCAATATGGAGAAAAGGATGAACCTTTGACTGTTATTTTAGATGACTCCCATCAATTATGGCAAAAACACACCTGTGTACTACTCCTTGCTATTCTTTTCAATGTCTGAATCGGGTATAACTTGAAGAGAATAATTTCCTTTAACAATTTCTAAATGCGCTCCATACAGTATGGCTAAGGCAGTATGAAAAATGTTCCCTTAAAAAACAGCCAATTTCTTCTGTCATTTTTGGACAGATACCTTATATTGGTTTTATAAATAGCCTTCATTCTTCAAGTACTCTGCCATTTGCTTCTGCACAGTGTATCTTTTATTTCCTCGGACCATGCTACAAGCCCTATTATCATGCTTCCTTAGTCATAGAAAATGAGTTCCAGAGACTTAAATCTCTTATCAAACACATACAGCTAGTAAGTGTTAACAGAGTAAGGATCTGAACCCAGATATGACTAGTTCTAAGGCTGTTAAACTATTTGTGCTGCTCAAGGACATTATTCTCCTGTGGCCTTCATAAAGCCTCCCTTACAAAGCCTTGAAAGATACCGCATTCAAGGCGGAGAGAGTTCTTGGGACATGTGCTAGTGAATTTCCATGTGTAACTGATTCCAGGGTACCTTCTTAGAATAGAGGCTCAAAGTAGTCCCTAGTTTTTTTGTTTGTTTGTTGTTGTTGTTTTTCTTTCAAGCATCACAGATGCCATTAGAGTTCAAGTAATTAGTTTAAGGGCTGGATCCAGATGGAGTTGTGCTGGGTATCGTGTCTAACTGAAGTTGTCAATTCTTTTGAGAGTAATTTAAGAAATCTATTGACATTTTCCTTCAGTTGAGCTGTTCTAATGGTAAAATGCTTTGTACTCTGATTTTTTTTTTCCTGGCGTGAAATATTTGTTCCCTCTCTATTTATACTCCCCCTTGCTGTGATAAGTGAAATTTTTCTAGTGAAAAAGTTCTGCCTATATTCACTTGAAAACCCCCAGCTACAAAAATCATTTTGATTGCGGACACATTTGAGAATGCACAATGTGTTCAGTCACTTTGGTAAAGATCCTTTTTGAGAAAACAGGAAGTTGTGTTAAACACAACATGGAACAATATCCACTTTACATATTTGGTCTTAAGTATTCTAGAATCTTACACTTTCAGAATTTATAAAAATCCTTTGTTTGACATGTAAATAATCATACCATACAGTGTAGTGTAAAACTGTGACTTTTTTTTAAAGTTTATTTATTTATTTTGAGAGAGAGAGTGTGCACAAGTGGAGGAGGGACAGAGAGAGACAGGGAGGGAGGAGAGAATCCCAAGCAGGCTCCACGCTGGGCTCCATCCCACAAACTGTGAGATCGTGACCCGAGCCGAAATCAACAGTCGGATACTTAAATGACTGAGCCAGCCAGGCTTCCCCAAACTGCTGTTTTCTAATAATTTTGAATGAAGTTTGAAAGTTTTAGTATCTGAAATTATCCATTCTTTGTGCAGAGTTATATATATATCTTGCCTTTTAGAAATCGTACGGGAGGCAGGGTGCTGGTGTATCCAGCAGATACTACAGAGGGCACATTTCCAGTGTTCTGATCTTCACTTTCCTTCCTTTAAATATAAAGCACATTTTAGATGATCTGTTTGCAAGTTTGCTTATTGCATGAGTGCAGTATAAGCTACTTTTAAAATCTGTCTGGCATATAAAGACACAGCCTGACTGCCTGGTGCTTTTTATGGAACATTATAAATGTTGTATATATTTCGGTCAGGATGTGTAACTGCTGCATCGGAAATTCCACATGCAAGAGGAGCCTGCAGTTTATCGTTTATGAACCCCTTAAATTTCAGGGTTTATACATATGGTATGACTAAATATTAGTTAAGATGAGAATTATGGGTACAGAGCCCTCATATTAATCATAAGAAGATCTTTATATTCGTACACAGGTGGAAAACTGGAATGAACTCAGAGAGCCCAAAGGCTTGAAAATACCATTTTTCACTCACTCTTTGATATTTTCTAAAGCTAAAAGGCCCCTTTCTGTAACATGAACTTTCTAGATTTACTTTTGACTCCAGATAATTTAGAATGTATTCTTTTTAGTTTTTAATTTTAGAGAGAGAGAGAGAGCACAAGCAGGGGAGAGGGGCAGAGGGAGAGAGAGAGAGAGAGAGAGAGAGAGAGAGAGAGAGAGAGACTCAGCAGTCTCCATGCTCAGTATGGAGCCTGATGTAGAGCTTGATCCCATAACCCTGGGATCGTGATCTGAGCCAAAATCAAGAGTTGGATGCTCAACGTACTGAGCCACCCAGGTGCCCCTAGAAGGTGTTATTAAATGGACTGCTCACTGATGTCTCATGGGACAGATAGGGTTCTAAAAGATGAGAGGACTCTATGTACAATTTGGGTGAGGAGTTTTAAAACAAAAACCTAGGTAAGCATGTTGTAAATATTTTTATTTTGGTATGAAGTTTTTGAAGGGATTTAGCTTTTTTCAGAGTTGTATCAGAAATATCAATATGAATTTATCACCTTTAAAAACACTTCCTAGCTCTATTACCAAATGGACTTACAGAACTGTCACCTTTCCAGAAACTGTCATTAATCATGTGGAACAACCTATTTGTGCTCAGATTTTAGTCTCCAATACTGTCCTTTACCCAAAAGGAACCAGAGTTCCTTGTGACTTTAGCGACTTTAGGATGATCCAGGACCTTTCTGTTATTACCAGAGAGAAACAATATTAAAAAAATAATACTAAATTAAATTAAAAAAAAAGAGGCGATGGAGGTGGTGGGTGTTATTAAAATGATGAAGGAGTCAGTTAAAGTGGCTTCCATAGGTGAATCTTAAGCGTCATAAAGAAAACGGTAATTCCTCAAAGCTATGAGTCCCTAAAATTACTCAAAATCGGCCAATAGTATGAAGGGTTTTTTTTTTAAGAGAAGGCAGCCATACATTTTCAATTAAGTTATCATGAAAAGGGTTTATATTAAGCAACTTGAACTGTATGCCTACTACCTTCAAATTTTGTTAAATACCTAAGTTAAAATCTGCAGAATTTTCTAAATTTCCATTGCACTTAAAATTTTTTTAAAAATGTCATCTCACATAAAAGACCATCGAGAGGTAGGGTATTCTCCACTACCCAGGGTGCTGAGGACCCCTGGACTTTCCATGTCATTTGGTCATGAACAAAGGCTGGTTGTCTCATGATTCTAAGTGATTGGAAGAAGACTCCCATCCATAGTGTAGGAGGAGGAGAACCTCTCTGTGATTCCCTCTCCTCAGTCTGCTCTGGACGACTTTAGCCCTGAACTTGCTTCTAGGTGACCAACAAGAGTCTCCAGGTGTTTACTTTTGTTCTGATTGACTTAGATTCACTAGGAAACACATTTGAATAAAGGATGGGGGTGGATTCTTCTGACTATCTGGAATGAATTCCTGAACAAAATCAGATTCTGTTAGGAAAAAAGGATGGTTTAATGGGTGGTTGATAGGCAGCTAAGCGTGGCCACTACCAGCTATGAAGTGCTGTAACCCAGATTGGGAGCATAAAAGCCTCAGAAGTCAAAGTTGTGATAGAGGTTAAAAGGATAAAGTGGTAAAAATTATCATCAAAGGCATAGTAATAATTACGTAAGATGAAAACCTAAGAACATCCAGGGGATATATGATGTGCATTTTGGAGGGACAAATAGGGACTTGCAAAAACCAATTATAATACAGGCCCATATATACCAGTTCTAGTCAAATTATTCTGGGAAGTACCCATGTTTCTGTGTCCCAGTTACAGCCCTCCAATTTATAGCCCAAATTTCTAATTGTATCCTAGTCTTTTCTTAAAAAAATTTCTTTCTAATGTTTATTTATTTTTGAGAGACACAGACAGAGACCGGGCACGAACAGGGGCAGGGCAGAGAGAGAGGGAGACAAAGAATCCGAAGCAGGCTCCAGGCTCTGAGCTGTCAGCACAGAGCCTGATGTGGGGCTTGAACTCATGAACTGCGAGATCATGACCTGAGCCAAAGTCAGAGCTTAACTGACTGAGCCACTCAGGTGCCCCTAACTGTATCCAAGTGTTAAATTATCTACTGATAAGCATTGGTTGAAATTGATATGTTAATTCCACTCTTGATAAGTATTAAATGACTGTACAATCACTGGGAAAGTATGAAAGTGAGGATAGAGATGATGAATAAATGAGCCACAGTAATTCAATTTGATTATAATTGTATTAACCATTTTTGTAAACATTTTATAATTTATGTAGATGTTTTTTCTGCTTCCTAAGGCGTTTTTAATTTCTTAGAAAACCATGATTTAAATTGTAAGTGTTTTAATTGCTTAGGAAAATTATGATTAATATTTAAATTATTTAAAGGAATTTAACCAATTAAATATGATAATGTTTATAGAACAAAACTGTCAGATTTATAAGCTAATCAAGAAAAAAAGTGAAAGAGTATTTTTAATTTTAATTCCCAAATCACGAAGTTCATAAATAAAATAGCAAGATTTGTAAGCTGAGCTTAAGGGATTTAAGACAAAAAATTATATTTAGGTTTTTAATAGAGATTGAGTGTAATGATTATAAAGGCTATTTTCCACATACATTGTTTCCTTTTGGAGGTATCTGTGATCAGGTTTGGCATGCTGTAAGCAAGGGTGTGATTTGGGGAAGGTGAAGAATGTATACCTCCCCTAACAGATATATATAATATCATCTGTGTAACTTAGGACTTTGGATTTATCGACTAAGGTGGTGAGGATTATGGCTATGACTCTTTGGTGGTATAAATTAGGGAAATCAAAGACAAGAAAAGTCCCCTGAGTAAGATAAATATCCAAAACATCATTTCTTCCATCTTTATTATGTATGTGGTGATAAGGTCAGACAGAAGGAATTGGGAGGGGCTGAAGAATATCTTGCAAAAATGGGGCTTGTAAAATCTTTAGTGTCCGCTTTCATTCCGCCTTGGAACAGGGTTGTATTTGAGTTTCATTGTGTTGATAGATAAGGTCTTGTTGAGAAATGAATCAAGCGTCTGTAACTCACCTGGCCTCTCCGTTTTTAAAATTGCCCCTAAATCTCAAAGGGCTCCAACTTTGATCGATGAGGACAGGGTGGGGTACATTGTTGAGTCCTAGTACCATACCAGTTCTTGATAGTTTGATTCTCTGCTATAAACACCTAAACCTATGGTTTTTCCTTCTGGCATTTAAAACGTATAGAAGACGACGTTAGTGGAAAGGTTATCTAGTATTCCACAAGTCTATCAGATAGCTTGTTTCTAAGAGAAAGATGTATGGCAAGTGTATTATGATGCCAATACAATGGACACACATTTGAAAGTGCTGCTTTAATAAAAGATAACCTTCTAAGCAACCCATGTGAACTTAGGTTGGATCAATGGCCTTGAACCATGCTTAGAGTGGTTCTATTATAGAAAGCCTTCTCAAACTTTATACCATCTTTATTTCCTTTTAGTTTTAATAGAATCCTTCTTCATTTGCTGTAGATATGGATCGTGTTGCTAACCAGATTAACACAGGTTGTTCAAGTTTTTCTAAAAAAAAAAAAAAAGTGGTTTTTGTTTTGTTTTGTTTTGTTTTGGCTATAGCAACATAGTAGAACTCATTCCTTCCCCTACCCCCACCGCCACTAACCATGGCAACAGACAGTTTTCCTTAATAAAATAAAAACAGATTATTATCCGCAGAAATGCCAAAACTCCTAAAGGCTCAGTATGAGTCGCTCTAATACTTGCACAAATCTGCCTGTGGGAAGAATTAGGATGATGAAAACAAGTAAAAGCGGAATTTGAGGAGTGGACTAGTAGAGCAGTGCTTCTCAAACTTGAATGTGCATACACAGCATCTGAGGAACCGTCTGAAAGTTCAGATATTGACTCAGGTCTGGGACTTTGCATTTCTAACTTGCTCTCAAGTGATGCTAGTGCCATGTATCCAAAGGGTGCAGTAAATTAGAACTTGGCTGAAGCCAAAAAAACATGCATTAGGCATCATCTGGTCAGTGGGTCACTTTAGTAGGAAACTCCAGGTGTTGGTCTCTAATGGGAAAAAATAGGGTGACAACTGTTTCAGGACATGGAATCTGGTCCCTCAATGGAGTGGGTGGGTACGGGTTCGATAACACACTAGGAATCACTTTTGGACTCTGGGCCCAAGGAGAGCAAGATAAACATAATATACATTATTTTAAAGTTTATATATTTATTTTGAGAAGGTGGTCAGAGAGAGAGGGCCTGAGAGAATCCCAAGCAGGCTCCATGCTGTCAGTACAGAGCCCAATGAGAGGCTTAATCTCATGAACCGTGAGATTGGGACCTGAGCCAAAATCAAGAGTCAGACGTTTAATGGGCTGAGCCACCCTGGTGCCCCAAGTTAATGTACCTTATTTTAGACTTAACCTGGGGATTAGGTAGGAGCCTAAAGCCATCCTCTATAGGTCTGACTTTGCTTATATAGTTTTCAAAGCCCTTCTCCAAATACTTGATCAGTCATTGGTGACTCATTACTGATAAACACAGAGAATATTTCTTTATTATTTAGGTGTCTACCTATGTATCCATCTGTCATCTATCAGCAACTTTGCATATGCTCCTTTCCTTAGTTAGAATGTTCTTTTATTCCCATTTTTAAAGTAACAGCTATTTTTGTTATTTAGTTCAGAGTCTAAATGAAAAATACACTAATAGTCTTTTTCTCATCCCCTATCTTTAGATGTCTCTGTTTTTGTTTTTCATAATGTCCTGTTAGTGTCCTCAGTTTTCTTTTTTTTTTTCTGCTTTCTGTGCTTCATACATTCAATCAATAAATGTAGCCCTCCTGCTGTATGACAGGACCAGCCACATTGCTAGAAATATAACAATGAACCTAACTAAAAAGATGTTTTGTTTTCGCTTCTAGTAACTTGTTTTCTTTATAGCTTTATTAAAGTTTTCAATCATTATTTTGATTAATTGTCAATGTATTAGATTGTAAACTCTGTGAGTCTGAAAGCAACAAATTTCTTATGTACCCGTGTATCTACAATATTTGTTGAATAATTTAATTATGAAAGTGAAACAGTAATGAAGTTAAAATTTTTCCATGAAAAACAGACAATTACGATAAGAAAAATTAGAATGAATAAGATCTTTAGTAGGAGATTTATGATGTGACAGAAACTAGATTTCCTGTTCAAGACTAATTGAGGGTTAACAGAAACCATATTTGTCAGAGCCTTGGAAGATAAAAAAGGATATAGCAGGTGAAGAAGAAGAAAAAAACATAGTGCTCTGCATAGAAGAAGCAACATGTTGCATGCCTTGGAGGAAAAAGAAAACATGGTGGGTTTTGGGGTTTTTGTTTGTTTGTTTGCTTGTTTGTTTGTTTTGTACTCACAACAATAGGAGGTTGTGATTCTCTTGTTCAGAGTAGGGTATGCTTATTTTCTCATATGGTGAAGAATGAAGGGAAGAGAAGGAAAGCCACAGTTATTGAAATGCAGCGCTGTGCCTGCAACTGTGTTAGATGCTTTCAGGTGGGACCTCATTTGCTTCTCTAACAACGCGAGAAAATGGCAATTCGCGTTCTACATACCATTGAGGAAACCACCATTCAGAGAAGAAACACAGTTAGTTCTATATTGTGTAAAGTGGCCAAACAAATTCACACAGCTGTCTGTTGGATTCAGCCATACTGAAATAAAATCAGTATGGCTGGTATATAGAGTGCAAGAAATGGAATGGCAAGATATAAGCCTGCAAAGTAGAAATTAGTATATGATAACTATGTTCAGGAGCCAAACCTTGTAAATCATATTGGAAAATGTTTAGACTTTATCCTCGGTTCAATGGAGAGTGACTAAAGACTTCTGAGTGGGGGCACTATAGGTTCAGACACATATTTTTATAGGATCACTGGATGTGCTCTAAACAATGGATTGGACAGAAGCAAAACTATAGACAAAATTAAATGCTGTTGCAACAATCTGGGCCAAATCTAAAAAAAAAATTGAGAACTAATAAATGAGTTTTGCAATGTTATGGGACAAAAGATCATTTTACAAAAATTAAGTGTATTTCTTTGAACAACTCAATGAACAACTCCAAAATAAACTTTAAAAAACAGTGTTATTTACAACAGCATCAAAAAAAAAAATAAACTACTTATGAATAATAAAAAGTATCAAATTAATACCATGAAAACTATAAAATATCTTGAAAGAAATTAAAGAAGGCCTAAATAAATGGAAAGACATTGCATATTTATGTATTGGGAGATGTGATACCATTAGGATCACAGTACCCTTCAAATTAGTTTACAGTTTCAACATCGTTCTTATTAAGATCTGAGCTTTTTTTTTTTTTTTTTTTTTTTTGCAGAAATTGACAAGCTTATACTAAGATTTATATAGAAATTCAAGGGACTCAGAATAACCCAAACTTTTTTTTAAAGAAAACATTTGGAATTCATACTATCTGATTTCAAAGTTTACACAAAGTTAGAGCAAGCAAAATTGTGTAAGACTGACATAAAGACGGACATGTAGACGGACAGGGAAAGCGCAGAAATAGGCTATCATATTTACGGCTTACTGATGTTCAACAAGGATGCTAAGACAATTCGGTAAGTGCAAGAAGAGTCTTCAACAAATGGTGCCAAGTTTACTGGATATTCACATGCAAAAGGATGAAGCTGGATCCCTTCCTGACACCATATGTAAAAATTAAAGTAAGGACTAAACGTAAGAGCTAAAACTCTAAAATTCTTAGAAGAAAACATCGGCTTAAATTTTTGTGTCCTTGGATTAGCAAAAATTTCTTTATATGGCACTGAAAGCACAAGCAACAAAGAAACAAAAGGCAAATGGGACTTTTTCAAAATGTAAAACTTTTGCGTCTCAAAGGACCCCACCACGAAAATAACGATATAGCCAGCAGAATGAGAGAAACTATTACAAATCATGTATGTCATAAGTAAGGTGTATCTAGCACATGTAAAGAACTCTGGCAACTCAATAACGTAAAGGCAAATAAAAATGACAGGGGTGCCCGGGTGCCTGGGTGCCTCAGGCGGTTAAGCGTCATACTTAACACTCAGGTCGTGATCTTGTGGTCTGTGAGTTCTAGCCTTGTGTTGGGCTCTGTGCTGACAGCACGGAGCCTGGAGCCTGCTTCAGATTCTGTGTTTCCCTCTCTCTCTCTCTCTCTCTGCCCTTATTTAAAAAATTTTTAAATTAAGTGAGAAAAGCGTCTTTTAAAAAAATGTTTATTTTTATTTATTTTGAGAGAGAGAGAGAGAGAATGTGAGCAGGGGAAGTTCAAAGAGAGAGGGGGAGGGAGAGAATCCCAAGCAGGATCCATGCTGTCAGCCCAGAGCCCAATGTGGGCCTTGAACTCACCACCATGAGATCATGACCTGAGCCAAAATCCGGAGTCAGATACTTAATCCACTAAGTGACCCAGGTGCACTAAGAAAAGGGTCTTGTGAATAGACATTTCTCCAAAAAAGATACATAAATAGCCAACAAGTACATCAAAAGATGTTCGGTGCCATTAGCCATCAGAAGAAAATGCAAATCAAAATCATGAGATACCACTTCACATCCACTAGGATAGATGTAATTTAAGAAAATGGTAATCATAACTACTGGTAAGGATATGAAATGGAAATCTTTAAACTATCCGCTGGTACAAATGTGATATTGTACAGGCATTATAGAAAAACAGTTCCTCAAAAGGTTAAACATAGAATTACTTTATAACATAGCAATCCCACTTCTAGATTTATGTCCAAGGGAAATGAAAAGATATGTCCCCACAAAAACTTGTACATGAATATTCAGAGCAGCATTACTCAAATAGCCCCTGAGTGGAAACAACCCATTTAGTTCTGTTGATGAACAAAGGAAATGTGGTATATCCATACATGAAAGATTATTCAGCAGTAAAAAGAAATAAAATGTTGATACATGCTACACGGTATGTGGAGTTTGAAAACATGCAAAGTAAAAGTGGTCAGTCACAAAAGACCACATATCATCTGATTCCATTTATATGGAATGTACAGAATAAGCAGATCTATAGAGATAGAAAGTAGGTTAGTGGTTGCCCTTGGGCTGACGGTATTTGGAGGAAGTAGGGAGTGACTGCTGTGTATGAGGTTTCTTTTTGGGGGTGAAGAAAATGTTCTAAAATCGGTTGTGCTGATAGGTTGACAGTTCTGGTAATGTACTACAAATCACTGGTTTGTACACTTTAAATGAGTGAAGAGTGTGGTATATTCACTTTTTCTCAATAAAGCTGCTATATTAAAAAAAAAAACTAGACAAAAGCTGCTGCTGGCCTGGTCTACCATATTAATGGCAATGAGAATAAATTTAGGACATATTTAGTAAAAAGGATCAACTGTACTTGGATACGAGGGAGAAGATAGTGTATTAGTCCAAATACTCCAAGAAGCAGCTTTCAAGCATGGGATTGAACATGAAAAAATTTTATTAGTGGAAGGACCTTTGTAAGAGAAAAGAGATAAAATTGGGAGAGGCATCAGATCATGAGGCCAGTCTAACCCCCAAGTGAGGGAGAGAGGAAGAAAGTTACGTGAAAGTGTTCAAGATTACCACAGAGTCTAAGGCAATTGCTACAAAGTTATTAGGGAGTCCTCAAGCTAAAGTTGGCCATCTCAAGAGCCACTTGTCTCCAGCAGTGGTTCTATCATGGTATTCCTGATATACTCCATTACTGGTCTTGGGAATTATGGGCTTGGTGTAAATATGGGGATAGATTTAAAAGTGTAGCCCCAGTTGGGGATCTGTGAGCACTTGTCTTCTGATCAACCGTAGATGGTGTCAAGGATAACCCCCGGGTTTCTTACTTGAGATCTGAAACATTTATTAAAATAGGGAGACACTTGAGGACATGAGGAGTTCAGGCTCTTACATGGCTGAGGCACATCCAAGTAGACAAATTGGAACTATGAACATAGAAGTTACAAATAAGGATATAGAACATAAATGGTATAAAAGGAGCGCTTTGGGTTGGAAATAAAGATTTGGGGAAAATTATCATATAGCTGATAATTGCAGATGAGATGAATGTTACCACTTACAAAAATACAAAACTAAAGTAATGGAAGGAATCCTTGGGGAAGTGGTTCCTGACCTCAAAGGATGTGAAGGAGTCAGGTAAAGGGTGTAGAACAAAGGTGTGCAGGTTACAAGAGCATTGTGCTCTCAAGGCTCTGTAAGTAATTTCTTTTGGTAGAGGTTCACATGAGAAAGTAGACAGAACCCAGGCCATAAAAAGCTTGCTAGAGTTTGACTTTTGAATTATTTAAGGTATAAGGGTGATAAAAAAATATATATATATGCATTTTTTAGAAGATCACCTTGGCATTGATGTTGACTTAGGAATAGTGTGTCCTCTAGTAACCTGAAGAGGCCTACTCTGTCTACAGGGCCCAGGGTTGTCAAAGATTATGGTTTAAATAAAGAAAACACTGTAATTTTTATGAGAGATCCCTAATTATAAAGTTATTAAAAGCAATTCAAAGAAAACTCAGATATTCATGCATTTCGTGTGGGCCAGTTTTCTATGCCTTTCCCAGTATTTCTTCTGATGGGATATAACCCACACCTTCGACTTGGTAGGCTCAGAACCATAGACCTGGGTATTGCCATAGCTCTTGTTGTTAAAGAGCTTCATACCTACTGACTTGGATTTTAACTATCTTTATGTGACATGAGTGAACTGTTACCCTCTGCTCCCTCCCTCTCCTCTTCCTATCTCCCAACAATTCACATGTCTCTTCCAACCCTACCCCACTGTGCATTACTTCACTCCAGAAATAGGTACCTTTTTCTGACTTTACATTCACCATTTTTCTTGCTACAGGGTCTAATGCTCATGGCCCTGATGCTTCTAATCTCACCTCCATGCTCCGTCTCTTTGCAACTTGTTTTTTTATCACAACCTTTGCTACTTGAAGCCCTGCCACTATTTCAGTCTGCCTAACTCCTTTCATCCTATGTCTGCATTTCTTTCTTTCTTTTTTTTTTAATTTAAATTTCTCAATCTTCCAAGTATCTGAGTTTCCATGTTGATTACATTGTGATAGCCAGTGACAATGCTTCTGAACTGTTCATAATTTTTAGTTGGTGAACTAATCATTCATGATACATAATGGGATAATCTTCATGTGTTAACCATCTGTTTTTGTTTTGCAAGGATTAGAGAATAATGATTAAGAGTATACTCTCTGCAGTCAAATGGCTTCAGTTTAAATCCTGTGTCTACTGCCTTCTAATTTCTTGTACTATTTTATTTCCAATCCTCAAAGTCTCAATTTTCCTCATTTGCAAAAATGGGGATATTGATAATAATGTCCTCATAGGGTTATGGTGGGAACATCTGTTTAGGATACATATGATTTTCCTACGTGTGTTTTTGTTGTTGTTTTTATTGTTCTTTCTGAGGAGGATGTTGATGGGATTGGTTTTTAACTTTACATAATATCTGGGTTTATTTAACAGCAAGCTGTGTTTTAAATGGGTGTCCAGGTAAAACCGGAAGTAGAAATCATATTTCCTGAATTATAGCCACAGATACTGACCTGGTGGGGCAAAGGGTGGAATAGAAGACCTAGAAATAGACTGGGAGTTAACAAATAGAATCCTTGATGGGGCGCCTGGGTGGCTCAGTCGGTTAAGCAGCTGACTTCGGCTCAGGTCATGATCTCGCGGTCTGTGAGTTCGAGCCCCGCGTCGGGCTCTGTGCTGACAGCTCAGAGCCTGGAGCCTGTTTCAGATTCTGTGTCTCCCTGTCTCTGACCCTCCCCCGTTCATGCTTTGTCTCTCTCTGTCTCAAAAATAAATACACGTTAAAAAAAAATGTTACAAGAATCCTTGTTGTAGCTTTACGATTGCGTAACTGCTGGCCTTGGTCAAGTTCAACTTAATCTTGTGGGTCTGGGTGGAGATTGGACCAAATCTATGCTTTTTATTCAGGGATACCCATACACCAGGACTTTGGGGTTCTGTGACTACAAGGGTTTAAACAAATCCATGGTATTAATATAGGCATAACTTCTGGAGCACAGTTTTACTTAAAGGTTTGGAGAAAGACACATTATCTGAATAATAATAGATAAATATATTAACACATTTTCAAATAAATTGTGTGTCTTAAAAGAAATTGGAATTAATGCCTTGGCTCATTTGGATTAGTTCCTCAAATATGCTGGAGTACATGTCATACTTTCAGATATATTTTGGAAGAAATTTGAAAAGTCTCAAACCTCTAGGGCTAAAATTCATTAATTTTACAATGTATGTTTTTATTACTCTCTTTATACACCCATAATAATGTCTTTCATTTAAGACGTTTGGTTATCATGGCTCTTGGGTGCCTCAGTCAGTTAAGTGTCTGACCTTTGATTTTGGCTCAGGTCATGATCTCATGGTTTGTGGATTTGAGACCCACGTTGGGCTCTGCACTAACAGCACAGAGCCTGCTTGGGATTCTCTGTCTCCCTCCGTTTCTGTCCCCTTCCCCTCCCTTCTCCTCCTCCCCTACCCCCAAAAATAAACATTAAAAACAAATGAGTGTAATATTAGTTGTCATTCATAAAATACACTCATTTAAAATAGCTTAGTATCAATTACATTTACAAAGTTTTAAAAATAAGTATTTAGGATATATTATTTACATGCTTTTTGCCTTGCAAGGCATTAAACATGTGTTAAATAGATGTGTTGAGTCATGTCTTGAGAACCCTAGATTTTTAAAAAGGCATTTAAATAAAATTTACTCATAAAAGTATTATCTTGACCATACCCTTGCTCATTTTCATGATGAGCTAGTACTCATTTCTCAGTAATACTGTAGGCAAATACTAATGTTCTCATTTTTTAATATATATAATTGCTGCTTGAATTGTTGGGTTTTGCTTTAAGCTATTAATAAGCCAAGATAGGTGAACAATTATAATTTCTTTTTCAAAGAATATTTGAATATTTGTAGTCAATTCTCATGAAAACTCATGCAGTTAGAATTCCAGACTCTGACCTTATCATCCCCATTATTTTAATTACTTTGGGGATCAAATAAAAAGTTCCAACAGCCTCCCATACAGTGAGTAACACTTCATGTTATTTGTAAATTGTCATACTGACTTGAATCTGTAGGTACACTCACAAGAGATTTAATTTCTACAGCAATATTCACCATGAAAATTTGCTTTCTTTTCAAGTAGAAAATACCAGGAGAATGATGCCAGCATTAAAAAAATGAAAACAGCTGTGAAAAACATAAAAAAGGTGACTTTTTGTTTTTAAAAAGATAGGGTTTTTTTTTTAGCCTGATTTACTTTTTTTTTTTTTAATAAAAAGAGAGCAAAAACTTGAATCCTTTCCCAGTAGCCATTTATATAACAGTAGTTAGCATTAATTCGGGAAAGATTATTTCCTTACCACAAAATTTACTTGACAAAATTTGTTAGTCACACAATTCTTGGGCAGTAATTTTCTTGAAATGTTACACTATCATTTTGTACATCTTCTGAATGTGCCACATGATACTTGAGTCTTCAAATACAAGGTATGAGTATGGATATTGTCACATATTTAGTTCTAAAAAATGCCTTCTGAAACATATGGATTATCACTGAAAATTTTTAAACAAATATTTGTCTTATCAATGACTACCTACCACAGTATATACAATATCTACCACTTAACATGTGGAGATGAAGTGAGCAAACGTGTGATAAAGAATTTGTAACCTATTGAGTAAGCATACAGTTACCGTTGCCCTAACTCTGCCCTAGGTATGTGTGTGCTTCAAGTTCTTAGAAATATTGCCCTGAAGCACACCCGTTCCATCCTCATAAAATATATGCTTAATTGCCAAAGAAATGGTGTATATCACAGAGGGTTTTCAGAAGAGTGCCTTTCTTTTCTGATGAATAATTCAATATTTTAGAATAAGATAATACTTTTTTC
Source organism: Leopardus geoffroyi (assembly GCF_018350155.1). NCBI lineage: Eukaryota > Metazoa > Chordata > Mammalia > Carnivora > Felidae > Leopardus > Leopardus geoffroyi. The sequence goes on along the minus strand of NC_059333.1, from coordinate 139,172,097 downwards.
TTTCCCCGGTAGCAAATTTTTCTTGGACCTGCACCCTTGAAAATTGGTTTTATACACTGATATTTGAAGGATCTGCCCATTTGTCTGATAAATGTACCAGAGCATTTTAGGGTGTACATGCTGTTTTTGCAAATATGCTAGTGTTTTATGTCTCCAGCTGGGGGGGGGGGGTGATTATTAAAAATACCGAAAAGTTTATTTCCTAAACAGGAAGTCACACATCCCTGTGTGTCAAGCTTTGTAATAATTATGTTGATTAGTGATAGGCTCTTGAATCAGCTGTTCCAATCTGAAAAATATTGGAAGGTAAGAAGATTAATTTTTACAAATAAGATAATACGCAGGCAGGCAGAATGTGATTGGAGATAAAGGTCAGCAGCCATCTGTTCCTCAGTCTTATTTAGAAGAGCAGAAGGTGTGGTATGTCATGCCCAAGCTGTTTTCAGATGCGTGATAACAAAAAATGTGAAACCATTTGGAGGGTGAATGTTTTGAAATTTCACCTTGAAACAAATTGCTTCCTAAGACAAACAAAATAACGCGTTTAATTTCTGCTAAGAATTTTCCTACAGATTTTGAAAATTTCTGTGGCTCCTAACCTAAACGAATGGACGCTGGGAGTAGTCTTGTGAAACAAATTACAGCAAACAGAAATAGCAGAGGATAGAATTATGAGCCCTGTACAGTAAACATTCCTCAGATTTGCCAATGATTGGCTAATTCCTCACAGAAAAATTTTATCTACCTGTTCTTTAAATGGATTAATCAATTATTATTATTATTATTATTATTATTATTATTATTATTTACTCTGGGGATACATGCATTTTTCTAGAATTTTTGTGAGGACCTGTGTTGGCAATACTTTTGAGCTCTGGTGTCAGCAGACAGGCAACCTTACTCAAGGTTCTAGGTGGGTATGGGCCCTAAGGCAATAAAATATGTAAACATGACAATTCTTTTTAGCTGCATCAACTCTTTTTGGTATTCCCACAGCTGATCTCAATTTTCTCTTTTTATAACAACTCAGTAAGGGGTTTTACCAGAGCAGACAAGCATGAAATTAATTTTCCATAGAAGTTTACTGATGCTGGGAAACTTGCTGGTCAGTAATATTGATATAAGTCCTATGCTGGCTTGGCTGTTTCATTTCCTTCTTTTTAATTGTAATGAATTTTATCAACATCAATTCTACAAAGAATATAATATGCAAAAGCTATAAGTGAAGGAATATGGGTTCTTTTCATATTTAATCTCCTAACTTTAGCAAGATTTATAGTAGTACAACACGCTAAGTTGGTGTTGGTTTTTTTCGTTTGTTTTTTTGTTTTTGTTTTTTTGTTTGTTTGTTTGTTTTGCCAACAGCAAGGTAATGATTTATCTTGACACTTGCTGCACTTGACCTACAGAACGTTAGAAGAAAGAAGATGTTCCAGTACTCCAAGGTGTACCTAAAGAGCTGAGACTCCTCTTAGGCATTTTTTTAGAACTAGCAAAATCTGACTATATTAGCCCTAACTTGGATAATTTCTTTCCCTATGTTGTTAAGTCTAAAACACCTCTAGTGTCTTGCCAGTCTAATAGATGCCTGGTAGATACAATTGTTGCTTCGAATTCTTGAGGAATTATATACTACCTATTTTAAGGATATAAATTTTTGATTAATGGAAGAGGTCATCCCTAATTTTATGGATCTAAGAATTCTCAGTTATTAGCTCCCCCTCACCTCCAATTGTAAGAGACACTTGTAAAGTATTTACACAATCTGGGTTATTGTGCTGAGAGGTTTGCTATTCAGTAGATCCGGTCTGGGTAGTGGCTTTTAGAGACTGGTCATCTGGATTGCCCTTGAAGTGCCTTGCTCTTCAGGTGACCTTTCTTATATAACCTCTGCCAAATGCATCACTTTCTTGTCGTAAAAGCCTCAGCTTGGTTCTCCCCTTTGCACCGGGTGTATCACCAGGGATGTGAGCTCCTGCTGAGTTTCTCACTCCCTGCTGATAACATTTGAAAGGAAAAAAAGATCCTCCCTTAGTTTCTGAGGCTAGCATGTGTTTGTAAATGATGTTCCTGTGTATCTTTAGGAGAGGGAAGATTTCACAGACCGATAATAGCAAATCTCATGCTTGTTACTACTTCGGAAAGGTAAATGGGTATATTGTTAGATTTTGTTTTTTACTGTTTAAATGTATTTGAGAGCTGAGAGACTGGATGTGTAAGAAGGGAGAGAGAAACTCTCTGAAAAGATTGTGACAAGTGGGAGATGCGGTGAGAGGAGAATGCTTCTTGCCTTCTAGCCTCCCTGCCCTACCCAGGCCAAACGTTGGAACAGACTTGCACTGTTCAATAAATATTTATAGAACATTCATTAGGTGAAAAGCAAAGCACCAACTTAAAGGGCTGCTAAGCAAAAGAGCAAGAAAACAAAAGACTGTGGTCCCTATTCTCAAGGAGCGCATGGATATACTCATAAAAATGTGCAGGGGCATTTAAACCAAAAACACAAGACAATGTACAAATAGGTAGCCATTTGTTTAATGCCTGAATGTGTTAGCTCATTAAATGCTGATAGCAATTCATAAAGTATGTACTGTTATTTTCAGCATTTTCTGAAATACCAAGGTGAAGTTCACAGAGGTCAAGTAACTACCTGGAGACGGTATAGCTCTTAACAGAAGAGCTGGGATTTGAACCAGTGAAAACTTGGATCAAGCGTCAATGTGCTTAACTGTTATGCTATAACTCCTCCTCCTCCCTGTATAATTTAGAACAGCACTTATGTGTTCTTATAGAAGAAGAATTGATTACTTCTCTTTGATTGACGTGTAGAGATGGATTTACGATGGCGTGAGCAGAGCTTTGAAGAGTGAGCAGTTTTCCCAAGATGAGAAAAGGTGGTATCTTCCAGGCAGAGGAGCCAAGGAATTATTTAAAACCAAAAAACCAAATGAAGTTTGGCTTTTCTGTATCACAAACTGTAAGGGCAGCGGATAAAGTTGGAGAGGGAGACAAGGCTGAGTTCTGAAGGGTCTTAGAAGAAATGTGAGAAGATTAGAATGTGGATTATGAGGACAACATCACTTGGTGTCCAAACCCAGAACACATTTCAAGTATTTCCATCAGGAGGCACTCAATCTCCAGTGGTAATGGAGGAGTTGAAAGCCTAACAAGGGATAGTAAGATAGATAGTATCATAGCAGGAAGCCATGCGTCCCCTAGGTTGAGGGCACAAAGGAAAGCAGTGATGTTGCTGGGTCCCAGTGACCCAGACTTGGCTGGGAGGGAATGCAGCTGTTGCCTGAGTTGCTAAGTCATTAGGGCAGGGTTAGGGGGAAAAAGAGTCCTCTGCTCTCTGGCCACTGTTTCCCAACAGAAAAACAGCAGAAGCCTGGAGAATGCTCTTAAGGAGTCAGCTGTCACCTCACCTACCATTCAGATCTAGGAGGGAAGGGAAGGTGTGAATCTGAGGGGGCAAAAGACCTAGGACCAGCCAGGTAGGAAGGGTTCCTTCCTGGGTTGTATTGTGTGAGACATACAGCTAGCTACAGTTTGGAATATAGATTTAGGAACAGAGATTGGTGGAGTCACAGGTTATTTGGAATGCTGTTGCATTTGGCAGGGCTTAATAAGAACTAGAATTAGGGGCACCTGGGTGGCCCAGTTGGTTAAGCGTCTGACTTCGGCTCAGGTCATGATCTCGCGGTCTGTGAGTTCGAGCCCCGCGTCAGGCTCTGTGCTGACAACTCATAGCCTGGAGCCTGCTTTGGATTCTGTGTCTCCCTCTCTCTCTGACCCTCCCCCGTTCATGCTCTTTCTCTGTCTCAAAAACAAATAAACGTTAAAAAAAATTAAAAAAAAAAAGAACTAGAATTAAATAGGGTCTGAGGAATGGGTCACTTTTCTCATGACTTCATCGTAGGGAAAGATTTCATAAGCAAGACACAAAAATCACTAACCATAAGTGAAAAGATGATAAATATAATTACATTAAAATTGAACATTCCATTTATCAAAAGACAATGTAGAAAACTGTAAAGGCAAGTTATAATCTGGGAGAAGGTATTTACAGCACATATAGTCAATGAATCATTAATTTTGAGAATAACGTTGCTACAAATCAATAAAATAAATGAAAAACAACCAAATAGAAAAATGGGTGAAAGGCATGAACTTGCATTTCATAGAAGAGAAAACCTGAATGGCTAATAAGCATATAAAAAGATGCTCAATATCAATAAACTGGGAAATGCAAATTAAAACCACACCATGATACAATTCACACTAACTAGGTAGACAAAATTTAAAAACTCAGATGCTACAGAGAACCAAAGGATACTGAGACATAGGAACACTTACTCACTGATTATGGGAATATATGGGCATAACCATTTAGGAGAACATTATCATATTACATCGCACACCCCCAAAAGGTGTTCCTGTATATGCGCAACAGTCTATCTCTAAAATAGTGACCATTGTTTGTAAAAGTAAAATTAAAAAAAGTAAAACACTGAAACAGAGCCTACTTAAAAGCCCATTCTAAGATGAACATATGCCCTGTGTCATATTCAAACAACATAATTACACACAACAGGGAAATAAGTGAGCTATATAGTTCACTGGCAGACATGGTTGAATCTTGAAAACATAAAGTTGAATAAATATACTAATCATAGAAGTATATAAATAAAGCATTACCATTTGTAAAGTCCAAAATATATAAAACTTAACCATATACTATGTACATATATGTATATATAACGATGACAAAAAGTGATATACAAAACCTCTGGGAAGGAACATAGGAAGAATATCATAAGAAACTTCTGAATCTTGAGATGCATGGCAGAAAAAGATATTTGTTATAAGATTGATTATTCCTTTTTCTTTTGTATTATAACATTTTACAACAAAAGTATGCTTAAAAAATAAAGAAGGATTAAAGCAGCAGATACAATAGAATCAGTGTCATTGAAAGCTAGGAGGGAGAGGAGACTTGAGATCTTAGGGTGTTCCGTATTGTTAAAGACTGTAGCCTTCTAATCTCTAAGAAAGCAATATTTTCCCTCCGTGGAATCATCAGTTCCCCAATTAAAATATAAGCTTCTTGAGGAGAGATATTACACCTTTTACCTTTTTATTTTCCTCTTTGTACTAGCAACGCTCTATTGTATTGTGGATTAGAGTGATGGTGATGTTGAAGGGAAATTAATTAGCCCTTCCCCTACCCGCCTCCTGTTCCCATTCTGTGACTGGGGGAAAAAGTCTCCCTCATGGGTAAGAGAAACATTGGCAAATTGGACTGTATCTCATTCTAGATTTGTCATCAATCAGATGGCTAACCTTAAATAATTCACTTGGCTACTTTGGCTAACCAGTTTCCTTAATGTCTGAAAGTTGAGGTTGTACCAGAATTTTGCTAACAGCTTGAAACTTCTAAGGTTGAGGATGTCACTGTAGAGATGGATTCATAATCTACAGACCTTTCCATTTTATGCACATAAATAGTTGTTTCTTTGCTTGAATCCCTAGTTACAACCTGTCGTTTTTGCATAACTGATAGCAGTTTTTATTCTATGTGAAACACCTTATTTCTGATGGCTGTACATTAAAATGATGGGTTCGCCATAATTTCTCAGCTGTCAACCTGAATGTTTTTAGGATCTTAGGTGTCCTTGAAGTGCTTCATCTACTTTGTTGGTATTGCACCCAGAAACTAGAGAACATGTGATCCTGTCTTAAGTGTCAAAGGCACTTGATTTTGGTTGGCATTTAAGCACTGACTTTTAAACCACATCATCAGTTGGCAAATTTTTTTTTAAATTTTATTGCAATCTTGCAGAAATAAACTACATGTTCAGTTCATTTTGTGTTCCTTTCTGATGCCAAAAAGCAGAATGATCCAACAACTATATTTTTATGCATTCACATTGGTATTCATTTCTAAATAACACTATCCATAATTTTTCCTGTACTTATTTTAAGGATATGAGTTTGACATCTATAATCGTTGCTGTAAGTCATAAGGATAAGCTTCCTCTTGCAAGAATGCATTTCTCTTTCAGTATACTTATTTTCAGAAATATTCAAATGTAATAGCAAAATATATGGACATATTGGGGATGTCAATGGTATCAGTGTTAGAAGAGGGGCATTGTTACCATCAAATACTGTTGAATTCAAGACATGTGGCTGCGTTATGGTTGCTTTCCACCTTGTTGTGAGGCATTTGGTCGAACTCTTTTATATTTTGGGAATGCCAGCCTTTTGTTCTTACTGATCTCTTGTTAAACTTAGGGCATCTGTTTCCATTGTCTTCATTTTAATCTTCACCTTTTATTTAGAAATTAATAAAACTATGTTTACTTCTTAGTTTCTGAACATGGAGTTCTTCTAATGTTCGTGCATGTGGTTGTGGAAGATTGGGTCCAGCTTTCACGAGGGCATCAGTTTTCAGGTGGGCATCCTACATTATCTGTTTTGCTTACATGATCCCAGCATGGTAGTTCTTGGTGTAGAATTATTCTCTAGTGATACTACAGAATTAACCCTATTGTAGGAAAACAAATAGTTTTGTTTTTACCAAATGTGTGCAGAATAGTCTATTATTTCTACACTAGTGTATAGTCAAGAAAAAATGATTAGAAGGTTTATATGTGTGAGGCTATGGGTTCAAAAAAAGCTGTGGCAATAAATGTCTATGAATTCATTCCTCATTTTCCAGTGTTTCAGTCAGTATCTACCTTATTTCAGCCATTGTGGGCATTTGAAATTGGGAGAGGGGACAGCCAGGTTGTTGAACCTATTCCCAGGTTACTCTGGGAGCTGCATTCTTCTCTGAAAATATTTTCATTGGTCAAGATCTTTACTCCAAAGTAATTACACAGAAACAGTGAGGGACAGTCCTTCCCACAGCACAATTTTCCAAGAGGAAAACATTGAGGAGAAGTCAAGTTAGCCCACCAGGACAGAATCTCTAATTGTTTGACTGGGTTCTAGAAGAACAATGATCTAAGTGGAGCTATGAAAATGAAGATAGGGATGTTAGTTAGTATGCCAGAATGGAGTATTCAAAGACTTGGCTTTATTATTATAGGTAACTGGAAGTGAGTGAGGTACAAATCTGCCATTTAGCTAAATGAGGGATTTGTATTTTATTTCTTACTTTTTCAAAATTGTGGGATTGGCTTTAAATCCAAGAGATTGTTGTCAGAAGGAGTATGACTTCTGAAATCATATTACTTAGGCTCCCACCTCAGCTTTGTGACCTTGAGCAAAGTATATTACTCATTTATGTCCTAGTTTCTTCACATGGGAGAAATGATAGTGCTTATCTCATAGAGTTGTTGTGGTAGAAAATGAGATTATGCATGTAAAGCATAAAATGCAGTGTCAAAGATAGAGTAAACATACATCAAGCAATTATTTTATCTATTATGTACTTTAATTGTAGTCAATTAAAACCTATAATCTTAAGCTTGGAAGAGATCCATTAGAGGAATTTCTTGAATATATTTTTGAGAAATGGTTGTGAAGTAATAGGGTGCTCTCTACTTTATAAAAATCCCATTTCCTCTTGAATAGTTGTAATCATTAGAAAATTCTTGCATATTGAGCCAACATCTGTGATGTCTAACTTCCCCCTATTGTTTCTGCTTCAGGGAGCTTCATACAACATTTGAGCTTTCTTCCACATGGCAGCCTTTCAAATATAGTATTTAAAGACAGATATCTCATTTTCCATATGTTTTCTCATTTCTGTCCTAAATCTTCTAAACTGTTGGTTTTATGTTAAAATCTTCCATTTATTTGACTACAATGTTGGCTAGCTAATTAAGTAGCCCACCTGAACTCTTTTCTCCCTTACCTGTTCTCCAGGGTAAAGTTTGAAAAGCAACTAAGGGTAGCTAGGCGACTCCATTCTGGCCAATGAGATGTAAGGGGAACTCAGCTGGAGACTTTCTGGAAAAAACCTTTAGTTGCCTAGTAAAAGTGATCGTCCCATCTGGCGTTGTCCTTTTTCCTTTTATCTCTTTCTTCCTGTCGAGAGCGAGAAAATGATTACTAGGGCTACAGCAGCCATATTGCAGCCTTGAGATAATGAGTTTGAAGGCAAAAGTCAGCAAGCTAATGCCACAGGAGTGGCATAATCAAAAAGAGCCCCAAACTTGTTGACCATGTCCGGCAGTGAATCTAAAGAAAGCCAAACTAAACTTAACAAAATCAGATCTAGGAATTTCACTTTCTAAGTCAACCATGTACAAAACATCAGACAAATACTTGTAATTGACATATACCATGTCCCTCTCCTCCCTTTTCAGGACAATATGAAAATAAAATCAGCTTTATTGTTTTATAACACTTGGCAGTCATAAATTGCCTCCTAAGCAGATTGACAACTGGATGTTTGAAAATTGTTCTGAGGACGTCTTTTTACAAGTAATTTTTCAACTAATGAGAGATGTTTATTACTGCTATCTACTGTGGTAAATTTGCACAAAGGTGCCAGGTTAGGTGACAAGTCAAGACTGAGATCCCAGACATGTGCTCTGGCATGGGGCTACCTCTATCCGGAAGAAGAGGGACATTTTTCATCAACTTCAGGGCAGAGGGAGTCAGAATCCACCAGCTACTCATCTCCCACAGTACCGTGAAAATGTCCCAACAGTCCCGTGGAACCAGACACCAATTCTGAAGGAATACGGAGCAGGAAGACATTCAGAGAGGAGAATCAACATTAAAGAAAATTTGAACTTTGAGTTGATGGAGTATGTGCTCAAACAATATTATTTGACACTAGAAGAGACTGAATTAACTTTGATTTTAAATTTAAGTCTTCAATCCTCTTCTCTTCTGCTACCCCCTACATTCCATCAGCAGGGATGAGGTTCCACCAGGAAGTTGTTGAAGCTTAGAGAAGTGAAGAACTACATTTTTTGTATTTGTTTTGTGACATTGTGGGGGCCAAGGGCAAGTCACTCCAAGATGCACTGCTTTGGCATACAGATTATTTCAAGCTAAAAACAACCAAGGCCCAAAAGACTCAGGAAGAAACTTTGATCTCCACACTTAATGCCTGAAAGACTGTAGAGTACTACTCCAGGAAGAAAACTATCACCATAGATGATGACAGCATAATAGGAACTAGGTGTGGTAGACAAGGGAGGAACTTAGCAAAGTCTCTTTGTTAAAATTCCTCTCTATGTCCCCTTGTTTCTGGATGGCCCAGCAAACATTTGTTGACTAGACATTTAGTCTTTTTCATCTTCCCATGAATTGCTTTCCTTCCTTTTGAAGTCTCAGACCCCTACCCTCTTCTCCTTAGTTCAAGATGACATACATATCTCATTTTGCCTGGCTATGTGGATTCCTGGCATGTACTTAATTAAATTTGATCTTCTTCTGTTAATCCATCTCATGCCAGTTTAATTCTTCTAGCGTGTCTAAGGGTAGAGGGATTATTTTCCTCCCCAACAACATCTTCATTGTAGGGTATGAATTTCAACCTCACTACATGTGTAAAATTTACCACATATTCTAAATGGTAAGAATCAATCCTAAAAGGAATTGATACATGATACCACACAACATGTATAAAGTATAAATTCTTGTCCTGAAATTGCTTATAATCTAAAATGGAGAAAATTAACATTGATATAAACATGTCTGAATATAAGTAAAGCAATTCTAAGTTCATTACACAGTTAGTGAATATTGTTCATTTGCACAATTAAATCGTATGCAATCTTTCCTTAATTATCTTTCTCTATTTTAGACATTTTAAAATTCATGAGATACAACAATAAATACAATAAAAACTTCCCAGTTTTAAAGAATTTTAGTTAGTATACTATAAATAAGCGTGCATTGAGAACCATGTAGAAAAAGAGATGTAAATAGAACAACTGCCTTTTCTTAGTTGTTATTTTGGGAAATTTATCAAAATGTGAACTTAATTTCTGTTCAGGGCTGGAATTCTAATTGAAGTAGGCTATTTCCTATATGGTATAATTTGCATAGCAATATTTTTTTCTTTTTCTGATTATTGAAATTCAACCATTAGTGATTCATTCTCTAGGTGCAAGCATTGTGGTCTTTCTGTAGGCCTTTTAAAATGCAAATGCACATGGAAAAGTGCAACCAAATTAAGTTCTTTATAATTTAGAATGGTTGTAAATATCACATGGATTCTTTTCTCAGCATAGCAACATAAATGTTTCTAGGTGTCTGAAGTGAAATACACAAAGTAAGACATTAAAAGTTGGAGGGAAGGCAAATTCTCAGAAAAGTGAGTGGAAAGACTTGTGCTAAAAACCAGCATCCTGTACTTCACAATTGTGGCTATAGCCATTCCTGGTTTTGTATTGTATATGTGTGTAGGTGCTAAGTGCTGTAATGACCACGGCATCTCGTGAACTGAAAAATAAAAGAGGATATTCTGACAGGATATTTGGCACATGGTGACACTGTCTGGCCCTTGGGCCTTTGAGTCTTCCATTGATCCTCTGCTTCCAATCTGTAGATGACATGGGGAGAAAGAAGGAGTGAACAGGTATTTGCACAAAATCCCAGAAGATTTTTGGAGCCCAGGCTGGAGTGAAGGCCAGTGTTTTCTGTTGACATCCTTTTCATGAGCCTTTTTCTGGATGCCAGGGTACTGGGAATGGTGGTTTTTCCCCTGTCCCCAGGGGTGAAAGTAGATCGTTTGGAAACACACAGTACTTTCCTGCCACTGTTCGTTTTCACAATTATTAACAGGAATAATCATCTTAGAGGCGAAAAAAAGTCTTGAACATCTGAAGTAGAACAGAAATTTGTTTGGCACTAGATATGATTTCAAAGTAGGGGCAAGCCACTTAATAGTCACATAGAACATTTCCCATCTGTAGTAAATCAATACGTACTGACTGAGTTCCTGTTGTAGCAAATATGTAAAATCATCACTTTTTTAATACCTACTTACTGTATACTCTATGTGAGACTGTGTTCCCTACCCTAAAAACTATCATTGAGTACAGTAAGAATATTAGAGACTTAGGTGCTTTGTTCAGGATCAGTAGATGGGTTAAGACAGGGCATATATAAGTCAAACATTTTTATTTTTAAGTGAGTACATATGAATGCATATTCATTTACCAATCTTTTTAGGTAGGGCAAAGAGCTTCCTTTCAGTATGAGTGCTCATTGTCATCTCTTTTTATAACCCATGATGCGTATTCTACCTGGTGCATATACTGTGGAATTCCTGTCCAACAGTTACTCTCCTTCTCCATGCTGCCAGGAGCTTCTTAATTTTTTCCCCCTAGTGTTCTCCCCTTTCCCAAATGAATTGGGTAATTTTCTTCCTTATCAGCACATGGTGCTAGGTATTTAACCAGCTCCTGGCTAATGAGACACAAAGAAACCTAGAGAACTTCTTTGAAAGATGTCCTTGTTCGTAAAGGGTTAAGAACCAGGGGCTATCCCAGGGTAGCTTTCCAGCCTTTGGCTATTGATTAATGAGGGTGAGCAGCTTGAGCTGCTTCAGCCACTTTGATTCAATGAAGGAAGTGTTCCAATAATCTGTAAACGGTTGGATAGAAAGGTGGAAAAAGGATGATTTGATTAAGTTGTTGTATTAAACAGCTCTGGAACTTTTCTACTTCAAGACTTCCGGCTAGTTAGAATAATAATTCCATTATTATTTTGCCTTTCAAGTAGAATTTCTGTTATTTCCAGCCAAAACATATTAATTAAACATCACAATTCTTATTTTGTTTCTTTAACTTTAATGAGATATTAAACACATTTATTAAGATACACCATGTGAACAGTCTTTCCAGATTGTTATGATTTTTCCAGTCTTTTACAACTGTCTCCCACCTAATTCAAGAGTAGATCTGTTTGTTGGTTGTTTTTTGAGCAACTAATTTTTTTTCTTTTTTTTACCTCCCGATTTTAGTGAGAAATAGACATGCATACTGTATATATTTCAACTGTATAGCATGATGGTTTAATTTACATCAGTGTGAAATGATTCCTACAGTAGGTTCAGCTAACATCTACCTTCTCACATAAATGAAATAAAAAGAAAAGAAAAGGGGCGCCTGGGGGCTCAGTCGGTTAAGCGGCCGACTTCGGCTCAGGTCATGATCTCGCGGTCCGTGAGTTTGCGGTCCGTGAGTTTGAGCCCCGCGTCGGGCTCTGTGCTGACAGCTCAGAGCCTGGAGCCTGTTTCAGATTCTGTGTCTCCCTCTCTCTGACCCTCCCCTGTTCATGCTCTGTCTCTCCCTGTCTCAAAAATAAATAAAACGTTAAAAAATTTAAAAAAAAAAAAGAAAAGAATAAAGAAAAGAACTTTGTGATGAGAACTATTAGGATTTACTCTCTTAATAACTTGGCTACATACAGCACACAGCAGTGTTAGGTATAGTCATCATGGTATACATTACATCCTAGTATTTACTTATCTTATAACTGGAAGTTTGTACCTTTTGACTACCTTCCTCCAAGCCCTCCTCTCCCAGTGTCTGCCTTTGGTAACCTCAAGTCTGATCTATTTTTCTATGAGTTTGAGTTTTTATTTATTTATTTTTTTATTTTATTTCATTTTAATTTTTCAACGTTTATTTATTTTTGGGACAGAGAGAGACAGAGCATGAACGGGGGAGGGGCAGAGAGAGAGGGAGACACAGAATCAGAAACAGGCTCCAGGCTCTGAGCCATCAGCCCAGAGCCCGACGCGGGGCTCGAACTCACGGACCGCGAGATCGTGACCTGGCTGAAGTCGGACGCTTAACCGACTGCGCCACCCAGGCGCCCCGAGTTTGAGTTTTTAAAAAAAATGTTTTAAGAGTATATATACAAGTGAGATCATATAACATTTGTCTTTACTCTGACTTATTTCACTTGAGGTGAAAGGTCCATCTATGTTGTCACAAATGGATTTCCTTGTTTTTATGGATGAATAGTATTCCAATATGGATATTACTGTTTCCTTCCTTCCTTCCTTCCTTCCTTCCTTCCTTCCTTCCTTCCTGTCTGTATCTATCTATCTATCTATCTATCTATCTATCTATCTATCTAACATCTGTCTAATCTACCACAACTTCTTTATTGCCCCATCTGTGGGTACTTAGGTTGTTTCCATGTCTTGGCTATTATAAATAATGATATGAACCGGGGGGGGGGGGGGCAGATATCTTTTTGAGTTAGGGTTTTCATTTCCTTTGTATATATTCCCAGAAGTGGAACTGCTGGATTATATGGTAGTTTAAATTAAAAAACATTTTTTAATGCTTTTATTTTATTTTTTTAGAGAGAGAGAGAGAGAGAGAGAGCGCAGTTTGGGGAGGGGCAGAGAGAAAGGGAGACAGAAGGTGAAGCAGGCTCCAGGCTCTGAGGTGTCAGCACAGAGCCCGATATGGGGCTCGAACTCACGAACTGTGAGATCATGACCTGAGCTGAAGTCCCATGCTTAAAAGACTGAGCCACCCAGGTTCCTCAGTAGTTTACATTTTTTGAGGATCCTCCATACTATTCTCCATAGTGGCTGTACCGTTGACAATCCCTCCACCAACAGTCCACAAGGGTTCCTGTTTCTCCACATCTATGCCAGCATTTGTTATATCTTGTCTTTTTGATAATGACCATTCTAAGAGATGTGAGGTGATTTCTCATTGTGGTATTAATTCACATTTCCCCAATGACTAGTGATGTTGAGCATTTTTTCATGTACCTGTTGGGCTTTTGTAAATCTTCCTTGGAGAAAGATCTGTTCAGGTCCTTTGCCCTTAAAAATTTTTTCCTGTTGAGTTGTAGGAGTTCTTTATGTTATTCTGGATATAATCCTTTAGCGGATAAATGATTTACAATTTTTTTTCCTCATGCTCATTTGAATAGATGCAAGGAAGTATTTGACAAATGCAGAATCCCTTCACGATAAAAACTCTTAAATTAGGCGTAGAGGAAGATATCTCAACTTGATAAAGGCCATATATGACAAGTCCACAGCTACCATCTTACTCAGTGGTAAAAGATTGGAAGTTTTCCTGTAAGGCTAGGAGCAAGACAGGATGTCTACCCTCACCACTCCTAGTCAACATAGTACTAGAAGTCCTAGCTAGAGCAGTCAGGCAAGAAAAAAAAAAGTATCAGAATTGGAAAGAAAGAAGTAAAAGTGTCTCTCTTTACAAATGACCCAAAAACTGCTAGATGTAATCAAGTTGCAGGATACAAAATTAACATACAGAAGTCAGGTGCATTCCTATACACTAACAGTGAATTTTCTGAAAAAGAAATAAATCAATCTTATTTAAAATAGCATAATAACAGGGGATTAACTATGGAGGTGGAAGATCTCTACTCTAAAAACTGTAAGACATTGATGAAAGAAATTGAAGACGTGTATGGGAAGGTATCTTAGGTTCATGGATTGGAAGCATTAATATGGTAAAAATATTAATTCTACCAAAACCATTCATAAATTTAATACAATCTCTATCAGGATTTCAATGATGTTTTTTACAGAAGTAGAAAATACACCTGTAAATTTTATACAGGAGCACAAAACATAGTAGTCAAAGAAATCCTAAGAAAGAAAAACAAAGCAGGAAGCATTAAACTTAATGATTTCAAGTTACACTATAAAGCTATAGTCCTCAAAACAGTATGATACTGGCATTTGGTGTGGGGGGGTATGTGCAAAGCATTAAATTTAATTTTCATAGAGGCAATGTGTGTTTTTCACATTCATATTTCATTGTTTTATGTAATTTTTAAATTAAAAAATAAAACTGTAATAAGTACAACAAAATTGGCTGAATTCCAGTAAATATTTAATACAACTGGTAGGAATAACTGTAGGCACAACTATAAAGTAGCTTTAGGGAAACTGTAAGCTTTCAGAAACAGGAGGCTTCTGACAGGCTGAAGGTTAGGGTAGAAGACAGAGAGTGATTAAAAATGGCTTTGAGGGGCACCTGGGTGGCTCAGTTGGTTCAGCCTCTGACTGTAGATTTTGGCTCAGGTCATGATCTCACAGTTCATGAGTTCCAGCCCTATGTCAGGCTTCTTGCTGACAGTGCAGAGCCTACTTGGTATTCTGGCGCACGCGCTTTCGCTCTCCCTCTCTCCCTCTCTCCTTCTCTCTCTCCCTCTCTCTGCTCCTCCCCAGGTTGCATGTGCAGTCACTCTCTCTCTCTCTCTCTCTCACTCAAATAAATAAATAAACATTAAAAAAAAGTTTAGGGGAACCTGGGTGGCGCAGTCGGTTAAGCGTCCGACTTCAGCCAGGTCACAATCTCACGGTCCGTGAGTTCGAGCCCCGCATCAGGCTCTGGGCTGATGGCTCAGAGCCTGGAGCCTGTTTCTGATTCTGTGTCTCCCTCTCTCTCTGCCCCTCCCCCGTTCATGCTCTGTCTCTCTCTGTCCCAAAAATAAATAAACGTTGAAAAATTAAAATGAAAAAAAAGTTTAGGGATTCCAAGTTTGAGAGGAATAGGGATACCACTGTAAGCAAAAGAGAAGTCATTGGGAGGAGATGTTGTTGAAGAAGACACACAGAGTTTGAGGTAAGGTGGGATTTAGGAGTTACCGTGTCCATTCTTTTAAACATCCAGGAGATCAGTGTTCTCAAAAAACCGGAAGTACAAATTTCCATGTATCTCCCTGAGAAGACAGCTGGATAGGCAAGCTGAAATATACATAATTTATAGCTCACAGGTCAACCAGTGGTCACATCCTCTTGATGACCTCCTCCACCATTGTTACAGAACCAGACTGGAACCCTGGCAGAAAAACCAAGTGGCACTCAGAGATCTTGGTGGATGGGGGATTTATTTAACACCACTGGGCTCAGAGGAGACCATTTCTCCAAAGATCTGAGCTCTGAATGAAGGGGGGAGGGTTAATTGATGGTTGTAAGCTTCCATATCTGCGGCAGGTTTTCGTGCCTATGGCAAACAGGGCAAGAAGAACTGGGAAGAGGGGTCTCTAAGCTAGAGACCAGAGCTTGTTTTAGTCCCATTGGCCATCTTATGGCGGAAAACTTTATTCATTTTCCCAACACCATAAGTTCACTCCTTTGTCAGTTTATTCTGTTTCTTTCAACCTCCCATCTGTTTATTTAAAAAGATCCAGGGTTCCCAAACAATCACAAATAGGTTCTGTATTTGGCCATTACATTGATCTTTCTTAGTTAATAGCTACTCAGGACCATTTTGTGTTGACCATAGTCCCCTTCTCAATATCCAAGCTCTAATTATTTTGAGCCATGATTTTGCTGTAGTTTTATATGTATTTTCATTAGCAATTCCAGAATTTCACAAGTAATGGGAAAGGACTCTTGAAACAATTTTTATGAAAACAAAATATTAACCAATGAACCATTTCTGAAACCCTGTGAGGTTTTTTCCTGAGGAATAATAAAAATAAATAATACTGATATTAGTATTACATTAATATTTATTATTATTAATTATTATTGTTTGTCTCTTCTAGTCAAATAGACACAGTGCTGAGGAATTCCACATGTAAAACAAACGAAGGACCTTTGCATTCAAGATTTTCTGAAAAAAATTAAAAACAATCTAATCCATATATCAATATAGCACAGGTCAGTACTGATGGGGTTCAGGGCAGACTACCCCAAAATATGCTACTCTGGCATATTGATTATTTTGAATTAAAGTTGCTTTAGAAATAGCCGCTAGAAAAGGAACACTCTGACCGTCCTTTGCCTAAAATCAGGAAATAAATTCCCCCATGTGAAAGGTGTCCTCCTGGAGGGTAGAAGGCATACTGACTACCACAGATATGAACTCAGGGTGGAGAAGCTGTATAAAGAAATACTGTTATTTCATTAACTTGCTACACCAAGCTCAAACTTCTTTGTCTTATCAGCACTTCACAAATTGTTTCTTTGTCTAAAAGGTATAAAAGCTGCCTGCTTTGGTCAGTTCTTTGAGTTTTATATCCTTATGAGCACATACAAAAGTAAAATTTGTTTTTTGTTTTTTCTCTTGTTAACCTGTCTTGTGTCAACTTAATTATGAGACCAGCCAAAAAACTTGAAAGTGCAGAAAGGAAAAGTTTTCCTCTCTTGGGGTGCTGACTCATTTGGTCAGAGATAGTCTGGAACGATGTTAGTAGACAGCAATCTCACTCTTGAGAGGTAGAGAGGAGGATTGCTTTAGGATATTCCCGAAGGATGTTTGCTCCAGAAGAAAAACGTGTTACAGAAACACTATAGCTAACAACTTTCCTAATGTGGAGATAGAAATAGACATCCAAATCCAGGAGGCACTGAGAACTCCCAGCAAAATCAACAAAAGCCAGGCAACACAGACACATTTCATTGTAAAATTTGCAAAATACAGAGATAAGGAAAGAATCCTGAAAGTTGCAAGGGAAAAGCAATCCCTAACCCACAAGGGAAGACAAATAAGGTTGGTTAACAGCACACCTCTCCAAAGGGAGCGGCATGATATATTCAGTGTGCTGAATGGGAAAAATATGCAGCCAAGAAGACTTTATCCAGAAAAGCCAAGAATACTTTATCCAGAAAATACTTTATCCATTCCAGCTATTGTAGTTGGGGGAAAAAAAACCCAGAAAATCTATCCAGGATAGAAGGAAAGATAGAGTTTGCCAGACAAAAACTAAGGGAGTTCATGACCCCTAAGCCAGCTCTGTAAGAAATATTAAAGGGGACTCTTTGAGCAGGAAAGACAAAACCAAAAACAATGATTAGAAAGAAAATCTCCAGAAACAATGACTTTATAGGTAATACAATGGCATTAAATTCATATCTATCAAAAATTACTCTGAATGTAAATGGGCTAAATGCTCCCTCCAGTCAAAAGAAACACTATAGCAGTAATTCTCAAATTTGAATGTGAATCAGAATCTATTCCTGGAGGGCTTATTAAAGCAAAGGCTGTTGGGGCGCACAAAGTTTCTAGTTCAGAAGGCCAGGGGTGGAGCCCAGGAATCTACGTTTCCAGTAAGTCTCTAGGTGATGCTGATGCTACTGGTCTAGGGACACCACTTTGAACAGTCTCTGGAAAGATAGATTAGTCTGAGGCAGGAACAAGAAACAGAAAATTTTGCTTCCAGTTTCTTTCAATTTCAGTGGTTCACAGGTTAATGTTCATAAAACAGAATTTTATTCACACTTATAATTTGCTCAAAAATTTCACTTTTTATATTCTTCTAAATAGTCACAACAATTAACTGGACACTGAAAATCATTAGCAGTGTCCCTAACCTTTCACCTAAGTTCTTGACATACTAGTCCATTTAGTGGCTGTCAAAAAAATTTCTAAGCTTTTATGCTTTCCATGTCTATCTTATTTGTTATCCTTTGGATGTATTCCTCTCCTCACCATTATTTTTCCTTTCCAAACTCCAACCCCCTCTTGAAGACTCAACTAAATTCATTTTCCTTCATTACATTTTCTCAGTTAAAGTGATAGCTTCTCACCTACTACATATCTATTTGTACTTTGTCGATTGTATTGTGCAAAACGTTTCATTCCTACCTATTGTAGTTGGGGGAAAAAACCCTAAATACTTATGTAGCATTTATTTTGTGGCAGGTTTTCAAATCCTCGGATCCACCCTATGAGACAGATATTATTATATCCATTTTACAGACAATTTACTTCTCTATAGTTCATTTTACTTTAAATTTAAGTTACATGATATCAAACATGTGATTTAAATAAATTTGTGTTCCCCCAGAGTACCCATCACAGTGCCTTGCAAATAATAATGTTTATTAAAATAATTGCTGCATTTAAGATAGTTTTCTTTGGGTTCCTATAAAGCAGTGATGATGAAATATTCATATATTTGAGCAGGTTAGTTCTACAGGCTTCTCTGTGAGCTCAATTCTGATTACTAGGAATGACAAATTGATGTGAGGGTACGAAGACCTGCTTGTCTGTCCTCAGTGCAGAACAACTCCAAAGGGTCCATTGAGTCCAGAACTCCCATGGAATGGGCTGAAGCCTTTGTTGAGATTGCATTGGAGTTCAACTTCCCCTTTTACCCAGTTCTTCTTCTTTCTCTCCCTCAGGTGTTAACCTCAGGGGCTTTCCCCAGTAAACTTCCTGCATACTTTCCATGATTCCAGAATCACTTTCCTGTAAAACCCAAATGAAGACAAAAGGAAAATGGAAAGATGAGATTTATTAACTTTTACTTTTTTAGAGACAACATTTTAGAGTGGAAATTAAACATGCTTTCTAATCAGAGACATTGGAGTTTTTTTAGGTATCATCTCAGGGAAGTTCCTTTATCTCTCGGAGCCTGTTTTCTCATCTTGGAAGAGTGATTTTACTCCAGGTCGAAGACCATCCTACCGCAGTACTGACAAAATACAGGGGCTCTGTACAGGGAGGCGTATACGTGGGTAATGGTGAATCACTAGAAGGCTCAATATCTGGAGCACATTTTCTGAACCACCCCCAGATGTGCTTTTTATTCATTGTGTTGTAATACTATGGCTTGATTTGTATTAAAGCTTCCACTTAAGGAAGCCACGTGAATTCCAAGTTACTCAGTGTTCCGGGAGTCAGAGATTCCCTCAGTTGTGGGAGTAGGAGCAGTTTTTACAGCATGAGAGATTGGGATTTACAAATCTTCATCTCAGACAATGACAGTTACGTAACATCCCCGATTCCTGTTTCGCAGTGGCTTCCAAGCCCGAGAGCCTGGCTCTGTGTTGTCACAATATTGGTGTTGACCTGCCCAGTTTTGCTGTTCTTCCTTGACCCAGTTTTCTCCTTCCATTATCTGATTTAATTGTTATGGCCTTGGCATTTTATTATAAACCACCATTTTAGAAAGTGTTGGGGTAAGCATATATTGATGTCCAAGATTCTGATCTTGAATCTTTCCCACACTAAATGCAATCTGCATTTCTGTGAACTGATCAATCTTTCCCAATAATCTCTGTCCATGATTCACCTTTGTGTTTCATTTACAGCCACTTCAGCTTGAACTCTATATTCAGCCATCATACCTGAGGCGAGCACCAACCCCAAACACCTGCTACCGTGTATTTAGTACTTATTATGTACTAAGCGTTATATTAAATACTTTACAAAGGGCGGTCTCTGGACCAGAAGCGTCAACATCCCTGGGAAACTTGTCAGAAGCTCAAATTCAGGGGTGCCTGGGTGGCTCAGTCGGTTGAGCGCCTGACTTCGACTCGGGTCATGATCTCGCAGTTTGTGGGTTCCAGTCCCATATTGGGCTCCGGGTGGGGCCTGCTTCAGATTCTCTGTCCCCCTCTCTTCCTGCCTCTGTCCCGCTTGCACTTGCTTTCTCAAAAATAAATAGACCTTAAAAAAAACCCTCAAATTTCTGAGACTCATCTAAGATAGAGAAAAATCACTAACTCTGGAGGTGAGGCTTAGCACTCTGTGTTTTGACAAGTCCCCCCAGGTGCTACTGCAGAATGCTCTAGTTGGAGAACCACTGCTCCCCCAGAATTATAGCATTTTATTATAGAGGCCTAAAACTGAAAGGAAAACAGTCTTACCCCCATTTTACAGTTGAGGAAACTAAGATTAAGAGAGTCTTACTTTGTTGATTATTAAACTTAGGTCAGCCACGCTGCACACCGTGTTTCTGGTCTTTGAATTTTACTAGGAGAGTAACGAATAAAAATGCTGATTGTCTTCATTATAATAAATGTATATATTTTAACCCTGAGGCAGGTTCCCCCCTGGTAGGATTCCCTGGTGGTCGTTCTTCCCATCTTTTGTGGATTCACCATGTTATCCTTGTTAAAACTTGTTCCAAATATTCTCTACTTTTTCTAGCTCACAATGCTTTTTCTTCAGTAGAAGGCCTCATCTGTGTTTTCCTAGAGATCCAGGGACAAAATAATGAAAGGCTTTCTTACATTCTGCCATTCCACTTTAGAATCCCAGTACATCTTCTTGTTCCTGTTCCTATGTTCTTTCTCCTAAGGAACAGGTGACCCTTTTCTCTGCTAAGATTGATCACCTGCACTCTTGGTTCACTAGTTGTGTTTTTCTTTTCAGTTCTTGCTCAATCAATTCTCACCTCTCTCACCTGCAACTTCTCTCCCACACATTCGGCCCCTTAACCTCATCAACAAGGTATGTTGGGACTTTGCTTTTTCTAAAGAGGAACAACCTTCCTCAATCCTGCTACCAGCCCTCTGCCCACCCCCCCCAACCCCGTCTCCCTTTTTAATCTTCAGTTGTCAACTTTCTTTAAAAAATAATCTAAGATTGTTTTTTAATTCCTTTGCCACTCATAATAGTGATACCTTGTTGGTTTAACAGGACCCTTGAAGGTAATCAATTAACTTGTTAAAACCAGATCCTACCCACCCCCCCACCCCCCTCCACAACCCAAACAAATCCAAAACCTTCCTCAGTGACAGTAGTGTTTTCCCTTTAATACCTCTACCCCATTTGTTATTTGTTATCAGCCCCATCTCTGTGACAAAACTTTTCCCCAACTTGGATTTCATGACATGGAAATAACCGAGCCCATTGAGCCATCTCTTCCCATCTTTTTGGTTGTGATTTGGTGTCTCTTATTATTTCTATAAAATCATTATGAACATTTTTAGAGACTCCTATGTGTCAGGTTAGTGCAAAAAAAATTTAAATGAGAAAACAGTACACTGTCTTAATTCACAAAACGGTTTTATGCAGATGGTGCTATTATCCATGTTTTATGGATGCCGGGGAACAGGAAGAGACATAGTGCTAAGCTTCTGTCCTAAGGACTTTGTGTTTCTTTCTCTATTCAACCTCACTAACCTTATATTCTCCAACAACTTAACTATACATGCCCAGTGCTCTAGAAAATGAAAGCGAACACAAGCTCTAACCCAGAATCTATTTCCCCAGAGCAGGGCTTCTATTCCCGACTGTGTAAACATTCCCACCTGAACATCTTCCCCCAAACCTCTGACTAAAAACGTCTGAAGAAAACTCATTACCTGATACCCTTTCCCCAATAAACATAAAAATAAAATCCACCGACTGTACCCAACCAACCTTCTTGACTTCTCAATTCTTAACGGTGTCACCTATTTCTAGTACTCCAGGCACAAAACCATAGAGATAGGTTTTTTTTCCATTTTTTTAAGTTTATTTATTTATTTTGAGAGAGAGAGAGCGAGCATGCACAGAAGCAAGGGAGAGGCAGAGAGAGAGAGGGAGAAAGGGAATCCCAAACAGCTTCCTTGCCGTCAACATGGGAGCCCCACTTGGGGCTTGAACTCACAAACCGTGAGATCATGACCTGAGCTGAAATTAAGAGTCCGATGCTTACCTGACTGAGCCACCCAGATGCCCCAAAGCCTTAGAGATACCTTGGACAAATCTCTCTCCTCCACATAGTTGCGATATACTGTTAATTATGTCTCCTTTTAAAGGTCTCCTTTCCTACCTTTGTTCATATCTTTTTGTTCATACCTTTATGATCTCGTACCTATGGCTTTGACTGCCTCCCAAGTGCTTTTACAACTCTACTACTTTTCTGCTCCTAGGTCATCCCATTAACTTGTTTTATCAAATCTTCTTGCTGTATTTCTTAGCATGGTGGTCCTCAGCTCAGCACTTCTCAAGTGAAATACGGTCTGCTCAAGGTAGCAGTCCTAGCACCCGCCAATCTTCCAAGCTCTTTCCTTATCTTCCTCCATGCAGTGTATGTTTTGGGCCAAGGGATCCACTGCTCCCCATACTTTTCTGCCCTTACTCTTTTGTCTTAACGGTACTTCCTTTTCAATTCTTGCCTGATGGAATCCTATCATAGTTGAAGGTTTTTCTAGAATGACTTTCCTTCTCTTTGATTCTGTGAAGTTTCTCCAAGCCTCACTGCCTTTTGAACTTGCTGCAGTATGGTGTTTGGTAGTCTCTAGTGGGACCATAGACTACCTAATATGGTGCTTCTTGGTATATTGTCAAATTGTTCTTGCAAAGCAGGAATGGTGTCTGACTCTGTTCACCCCAGGAAAGGCCTTTACCATAATAAAGACGTGTTAACACTTGATGAACTGAAATGATAGGATGAATGTTTAAATCCAGATGAAAACACGTCAAGAGAGAGGATCAAACCAAACTAACATAGGCTAAGTCGAAACCACATATTTTTTCGGTACATTTACTGTATTTCTCTTTTTATTTCCTTATTCTTGGCATTTGCATTTCTTGGTTTTCTTTATCCATTAGCTTGAAAAATGATTTAACTACTTGATAATGCATACGTGAATGGTGCCGTTCTCTGCTAAAGTCAACAACTGGCTCAGAGGACGGACAGACTACTCTTTTGAGGATGTTACTTAGCATTTACTTTCTAAATGTCTGTGAATTTGTGGGGAAGTCACTGTTGATTATTTTTTAGAGCTACTCTTGAAAACACACAGCAAATTACCATTATTATATACACTTTCCTCAACATTAGTATTCCTAATAATTTTATCAATAGCGGATTATTAATGACAATGATGACAGCATTGTACATGTGGGGCATTTTATACTTGTGCACTCGGTTCACGTTTCTAAGTTATTTGGCCTACACAGCATGCTGAAACCCCACGAAAGACACTGTCCCAGGGACTTGTTATTTCAGATCATGGTACAAATAGCTAGTGGCTCAGCTGGTACCAGAAGGTGAGTTTATATTGTTTGTGTTTTGCCCACCTCCAGCCAGCACCTGAGGGGCACTACACCCTTTCAGAGACTACTGCCCACTGGGCAATGTGGTCCTTGGATAAGCATCCTCTGTTACACCATTAAACAAGCAGAGACTCTCAGGCCCCACTCCGAGCCTTTTGGAACAGAATCTGAACTCTAACCTGATTTCCTCGATGATTCCTGTGCACGGCAAAATTTGAGAAACACCTCTTTACCTCCTAAGAAAGGACAATGGAGGATATGTTTTCATCCCCAGGGTATTGTAATGTGTGTGTGTGTGTGTGTGTGTGTGTGAGAGAGAGAGAGAGAGAGAGAGAGAGAGAGAGAGAGAAGAGTGAGAAGGGGGGGATAGAGGGAGGGGGAGGGGGAAGGGAGGGAAGGAGAGAGGGAGGGGTGAGAAACAGAAGGGGGAGGGATGGAGGTATCAGGTGAGAGAAGAAAAATCCCAGTAGGACCTGGGTCCCTCAAGAGGGGGGAACATGGGTTTTGTGGAAGTGGAATTTCCCCTCATACTTACAGTAGCTTCACCCTATCACTTTGCATCTGCAATCTGAGATTGGAGGTTCACCGTTAAAAAAAAAGAAAAAAGAAAAAAAAAAGAGGGGTGTGGAGGTGGGGGTGGGGCTGTTTTCAGGTAGACCTGTATGCAACCCGGGAAGATAAAGGACCTAAGCACAAAAGGAAAGCCCCTTTCCCGAGCCTCCTGAAGCAGCTCACTTGAGCTCATTTCTAATACCCCTAGTTTCTGGATGCATTTCTGCCGCTCGCATTTCCCCTTAACACCCAGGATCCACTCACTCCATGAAAGCTAGTTCCTCTCCCCTCGGTTTCTTTCTCTCCGCTCAGCCTTCTCTCCCTTCCGTGGCACCCCCGGGCCGGCCCCTCCCTCCGCTCCAGCTCGCACCTCTCCCCAGCTGGGTGCACCTGAGGCTGGCGCGGGCTCGGGACGCGTGCAGAGCACGGCGGGCGCGGCGGAGGCAGAGGCGCGCCGACAGCCACCTCCAGCCAGCGCCCGAGGGACCACACGAGCGGCGCTCCGGGGACTATTCTCCGCGGCAGCCGCTCACGCCTCGTGGTGACTCTCACCACCGAAGCTGCAGACCGGCCCTTGTGCGCCCCCGGGGCCAGCCAGCCCGGGCGGCCGCTGCTCCTGATGCCGGGGCCGGGGCGCAGGGCGGCCGCCGGCAGGAGGATGAAGGGCTCGGCGGGAGGAAGGAGAGAAAAACTGCTGGGGGCGCCGAAAGCTCAGTCCAGCCGCGGTAAGTTGAGCGCAAAAGAGGTGTCTCCGTGCGGGTGGCGGAGTTGGCTGCGGTGCCGGGCGCGGGGCTGGGGTTGCGCCCCCGGGCGCGGTGAGGCGTACCGAATGGGCATTCGCATAGTCCGCACCCGGGACGTCCCCCTGTCCCCTCGAACCCCACACCATCGGTCTGCTCCCTTGTCTCTTCCGCTCGGCGCCCAGCAGAGATGTGAGGCAGTGGGGGGCCCGGAGTGTAGAGCGCAGAGCTTGAGGGTCTCTAGGCACCACGCGCTGACGGGGACCAAGGGGCAGAGGAAGCAGCGGCAGGGGGCGACAGGGTCAGCCAGGCTCCGGCTGGAGTCGAGGGCTGGGCCACCGAGGACGGACTCCCTGCCGCCTGTCTCCTATTGGGTGTGTGTGGGGCGCGCTCCCTCCTCGGGAAACCAGGCGAAGTTGTTGGGATAAGAAAGCACAGCGGGCTAGCTTCGTGATTGTCTTTTCTTTTCATTTTCTTCCTTCTAATTCGACCTTTTTTCTTTCTTCCTTTCCTGCCTTTTTTGTTTCTTTTCAAGATCTCCCCTGCGGATGTACAAGATTTGAGGGCAGTGGGGATGCCACCCAGTTACAGGAAGCCTTCCTCCAGGGGAATAATTTTAACATTTCGGGTGGGGTTGGGAGGTTAAGGGTAAATCAGTGCCCCTGGATCTGATTGCCTTCCTGGTCCAGGGGATTGAGTTGGAGGAGAGAGTACAGGGTCTGCGTGCCTTGTGACTTCTTGCGTTTAGGGAGAAGTTTTATTGTGCGTGCAAATTGGGGTCAGAGGAAACCTGCGGGGCCCAACACACTGTCGCCCCTTGTGAAATGTCCAATGTCCTGTCTGCCCCCCTTACAGTTGAGACTTGTCTGCATCACGTATTTCTGGGGACGATGTGTGTGTCTGCTTCAGCCTGAGCTGCAGCTAAAGTAGCAAGGAATGCGATGTTCCTGGGTGTTATGAGCATCTCCAAATTCTGGAAGCTTGAACTGACTTGCAAGACTACTTTCTGTTCTGTAGGTGTAACTAGGGACCCTCGAGCTGGTGCTTTTTGCGGACATTCCTGTGGCGCTTTCTGGGGATGTCCTAGGGAAATGTCTTTCTCTTCTCTTGAGGCTGTTTGCTACTTGTCTGTTAAAAGCGATTTTCATGTCCACTCAGTTCTGGTTCACCACGTTCCCTGAAACCACTGGGAAAGGTTTATCTCCTTCTGGGTTTTCCTGTCACCCTTGCTCCGTACTGGGTAATTTAGTCACTATCCTCTGGTCCGGAAACACGAAAGGCAAATATGGGTCATTTCAAATTATGTTGATGGATGCAGCACAGTGTGTCTGGGGGTTGCTGCAATGTCTTCGCATTTCCTTCCAGATGTTCCTCAGAAATTAACTGGAGTGCTCTATCCATGGAGCTCAACCATAGACTAGGGGAATGGGTAAGCATCTTGAGTTAATGTATTATCTTAGATTTCAATAAGTGAGGTGCTAGAAGTTATGTGTGTTAGGAGAAAGAAACCTGAGCCAAAATATAGGACGTCTGGACTGCTTTTCTTTGTTACAGAGTGGCTGAAGGAGCTTGGGGTCATTTGACAAGAACAAGAACAACTGTAATAATGACGCCTAACATTTTTTTCCCCATTCACAGCACACTAAGCACTGTATGAAGGCCCTTACAGCTCCTTTAAATATATAACAGCCCCAGGAAGGCAACATCCTTACTTCTCCATTTTGTGGATAAGGAAAAAGGAGCCTTAGAGATGTAAAATTTGGAAAAGTTCCAGAGTTAGTGTTTTAGAACCCAAGATTGCTGGACTTCAAAGTTGATTCCTCCAATCATTACTCAACCTTGTCGAACCTCATTTGAAAAGTGGGAGGACTATCTGAGTTCTAAACCCCATGAAAAATTAGTACCACATCATAGATTGATTTACGTACAACTATTTCAAATGTTTGACAGAAACGTCCAACTTAGACTTCAAATCAAATGAAAAATGTGTCACATTTATGTCATTTGGCTTGCCATCTGTAGAGAGGGCTAAATGCTGAGGTCTTGGTGTTCCCCTTGACAGTGTTTCTTCTTTGAGCCCCTTTATTGTAAATCAGTAGTAGTATTGTATAGCCTTTCTCTTAACAATCTGTGATTTATAACATTAAATATACCTGATGCTAACATCACATTTGTATGACTCTCTAGAGTTATCCTGAGGTCTACCTGGACACTCTCATAGTTTAGCCAGCTTATAATTAATGCTCAGATCCTAACAGGATGTTGAATTTCTATTAAGAGATACATACAGCTTGTTTGAAAATTTCCTTTTTATTTTCAGCAGTATTTTCAAAACAATTACACCCCCTGCTGTGATTTGCTATTTACTAGGTGCATCAAAAGTTCAGTAATGAAAAATGTTTGTAATTCAACAAAACATAGTGTCTCATCTACAACAACAACTTTGGCTAAAAGATTCACATCCAATTTAGGGCTTATTTTATCTGAAATTTAATTAAGATGTTGCATTTGTTACTGCAAAATGTATGCAGGTAGTTGAGGACACATCTTCCATTATTTTCTTGTAATCTCCAACTATAAATTCATTACTGATGAGTTCTTCAGATAATTTGTTGTGTGCTGTCTAAAGATTTTGAGGTTTTAAAACAAAGAACGAAAGCAGCAAATAGATCGTATTTGTTGTATTTTTTTCATAAGCTACAATTATGCATATCTGGGGAATAGTGATGTATTTTAAGTCATAGTTCTGATTTGCCTGCACATGAATGGAATGATCAGATAAAAGTATATAAGTCCATTGGGATACTAATGATATTCATATCCCAGATGGGGGAACAACTTTGGAAATAGAGAATCTTTGACAAGTTATCTTACTAGGTTTCATCACACTTGCATAGTACCTTATTGTTTGTTGTCCAATAAAAGGACATTTCTCTGTTACAGTAAACTAAGTTATTCCTTTGATTTCTTTTGTTTTAGGGTTAAATTGTGTTTTCTAGTAGTAACGTAGTGTTGCATAAAATTAACGTTTGTGTCCTTTCAAATATTTGAAGTCTTAAAAAATCATACTTTGTGTACTGTAAGTAATCCATTTCTGAATACATTCACAGGAATATAAAAACAGTACAGTAGTAACTTGCCTTGAGGTTTTGTTTGTTTTTTTAGAAGTAGATAATGAGGTTGTTACAGTGGTTAACATATTTAACCTTGGTAACGAAGTATTGAAATTAATTGTAAATATGAATTTTTGAACTGCAAAATACTTTATGATGAGTCTTATAAGTGGGTTAACCTTATAATCACATGAACATCTGTTAGGTGTTTGAAAATTTTTTTTGTTTCATATTTGCACAATAGGACTATTAGTTTATGTGCTATTATTTGGTGATTTGAACAACCAGATTTCTGGAAAATGATTTAAGCTCTGTAAGCATCTGAGTCATACTGGTGTCACAGACTGAAGAAACTGATATTGGGGAAGGAGTTTTAATTTTGAATGTTGCAAGGGCTTAGAGCTCAAGGTAGATGACACTCCTTGGTGTTTTGACAAGCCTCTACAGAGAGACTTTGAATAAAATAAAGCCTGTGGGTTGAACATTAAGCAAGCACTTGAGTAGGCTCTTTGGAAACCTAGATCAGCTCAAATGGAATTATGTGCCTCAAATTTGGTGTAATTAATTTGAACAAGTAATTAACAAACACATTTGGGATCATTAAAAAAAACTCCAGTATGTTAAAAATGCATTAATTTACATAATCTAGGGCTTGCTAAGATTGGCAATAACTCCTGTTTGTGGATTGACCCATCCTTAACTTTAAAAATAAAGTTCAATAAGAAAGAACTTTAAGGATACTGAGAAGCAAAGATGAATCAGATTTCTTCACACAGTCTTTATCACATTTGAAATGTGATTGTAATCAAATCCAGGTAATTCTGTACCACTTTTAGTATTTTGCAGAGATTGAGAATGGGATTCAAAGAGTATCTTTTTCCTAACCTACTGATGTACTGGTAGAGAATACTAGAACACAGTTTTAGAGTGACGATAGAGTGCTCTAGGCCATTTAATGATTTCATTACTTTGTAGTGTCATCCAACCATGTGTTTCATTTTTTGCCTTATTTGAAACACAAAGTGGCAGTCCACTCTGATCTCAAATTATATGTACCAAAGCTGGCAAACATACAGCATTTCTAAACTGGTCTCTTAAGTCAGAGATTTGCAGTAAAGGAGAGTTCTTAACTTTGCCTCTATGTAATTATGTAGCCCGTCTTCTGGCACACAGTACTAATCTTGGCATATCTTGATTACCCATTAGACCTATCTGTCTCCATGAGAACAATAAATACTATTACAGTGCAGCGTTAAGGAGGTCCATTTGCGGATTTAACTAAGGTTTCTTATAACACGGGGTCAGGCATCCTCTGTTTAGTTTTATTCTGGTCTTGTGATGTGTCCTTGTTTATATATCTAAAGAGTTCATCGCTGCTATTTTTATAATTTATTATTAGACAATTATTAGAGATTTCTTTCTTCTTTAACAATCTCTCATCTACCCTCAATTGAAATGAAAAACATAATAATGAAATATGTCTATAGTATCTTTATTTGACTTTTACTTAAACAAAGAAATGCACTTGAAACTCCAGAAGGCGTCCTGAAAACTCTAGATTTTAAAACTATTTTGTTGAGAAGAACTTCCAGTAGTTAGTCTCAGTGTACCAAATCTATCCAGATCACCTAGAATTTGAAGAATATAGGCACTGGATTGAGCTCTCAAGTGGATGCAAGTGTTTCATTCATAGTAAAATTTGGCATTAAAGTTACAGAGACAAAATAGTCTTTTAACATGATGTAGCCTTTAAGAAAGTGCACTCAAGAACTGGAACACCTTAGTTTGAATCCTTGCTCTGTTCCTTACAAGCTGTGAGAATTTAGAGGCTCCTGGGTGTCTCAGTTGGTGAATTGTCCAACCTAAGCTCAGGTCATGATCTTCACGTTTCCTGAGTTTGAGCCCCACATTGGGCTCTGTGTTACCAGCTTGGAGCCTGGAGCCTGTTTGAGACTCTGTGTCTCCCTCTCTCTCTCTCTCTGCCCCTCCACCTCTCTCTCTCTCTCTCTCTCTCTCTCTCTCCCCCCCTCCCTCCCCCCATCTCTCCTTCAAAAATAAACATTAAAAAATTTAAAAATGTGAGAATTTAGTCAACTTATTGTACATTTCTTTGCTTTAGCTGTAACATGGTGATACTAAGTGATTGATTGAATTTCATGGGTTGATTGATCACCATCAAGTATTAGTTTTCTATAGTTACTCAGCCAGATTGCCACAAATGTGGTGGCTTCAAACAACAGAAATGAATTCTCTCACAATTCTGAAGGTCATAAATCTGGAATCAGTATCACTGGACTGAAATCGAGGTCTCAGCAAGGCTGTGTACTCTCTGGAGGCTCTAGGGGGGAATCTGTACCTTGCCTCTTGCAACTTCTGGTGGCCATTGGCATTCCTTGGTTTGTGGTCACATCACTTCTGTCTCTGCCTTTGTCTTCCCATTGCCTTCTCCTCTGTGAGTCTAATTTCCATCTACTTTTCTCTTCTAAGGACATTTGTGTTTGCATTTAGGGCCTATCCTGATAATCCAGAATAATTTCTTATTTTAAGATCCTTAACTTAATCCTACCTGCAATGAACTCTTTTCCCAAAGAAGGTGACATTTACAGGTTCCAGGGATTGGGGTCTTGAGACCTGGAGTGGGAATGTTGGAGGGTTGTATGTACATTACTTGGCCTGTTATAATCATCATCCTCATATTTTTGTACTGTGCTAGATGTATGAAAAGATAGCAGAACCAATATAACTAAATTATGGAAAATGTAGAAAGTATCAGAAAATTCATATATTTTTAAAGCACATTTTCCTAACGTATGTTCAAATTTTGACCAGATTTTTTGATCAGAGACTTCAGGGCAATTAATTATTTTCTGTTCATTTTAACATAATGCAGTCAGCAAATATCTGATGAGTAGTTACTATGTGCTTACAGAATATTGGTCCTGGGGATATCAAAGTTGACAGGAAAAGAAAGACCCTGGGCTCATGGAGCGTTTAGTGTATGAAAAATAGCTAGACAACTACTACAGTTTATTTTATTTATTTATGTTTTAATTTTTTTTAACGTTTATTTATTTTTAAGACAGAGACAGAGCATGAATGGGGGAGGGTCAGAGAGAGGGAGACACAAAATCTGAAACAGGCTCCAGGCTCTGAGCTGTCAGCACAGAGCCTGACATGGGGCTAGAACTCACGGACCACGAGATCATGACCTGAGCCAAAGTCGAACGCCTAACCGACTGAGCCACCCAGGTGCCCCAACAGCTACTACATTTTAACTAGTACTTTGATAGGATACAATTAGCTCTTTATGTTTAATTCACAATTTTAGGAGCAAAGAAATACCATTAAACACAGTTTAGAGATAAGGAACTAAGCTAGGAAATATACATATACATAGCTAAGATGGGACAATTTTTGAACTGTCTTCCTTCTGCTTACACTATATGTGCCATAAAATAAAATGAAAAATCAGGAACAAATTTAACAAAATAAATAAAAATAAAATTTTTGAAATACAAACAGAATTTGTCAACCACATAATTTAATTAACTAGAAATATCAACTCATAAGATATTATGGTTAATTGGACTTGGGTTTAACTGAAAAGTTAAGAGCTTCTCTTTCAGAATTGTTATATTTTACTTTTTTTTTTTCTAGAGGGTATTAGTTGATTTTCCAACTTTGGTGAATAGACACTATTTACTTACTTAGTCTTTACCTTTTTAAAGAAAATGATCCGAATAAAATACATAAAACATGAAAGTTATCATCTTAACCATTTGTGAGGGTACAGTTCAGTGGCATTAAATACATTCATATAGTTTTGCAACCTTCATCACCGCACAAATCCAGAACTCTTCTTGCAAAACTAAAACTCCATCCCCTTTAAACAATAACTCCACATTTCCCTCTCTCTATTACCTAGCAACCATCTTTCTACTTACTGTCTGTATGATTTTGACTACTGTAAGTACCTCCTGTAAGTGGAATCAGAGAATAATTGTCTTTTTGTAACTGGCTTATTTTACTCAGCATAATGTCGTCAAGGTTCATCCATGTAGAGTAGCACATATTAGAGTATTTCCTTCCTGTTATATGTATAAATGACATTTTGTTTATCCATGCTTCTATCAATGGGCACTTGGGGTTGCTTCTGCATTTCGTCTTTTGGGCATAATGCTGCTGTGAACATGGCTGTACAAACATCTCTTCCAGGCTGCTTTCAATCCTTTAGGAACATACCCAGAAGCAGAATTGCTGGATCATATAGCGATTCTGTTTGTAATTTTTTGAGGAGTTGCCGTAGTGTTTTTTTTTTTTTTTTTTTTTTTTTTTTCTCGTGGCTGTACCATTTTACATTCCCAGTGCACAAGAGTTCCAATTTCTCTGATCCTTGCCAAAACTCATTTTCTGGTTCATTCGTTCACCTCCCTCCCTCCCTCCCTTCATTCCTTTCATTGTTGTTGTTTTAATGGTAGCCAATTTAGTAGATATGAGATGGTATCTCACTGTAGTTTTTTTTTAATTGTTTTTAATGTTTATTTTTGAGAGAGAGAGAGAGAGAGAGAGAGAATGCACACCCGTGCACATGGGGGAGGGGTGGAGAGAAAGGGAGACATAGAACCCAAAGCAGGCTCCAGACTCTGAGCTGTCAGCACAGAGCCCTACATGGGGCTCAAACTCACGGAATGTGAGATCATGACCTGAGCCAAAGTCCCACACTCAACCAACTGAGCCATCCAGGTGACCCTCACTGTAGTTTTGATTTGCATTTCCCTAATGATTAGTGTATTAAATATCTTTTTGTGTGCTTATTCATCATTTGTATATCTTCTTTGGGGAAAAGTCTATTTGAGTCCTTTGCTCATTTTTGAGTTAGATTGCTTGTTTTGCTGCTGTTGTTGTTGAGTCTTAGGAATTCACTATATATTTTGGTTAGTCCCTTATTTGGTATATGATTTGCAAGTTTTTCCCATTCTGTGGGTTTGCCTTTTAATTCTGTTGGGAATGTTTTTTAGATGTACAGATTAAAAAATTTTTCACAGTCCACTTTGTTCATTTTTTTTCATTTGTTCCCCGGCCTTTAATGGCGTATCTAAGCAAACAATGTCTCTTCTTTACCTTTTTGGTAACGAGTTTGAGAAGTTTTTTTTTTTTTTTTAACCTTTTATTTATTTTTGAGACAGGGAGAGACAGAGCATGAACAGGGGAGGGTCAGAGAGAGGGAGACACAGAATCCAAAACAGGCTTCAGGCTCTGAGCCGTCAGCACAGAGCCCAACGCAGGGCTCAAACTCACGGACCGCGAGATCATGACCTGAGCCGAAGTCGGCCGCTTAACCGACTGAGCCACCCAGGCGCCCCTAGTTTGAGAAGTTTTAAAAACAATGTGGGGTGCCTGGGTGGCTCAGTTGGTTAAGGGCCTGACTCCTAATTTTGGCTCAGGTCATGATCTTGTGGTTCATGAGTTTGAGCTCTGCACAGAGCCTGCTTGGGATTCTCTCCCTCTCTCTCTGCCCCTATTCTGCTCATTGTCTCTTTCTCTCTTTCTCCAAATAGATAAATAACCTTAAAAAAAAAATGTAAAATATCGCTAAATTAAATACACAAAATAAGAGACTAGGATGAGAAGAAATAAACTGTAATTGCAGACTAAAATATCAATAATCTCACATATGTAATGTTGACCAACAAAGGCCGGCAAGCCCCAAAAGCCTGAGTCCATTCACACATGTTCAAAATTAAGTAAAACTAACTTACGAATACATCATAATTTCTGGAGGGGAAGGGGGCAACATGCTGAAATGTTCTGTTTTCTGATCTGAGTGTTGATTATGTGGGTTTATTCCCTTGTAAAAACTCAATTTGTACCTATGATTTATGCACTTCTCTGTATTTCAATTACACTTAAGAAAGTTAAAAATCAGTTGGTCATTCAGAAGCACATGACAAAGAGAAATTTCCTTAGAAGTAGGAAAGATAGGAAAAGAAGTGTGTTCTAAGGGTTTATCCACTTGGACGACTTGGTCTGTATATTTGGCCCTAAGGTTTTATTATTATTATTTTTTTCTTAGAACAAGTGAGCAAGGGAGAGGGACAAAGCAGGAAGAGAGAGCTGGGGCCGGGGGTTGGAGAGAGAGAGAGGCAGGGTGGGTGGGTGGGGGGTGGGAAGAGGAAGGGGAATCTTAATCAGGCTCCAAGCTCAGTGTGGAGCCTGTCATGCAGCTCTGTTCCATGACCCTGGGATGATGAACTGAGCTGAAATCAAGAGCCGGATACTCAACCAACTGAGCCACCCAGGGGTCCTTGGCCCTAAGCTTTTAAACAGCAATCACATCCGTGGGCACAGATATCATCAGAACAATGCTGTTCAAGAGAAAAACACCATTCCTAGGACTGAGACTGGAGGGAAGTTTTCCCATGAGTCTTCATGAAAAGGGAACTGAATGATGCAGCGAATAACATCTTCTTGTTAATACAGCAGAGACTTTGCTAGGAATCTTTCTTAAAAGTGAAGAGCAGTGTAGTTACTGGGTGCTTTCTG
This sequence comes from Leopardus geoffroyi, assembly GCF_018350155.1. NCBI lineage: Eukaryota > Metazoa > Chordata > Mammalia > Carnivora > Felidae > Leopardus > Leopardus geoffroyi. The sequence continues at coordinate 139,137,495 of NC_059333.1, read as the reverse complement.
GTTTGTCTTAACTTGAAACATTTCAAAGTTTCTAGCGGAACGGGAAGGCCATGTATTCCTTAGACGACGCTTTGTAAATTCACTTCCTTTAACGATACCTTTGGCCATGGTTGCATGGCAGTGAGTTTGAGCCCACTTACTTAGACAAATTCATCGTGCTGATACTCCTTGTGATGAGTTAAAAACTGGAGTCAGCTTGACTCATTGGGGAACCTGGGAAAATGGATACCTTCCAGGAATGAGAGGGGTAGCTCTGAGGTAAAAGCAGTGGGCAAGTTCATATTTGCTTAAATAATTAATAAGTAGGATGCAGTGAATTAATTTGATTTCCCTTGATAATTCTTCACAGTTCTTCACAAGTCTCTCCAGGCATCAATAATCTAGACAATGATAGCTATAATCCCACAGAGAATAATTCTTGCATGACAGGGACCATGTTGTATTAATCTTTCTACCTCTTGTGATGCTGGACAGTGCCTTGAACAAAGTAGGTGTCCCCAAACATTGTTGAGTGAGTAAATGATTAAATTCTGCAATGTGGTAGACATAGAATTTGTAGAGGGTTGAAATAGTTATCAGAATCTTAAGATACTTTAAGAATTGCCTTAAAAACAGCCTCATAATCTATCAAATTTTTGATACACTGTGTCATTTGGTCTCTTCTGAGTAAAGTAGACATGGTTCAATTATTGGTTAATTAATGGCTTTTAGTCAGTTGAGTAAAGTTTTTTAGCGCCTCATAAAGAAAAGTTTGACCTTAAGAAATTGCTTTCAAAATACCATTTTTCCATTCCTATGGATTTTGGGTGAGCACTCTGTATTTGTAGAAATTCTTTATTAATGAGTGGCATTACTCTTAATTATTTATTAATCATAAATTATGTCTGATCCCAATGTATACTTCCTTGACTCTTTGTAAATGAAAAACCAGAACAAGTTAACCTGAAGAGATGATACCAAAAATTTTAAAAGTTTTCTTTTTATTTAATTAATTAATTTATTTTACGTATTTGACAGTGAGAGAGCACGAGCCAGGGAGAGGGGCAAGGGGAAAGAGAGAGGGGGGGAGAGAGAGAGGAGGGGAAGAGAGAGAGAGGGAGAGACAGAAAGAGAATATCGCTGGGATCATGACCTGAGCTGAAATCAAGGCTCAGATGCTCAACTGACTGAGCCACCCAGGCACTCCGAAACATGTTTTCTCTTTTTAGATCATAAATTAGAACATGATTTCTGAATTTAAATATTCAAAAGTTGAAGAGGAACTCTTCGAAACTCTGAGGACATCAGAAGAAAGAAGTTCCTTCTTAAAATATTGCCTTTAACAAAGTACAAGTTTCCCTAATTAGGATTTTTTAGCATGTGTAAGAAAATTGGAGGAAAAACTAAATACTATTCAGGGTAGAAAAGGTTGCCATTGTGAATTACGGGATTCACATTGCTTTGTCCATTTAGAGCAAGCATTCTATTCCTATCAAGGCACACACTAAAATACAACAATGAAATAGTGTTTTATAGAATACTGAAATGACATCTGTAATTTCTCATTTGTTTCTTCCCACAAATTAGGTGGGTATGTGTTACCATTACGACAGTTACATTTTTTTTAAGATACATAAACAAAAGGTCAAGTGATTTGGCAAGGTTGAGTAACTGGTAGGTAGCAAAGTTGGGTCATGAATTAACCTTGTCTGACTCAATGCCTGATGTTCTCTGTGCTGCCCTGAATATTTTCCTTTTCTTTCCACATATTCAGGGAAATAGCTTCTGTTAAGTCTATCATACATTGGAATGAATTACTTGGGACAATGATAGTCTATGACTGGAATGGAGATGAGAACAATCAATAAATGACAGTATTAAGGCAGTACTAATGAAACTTTAATTTGAAAATTGCTCCGAAATGTATTCCAAGATAGGTTTTATAACCATACTCAGATTTGATGTGAAGATAAACTAATTTTATGCAAATGCTAAAGTGACTTTAACAGTTATGTTATATACCTTGATGTGGTCCTTAAGGAAAATTGTCAGGACCATTAATAAGTTTCTAAATTGATTAGGCTAATTTGGTACTCCAAAAGGCATCTTCCTATAAATTAATGCTGCCTATTACATTCTGATTACAGCAAATTGCTTGCTTTCCATGCCCAACTTTGAAAGTTTCCAGTCTCTGCATTTTTGTGCTTTCCCAGTTGTTGACTTTCCATTTTGTCTTGCCACATCAGAACAATGAATCATCTTGTCCATTAGCTGAGTTTGGAAATTCTGTGTTATTCAATGAATTTGTTTTTACTCCATCCCTCTGATAATTTGAAACCTGGCAACTTAACTACTTTCCCAAATGTGTTTGTGATGCAACATCAACGAGTTTTGTTTTGAACAGCAAAAGACTGCAGTATTTTTTTTCCATCCTTATAACTCAAATGCAGTATTTTGTAAAAAAAATGTTTTTACATTTACTTATTTTTGATAGAGAGCACAAGTGGGGGAGTGGCAGAGAGAGAAGGAGACAAAGAATCCAAAGCAGGCTCCAGGCTCCAAGCTGTCAGCACAGAACCCTACGTGGGGCTTGAACTCAGAAACTGTGAGATCATGACCTGACCTGAAGTCGGATGCTTAACCGACAGAGCCACCCAGGCGCCCCTCAAATGCAATATTTTAATAACTGACTGTGTGTTTCAGAATAATAAAAGGTTTAGGGTAATAATAGCTAGTGATCTCTAGAGGGGCAGCATAATCAAATAATATTAGAAGGCTCTCAATTTTTATAACCTGATGGAAACAGAAATGTGCCAACTGAGTGATCACCCTGATTATCAGAGTCTCAAAGGAATACACAGTTATTCGTTTTTATTTCATGATTTCATACTAACGGAGAGCCAAAACGTTACAGTCAGAGTGTTATTTCTTTGTTTCTAACACTTAAAGCATGAGGTGAACAGAGGGACACACAGTGAGACAACGTATGTCAACACAATGTGCCTCTCGTGCCCCCTACAGTGAACAGGGCTTACAAGGGCATTGGTATTTTTTCCATTTTGAAAGAATGTTTAAGACTTCATGTCATTGCTTTGTTATTAAAATAAACAGCATTGAATCTTGGAAGTTGGCTCTTAGAGACACGTCAGTGAAGTCTAGTAAAAATGATGGTAATAAATTACAGAACTTTGGTTGATTTTCATAATGTGCATAGAGAATACAGTGAAGCATGTCCCTTAGGAAACTGCCAAGAACTGCACAATACTTATTGTGTCTGTTGCTGGAACCGTGGCGCCCATTCCACGAGTATGGCTGTGTGTGGATGGGAATATAATGTGTGTCCGCACACTAAAGTCATTTGGAAGTCGTTGGGAGGTTAGTTTGAGGATGGCTTGGCGTATTTTTGTGGAAAATCATAAAAGTAGTTTGCTCTAAAAGAATAAAATGACCCAGGCATATGTTTTCAAGAAAGAAATCATGTTCTTCCAACAGTCTGGTCAAGGTTTATTTAGCTCTTGCTTTATTAGTTCCTGAAATTTTTCAGAAAATGAAACAAGTTGTTAAGAGTTCAACTGTGACTACTTTCCAACATGACGTTGGAAGCGTCCCCAAAGAGGATCTCGTTAAAGCTAGTAAAGTGGCTGTGATTTTAACAGTCGCAGTAATCCCGTCCTCATGTGTCATGTCGTTTGTGGCTTTTCTTTTGCCTTCCGTTCAAGTAAGAAAGTGATCCCACAGACAATTTTGAGAACTTTCCTCTACCTGAAAAGTACCTTGTTTTTGAACCTTATGCTGCCTTTACTACATACACCTCATTCTCTTTTACAGCCCACTTAAACAATTACGTGGCCAAGGAATAGAAGTGACATTATACATTCCTTTGTTTACATATGGCTCATAACTAGTTTTCATACCAGTGAGAGATGCACTGTGCCCACAGGGCATCATTTCCTGTCATTTCTACTGATACTCCCATTGTCATTTCAAGCTGAGTTCATCATTTTGCCTCTAAATTCAGCTCCACTTTTTCTTGGCTTGAGGTTTTGTTTTGTTTTCGATACCAACACTGCTTTCCTCAGAGTTTAACTATTTCTATACGTTAAAGCATTTTTTAATGTTTATTTATTTATCTTTTTCTTTATTTTTTTTGAGAGAGAGAGAGAGAGAGAGAGTGCAAGTGTGAGCAACAGACGGGCAGGGAGAGGGAGAGAGAGAGAATCCCAAGCAGGATCCATGCTGTCAGCACAGAGCCTGATGTGGGGCTTGCTTGACCTCATGAAACTGTGAGATCATGACCTTAGCTGAAATCAAGAGTTGGACTGAGTCACCAAGTGCCCCTCGCCATGGCCATTTAAATCTACCATCATTAGGTAATTCTAGGTGGAGGCTGCAATTGATTCAACTAACAACATACATAGAGAAATACTATCATGCAAGTTCCAAGAGATTTTTCTGTCTTGCAGCATCCAATACCTCCTTACAAATGAGCTGGTATTAGCCTTTTACTAGAAGGAAAAATAATATAGACAGCTTTTGCATTTTGCTCAAAATCGCTGGCCGCACCTAGCCTGCTTGAGATTCTCTATCTCTGCCTCTTCCCCACTCATGCTGTCTCTGTCTCTCTCAAAATAAATAAATAAACTTTAAAAAAGAAAACCAAAATGGCCGCACTGAGAGAAGCATTATATAATGGCATTTTTATTTTGTTCCCAGTAAATAAGTCAGAATGGGCAAATAGAGTTCTAGAGGTTTTTATTTTTTATTTTTTTGTATAGGGAGTCAAAAGTATTCCACTTTTTGCTAGATGTCAAAAAGAGGTCCTCTGCTTCCATTTCCTGGGTTCTGGGCCTGGATGTGTAACCAGATGATTTGTAGGCTTATGATATTGGGTCATTAAATCATAGAGATGGTTCTCATAACTTTGGAGATGAGTATGTTGCCGTTTAAAATTTCACTTCCAACTGGACATTCATTCTCGGTGCCACTCATTCTTCTAATGCTTAGTAGCTGCCTTCCTATAAAGGCTGTTCAAAAGTTTGTCCTGAATTTCAAATTCTTTATCCGAACCCTGCTCTTAAATTCAGAATATTTTCTGGTTTCTTTTTCTTAGATGAAATAAAGGTCATTAGAGTGGTACACCTTCACATTTTCCTTCTGTCATTACCAGTTACAGCTTCATTTATAACCATCCTGATTCACATCTCTGACCCAAGAGGATTGCTCTCCCAAGGCCCGATTACTTATCTCATAATCCCACTTCCTCCTGGTACCTTTTAAACATTTCACCAGTTACTCATCGTCTGGCTTAAAACTTGGCTCTTTTTTTCCATCTGCTTGCCCTCCAGATCTGCTGTACTCTCCTTTCTTCAGGCTGCTGTACCAAATCTCCCTGTGGACTCACTGCCAAACTTTTAGAAAGGGCAGTCCCCATGTTTTTCTTTCATTGCTTTATCTCATTTTGTCATACTTCTGAGACACTTCTCTAGGTTTACGCATGAACTTTATGTCGAATCCAAAGGTCTCTTTTCAACATTACTTGGGCTTAAACATGCTAAAATATTTAACTCAGCAGACTGTCCTTATTATTCATTCACAAATACTGAGTGCCCAATACTGCATAAGGTGCATAACCTGGGAATAGGGATAGGATTCAACATTTTATTTCCACGAATGTAAAGTTACCCAGGAAAGGAGGAAATAATTAATTGAAAACAGAGCATATACATTGCTTGTAGTGATTAGATGTGCTTACTAATCACTCACTTGGAAGGATTGTCATACTCCACACCCCTGAAATAAGGTTATGACCTATCATTTGTTCTAGCCAAGAAAATGTGATTGGAAGTGATTTGTCACTTTTTGGCAGAAGACTTGAGAATCTGGTGTGTGATTTATTAGTGTCCTTTCCTCCATCACAGAGATCAACACAAGTGTTTTAGTTGGTGGAGGCTTTGATAGTTTGTGACCCGGCGTGAGGGTTAATTTGCAGTGAAGGCCCTGCTGATCTGAGATGGACATGTGGTGTGAGCAAGAACTAAGTTTTTGTTTCTTTAAGTGACCAAGATTTTAGAACTTTGTCACTGTCGTTTAACCTGGCGTATCCTGTCTGCCGTGAGGATTCACTGTAAGCGTTGTGAAAATAGAACTGCACTTTCAGGCTTTACTAGACTTTTCAAACTGTATGTCCCAGCATGACTCTAAATCCATCATATTAAACATAAAATGTCTGAAAAAAATGAAAGCGATTGCTAAGCAATTAGTGACTTAATTTAATTGCCTTGCATCTATCTAGAAAGTAGTAGAGGGTCTATGAGAAAATCAATTCACATCCAACTGTATACATTTCGTCATGTACTTGTTATTGTAGCTCAGGGCTGCTCTGAAGTTTATATTTCCTTCTCTACAAACTTCTTGAAACTTAAAATCATTTCAAGTTCACTTAGAGATTTGGGGATAATGATATGCTTTGGTCTATTTTTCTTCCTATCTGAAAGCTTCATTGTGTTAAGGCTGGAAAAGTACTATGTAATTATGTGTGTGAACTTCTTGATAATTTCAGTGATGGAATTTTCTTTTTATGTGCAAATGCTTATTCCTGCACTTTTCATATAATTAATGTGCTCACAATTATATAGGACCTATTATAACTTGCTATCTCATTTCCTGTACATACTGCAGAGAGGGCGTTGTCTGGGTGGTAAATGTTTTGCTCACTTAACGGTAAACTCTGATTTTATTACCTTAACCTCTTCTTCTTGATATTTTATATCATCTTCTCCTTTGTTTTAAATGTCTCACTGAAGACTTTACTTTGTAATATGTCCAATAATATGTATAACTGAGGATAGCACTGAATGGACCAACCCAGAAATATCCCTTTAGAATGGACTTATCATTGATTTGTGCTCATATATATTATTGCTCTGTCTTCATCTCTTAAAAAATTCACCAATAACAATCCCTGTTCTGTTTATCTAATCTCACTTTGATACTTCAAAACGTATCTTTACATTTCTTTGAAAGCTTTGGTGTAAGGAAAATTAGTTGGGGCACAGAATTCCAGCATCAACAGCCTGCTAGCACCTGAATGAGACAGGAGTTTCTGTGGCCACGAGGAAGGGTATTATGATGTTTGCCTTCTTTTTGCCTCTTGTCTCTTTCCTTCTCTTACGTTGACCCTCCTTAGGTGCTGTTCAACCCCAATCACCCCATGTGAAACACTTTCCTTAAGACATAAAGGTGCTACTAAAAGAAAAGTCACATAAAGGTAACAGTCAAAGTAGCAGTGTTTGTAAAATTTTACGTTTCATATGCATCAAAATATACTTCCTATGGGATTTGTTGTTTCATGTGTGGACCATTTTATACATGCTCAGTAATAATAATAATGCAAAATAGAATATCTGTGATATATAAACACAGATGCTTTGGTTAAATAGTATTTGCATGGTTTGGTCTGTTGGTTTCCACCTCCAGCTAAGTCCATGGGAACCAAAAGTAATTAAATCTCAAGCTGCTTAAAACATGTACATGGAGGGGCGCCTGGGTGGCTCAGTCGGTTGAGCATCCGACTCCGGCTCAGGTCATGATCCCACGGTACGTTGAGTTCGAGCCCCGCGTTGGGCTCTGTGCTGACAGCTTAGAGCCTGGAGCCTCTTTCGGATTCTGTGTCTCCCTCTCTCTGACCTTCCCCCGTTCATGCTCTGTCTCTCTCTGTCTCAAAAATAAACATTTAAAAAAAAAATGTACATGTGATCACACAATGTCCATGTATGCAGTAAGAGTTTTTACATTCTATGTATGTTTTACTATTCTATGTATGTTGTTTACATTTCATTCTTGGGAAAGGAATTGGAAGTATTTGCAACCTATATGCAGAAAAGAGAAATAATACTAAAAGGATAATGCAAGGACTTTACTGAGTTATGTATCTGTTTGTTGTAATACAACTTTTTATATTTCATAGCTTCTGTACTTAATGATTTGGAAATATACCGTTTGTAGTCTATAAGCTCTACCATTAAATTTGTGATATGGATGTATACTGTGTATGCTAATAACCCTTTATTTGTTTCTTAAGAACAAATGAATATTCTTTTCTTATACTTTACAGATGATTCAAAGTCCTTATACGTTTCAGTTTGCTTCATATTTGATCATGATATTCTTTGGAGTTAAAAATTTTTTTTCATGGACATTTTCTTTCTTTTTTTAATGGAAGATCTTTTTCTTCATCATCTTGCTAATGTCCCGCTTCTTCTAATTTCTTGGAATCAATTTAAGGATACTTCTTTAAGTTTTTCTGAATTCACTGGCTTCTTGGTTTCCATTGCTCTCTTAGCTGCCACTATGAGATTTCATTTCATTTTTGTATGCTCCCATTGTCTTGTATTTCATATATCCCATATTCCTGGATCATACTGGAATATATAACAAGGAACTTATGTTAGAACTATGTGTGTGATATAAAATATTTCAGAGTCTTTACAAAAGAGTTTACAACAGGGGCGCCTGGGTGTCTCAGTCAGTTAAGCCTCCAACTCTTGCTTTTGGCTCATGTCATGATCTCATGGTTGGTGGGATTGAGCCCACATTGGCAGTACAGAGCCTGCTTGGGATTCTCTCTCCTCTTTTTCTGCCCCTCCCCTTGCATGCAGGCGGGTGTGTGCAAGCTCTCTGTCTAAATAAATAAATTAAACATTTAAAAAAAAGAAAAGAAGGGCTTCTGGGTGGCTCAGTTGGTTAAGCGTCTGACTTCGGCTCAGGTCATGATCTCACAGTTCGTGGGTCGAGCCCCGCATCGGGCTCTGTGCTGACAGCTCAGTGCCTGGAACCTGCTTCGGGAGATTCTGTGTCTCCTTCTCTCTCTCTCTGCCCCTCCTCTGCTCACACTCTGTGTCTCTCTCTCTCTCAAAAATAAATAAACATTAAAAAAATAAAAAAAAAATAGAAAAGAATTTACAACATCTATCCAATGCTTAAAAAATGTATATGTCTTTTGATAGGACAAATAAACATAAGGGGATTTCTTCTAAAATGTATTTAATGAAAACATTACATAGAAAGACTTAATGACAAGTTTACAGTTGCAAATTTTTGCAAGACAATGGGGACTATGTAAAGGACCTTCAAATACAACCTAGAGACGTGATGGGATAATGAGGTAGCCAGAACACATCTATTGACAGTGAATTAAAAAAAATGACAATCAAATGTAGATTTTATTTTATATTCACTGTTACCATTACATGTGTATAATACAATGTATAGACAGTATTGTTCAGTAGAACTTTTTGTGATGAGGGTAATGTTCCATACGTATTTTATCCAATATTGTAGCCACTAGTCACTTGTGGTTATTGAGCATTTGAAATGTTAGTGCCACTGAGGAACTTTAATTTTGTTTAACTTAAATAACCACAATGCCACATTGGGCAGCAAGGGTGTAGAAAACTATTATATTCCAAGGTGTTAATGGTTATTGTTTATGTTAGGGAGTTACTGATTGCAGGTTTTTCTTACGTTTTTTTTTATCTCATCTCTATTTTTTAGGTGAAATTTATCATAAGAAAAGTAAAGGAAGCTATTTTTTGAAGAAAACATTCCTAATAGTTATTGTTACACTATGAAAACCATGACATCTAAATCATGATTTAAGCTTTTAATAATATATAAGCAAATTATTCATTTCTTTCATATCAACATTTCTGCCATATTTCAGACATAATTAAGTTTTCTTAAGGGATCTGCCTCGGATTAAATTCGAGTTTTAAAGGACAGAAAAATATGTTTAATAATAGCAACAATAGCCATAAATAGTCTTTATGAAGACTTAACTAAGTGCCATGCATTGAATAACATGTACTAACTCATTTAGTTCTTACTATATGTATTTGAAATATGTACTGATACTTTCTCCATCCTGCATGAAGCAACTGAAGCACAGAGAATTTAAATAACTTGCCCAAATTACTCAGCTAGAATATAGCAGTGTGCAGGGTAAGAATCTGACTTTCAGGCCCAGGCAGTATAAAAGCCCTATCATTGTCATAGCTCCATCCACATTCAGGAGAGAGGTTGCTGGTGAGAAGCAGGTGGAACATGAGATTTAAGGCAGAAGATAAAGTTCATGCGTGTTTGTGATTTTAATGATAGTCCATGGAATTTAGGTCAGATAAAAGGGAAAATGGGAGCAGAGCGAAGAGGAATACTGAAATGTGGTAGGAAGGGATAAAAAACCATGTCAGTTCTGGTAGGAGAACATGTGATCAGGAAAGACAGGAGGTGGTGGTCAGAGAGTGGGATGTCTGAGATTTGAGAGGGCTTTCGCTTAATTGCAGTTAATACTATCGAAGTAAGAGTATGTGGCTGGGGTAGGACAAAGGGTATGAGTACTGCAGGTGAAAGAAATGGAAGAACAATGCTTTGGAAGGACATCTACATGCATGAGAGCACCATGACCTACGACAAGAGCAGTTTGAGAGAGAGTGATTGTGAGCCAGGAGCTAAAATGTCGCAGAGGTTTGTGGGTGACCACAGCCAGGAAGGTGACTGGGGGGGCAGTGGGATGTGTGCTGCCCTCTTCTATTGTTTGTTCTAACACCGGCTTCTGGCACACAGTAAGCAACTGTATCAGAATGTGATGAATTCCAGTTGGGTGTATTTCCTGCACCTGGCGTGGGTTCCCTGCAGAGACGGCAACAATCGGCAACAATAAATCAGGGAGGGGTGGTTGTGTTTTGCATGAAAGTCGCAGAGCTGCTGACCTTGATGAGAACCTGATGCTGCTGGGGCATGGATGTGGTCCAAGAGACTTGGTGGAACTCACAGGAGGAATGCTGAGGGCACAGCCTGTGTTTCCACCATTGGCGTGGCACAGAGAAATAAATTTCCATGGGTAGAGGGCCAGCCACTGGATGAGGAGAATCCAGCAAGAGGCTTTGGCAGGGCTGCGGGGTTCAGGTTTGTCCAGATCTTCCACACCAGGAAATTGCTTGAGGTGGTGGGAGTGGGGTGTATGACAAGTACAGCCTTCTTGGATGCTGCCCACATGGAGGAAATAAGCAGGAAGGAGTGTTTAAGCTTACTGTCGGTTTATGGGATTAAGCAAGCATGGAACAATCATCAGAGGAAAGACAAATCTCCAAGGGCTAGCACAGAAAGAAATATATTTTCATGGCACCTGGGTGGCTCAGTTAAGTGTCTGACTTTGGTTCAGGTCATGACCTCGTGGTCCGTGGGGCTCCAGTCTGTGGGTTCGAGCTCCTTTGCTGACAGCTCAGAGCCTGGAGCCTGCTTCGGATTCTCTGTGTCCCACTCTCTCTGCCCCTACCCTGCTCTCTCTCTCTCTCTGTCTCTCTCTCTCTGTCTCTCTCTAAAATAAATAAACATTAAAAAAATAAACTTAAAAAAAGAGAAATATATATTTTTTGTCTTCTTCCTTCCTACCCCATCTCTAGTAGAATAAGAAGCTTTCTGGAAAAAAAAGAAGTTGTAACATCAGACGGGGCCTCACATCCCTCCAAGCAGAACTCCAGAGCTTGGCAGAAAGAGGGGATGAGGAGAGAGTGTTTAGCCCAACAGGAGACCGAAGTTTTAAAATGGTTATGACTGACTCTTAATAACTGAAACGAACTCACAGATTATAGAATTAGAATAAAATCTTGTTAGGGAAGCCTGTTCCCTAAAGGAAAAGGAGACTTTTCAACAGAAAATATTTGGAAGCAGTTTTTAGAAAACTATGTATGCCCCAAATTTTTACTGACTACTTGTGGATTGAATGAATAACTTGGACTCTATTACAGCTTGATATTATTATGCACTTAAGACCTGAGATATTTGTACAAAAATGTTTAGTGACAGGAAATTCTATAGACTAGGAGGCTAGGCTAGGTCCTCATTAGGTCAGTATGAAACCACTCCTCTTAAAAATGTGTTAGGAAATAATTATGTTGCAGGAATCAAAGACCCAAGGAAATCTTTTAATTTAGAACCCAAGAATGTTAAGACAACTCTCCATCTGGGCTGTGAATTACACTTCTCACCTCAGAAAGTGCAAGCCTCAGTCACACCATGTCATGCACAGGGACAGGGTTACGTGTAATTGTAACTGGGGCTCTGCTGACCTCAATGGATACAAACTGTCACAAACACTTGTAGTACTTTAGTGCACTTTGATCATGTACAAAATTGAACACTGTCATAATCTTATTAGATGAGAAATAGAAGGGACTTTTATCATAGCATGTCATAAGCGGGAAACTCGTAACTTCTGTCTTAACTTTCTTCTTCTTTACATTTTATTTTATATATGCCATGAAAAGTAAGGATTGTGAACTCCCTTTAATTTGAAGTTATTACAGACTTCTCAGCTTTGCAGAGAGAGAGTCTGTGGTATCCATTGTGCGATGTAGTCTTATCTTTCTTGCCTCTGTGGAAACTTGCTCAGATAAGGGAACATTGACCTACTCCCTTTATGTTGGCTACATGAACAATATGAGGTAATGATACAAAACATATTAAAGAGAAAGCCGCGCTTAAGGGTCGGTGAGAACAAACAAGCAATTCTTTTGTTTCTCTTCAAGTTGGCAGCATTTTCATTCCATATTTGGAAGCAGCAGTCATTTAAATCTACTCACACTTAACCTGATTTTTTACCCACCCCCACCCCCCCCCTTTTTTTTTTTCTTGGTAGAGAGAGAAGCATCTTTGGACTATGAATCCTGTGAATCCCATTATTGTATCATTACTTGGAATCAATGTTGAAGATATAAGTTAATCTTAAATGTGCTTTGTGCTGATGGGTATTTATTTAGTCTTAAACTACTACCATTTTTCACTCTTGGCTTGTTTGCATTGGATTTTCGGCTTATTCTTGAGTTCTTGAATGCATTTGCATTTGGAGCAACTTAGTTATGGTAAGTATACTACTTATATTGTAGCTTGGTGTATAAAAATCTGATTCACATTTTTTAAATGCACTATCTAGGAAAAGACCCTTAAAGTATTTTTAGGCAGATGTTTTAGCAATTATTCTTGTTGATTTTTAGTAATTATATCTCTTGTGTCTGAATATCTTTTTGAACAGACTATTCATTTCTGAAACATAGATTCTTCTAGAAAGTTCTAAAAAAGAGTGGTCTAAGGACAAACTATAAGTGAACATTATATTGCTGTGCTTTTCAGTGGAGGATTTTGATAGCATCTCATAGACTTTAGAATTCAGTGTTTTTAGCTAAAATAAAATTGCTATTTTTGTTGTCAAATATAAACAATTCTGACTACTTTACATTTCATTTTATAACCTGTTATTTTATCAGGCTAATTACTTCTTTCAAATTAAAATTTTTATTTTGAGATAATTGTAGATACACAGGCAGTTGTAAGAAATAATACTAACTACTTGTGGCTGATGTTAGTATAGCATTGTGGATAAGAGTATTTGTTGAGTCAGAGAAAAGCAGGTCTATTCAACCTAGTCTGACATGTCCTAGTTAAGTGATCTTGTGCAGCCTCGCTGAGAGTTTCTTCACCAACTAAATATGAAAAGTAATTTAGACCTCTCAGGATGATTTTAGATGCACTTTGAGTATAGAGTGCACCTGCCAGTCATTAAGAAGTGTTTATTATTAACAGTATCTTTAAAGTGTTGTGATGAATTATAGCTTTTTTTTAACCATAGAAGAATCTATCTCCCACATAGCAAAACACAATGGAAAGTACCCTTTATATTTATACATTTGTACATTTAAATATTTATACATTTAATATGGGTACTCTTTCAAGAAACAGATCTATTCCATAAAGAAAGCTATAATTACTTAGGGAAAAGCTCCAAATATTTACCTCGCTTATAAGAGATATTATTTCCTGGAGTATTGTTACTGGAGTATATGATTATCTTCTCCACTGAATTATAAGTTTTATGAGGATAATGGCTAAATAGCATTTTACACACAGTGTGTCTTCCACAAATATTAATTAAGGTTTTGCCAAGGTTTGTTAATCAATAGCTTACACACATAGATTTGTTTTGAGATAGTGTTCGAAATGCTTATAGTTTGGACTTTGGTTAATTCTGGGGAATGATTTTCATTTTCAGTATTTTATTAAGATTTCTTCCATATTTGGGCTCAAGGGTGACAACATAAACAGATGGGTAATGTCAATCTAAAGAGTTGGCTGCACAGAGAAATTTTTACTGAGATATTTCCCAACTATACATTTTTTTTTAAAATAATACTGAATTTCAAGTGAAAAGACACTTAAAGTAATGCAAAGTGGCTACACAGTCATAAAATAGCAATTGATTTAAAATGTTAAAACAGTTGTATGGTCTTTTTCCTCCTTTAAAACAGTAAGCGAAAATAATTTGCATATGAACAGCTTGCCCTAGAGTCTTGGGTAAGTGGTATAGGTACCTGGGGCATCCAGACCTTAAGTATGGTGATAGAGAATTTTAGTAAGTTCTACTGAACATTTTGTAGTTACATTCTGAGCATATGAACTCAAGTGGTTGCATTTTTACTTACAATGTAGCCACATTTTATTTCACATTTTACATAGTTGCATTATTATTATTTTCTTCACTGTTGTTTAGTCATCTTTTGCTTATATTTTACCATGTTATGGGTAGTTATATCTTACGTTGTTAATTGGTTAATTTTCTACTCCACAATTCAGAAAACTAAAATAGTAATAATAATAATAATAATAATAATAAATTGCAGTGCCTAGAAGTTTATAGAAGTTACTAGCTCTCAATACACTTTTGAACATGTTTTTCATTTTGTTCTCACAGTAAGTGTGGTGAGACCCAGGCTATAAATATTACATTGGCAACTACATAAGAACTCAGGTGCCTCTGATTTAAGGTCCAGTGCGTTTATTATTTTTCACCAATCCTTGATCATAAGTGGCTTCTATGTTTTTAAATGAGGGATGACAGAACAGTAAAGCATTGGGTTCGGTCCCAGAAATGTCATACCTCCGAAGAGATGTTTTAAAAAATCTATGCAGTTGGATTATTTTATTCTTCACCCTTAGTACCACCTCACGAGTTAAGAAAGGCAGCTATCCTCAGTGTACCCCTAGAAGAGTAGTCCGGGAGCTAATTGATGTGCTCAGAGTTTGACACTGCTGCTGGGACTCCTAACTTGTAGCCCTACATTGAGCAGTCTTTCTCCTAACATTTGAAACGTTGTTTCAAAATAAGGGTCCCAGTGCCACCATTTGTTCATATCTTGAATATGGTGAGCGGGTAACTCATACTGTAAGTATCTAGATTTAACTTGATGTTCTGCTGCTGTTGCTGCTGTTCAGCCGAACGAGCATTTGCTCATTCACTACAGATCTTCCACTTCCACTTACGATGGGATTACACCCCAATAAAACCATCATAAATTGAAAATATCCCAAGTCAGGGACCCCTGGGTGGCTCATTTGGTTGAGCCTCACACTTCGGCTCAGGTCATGAACTTGTGGTTTGTGAGTTTGAGCCCCGCTTGGGGCTCTGTGCTGACAGCTCAGAGCCTGGAGCCTGCTTCCGATTCTGTGTCTTCTCTCTTTCTGCCCCTCTCCTGCTCGTGCTCTGTCTCTCTCTCTCTCTCAATAATAAGTAAACATTAAAAAAAAAGGAAACTATCATAAATCAGAAATGCATTAGTACACCTAATCCCCTGAATCTCAAAGCTTAGCCTAGCCTACCTTCACTGTGCTTATGGTTGGACAGAATCATTTAACAAAAAGCCTATTTGCTAACAAAGTGTTGAATACCTGTGTCAGGTATTGAATACTGTAGCTAGAGGGGAAAACAACATTTGTATCAGTTGTTTGCCCCTGTGATTGCAAGGCTCACTTGGCGCTGTGCCTGCCCGCCCACGCTCTGAGAGGATCCTACTGCATAGCACTCTCCTGGGGAAGGATCAAAATTCAAAGTGCAGTCTCTGCAAAACGCATATTGTCTTTGCACCATGGTAAAGTCAAAAATTCCTAAGTGGATCCATTGTAAGCTGGGGACCTCATGGACTTATTCCCTTCTTGAAGCATTTCTTAGGTGTTAAGGGTCATCCTAGGCACTCTATTTGCTAAGATTGATAAACACTGTTTTGTTTTTTTCTTGAGAAAACTGTAATCTAGTGAGGGAGTCACAGGCTTCTGAATTTGAAGCAAATACTAACTTAAAAGAAGACTAATTAGGTAAATGAGATAGAAAGATTGATGAATTGTTTGATTCATGAATGCAACAATTAGCATTTGCATTGGTTGGACTCATTTGCTCTCAGATAACTACCAGAGTTAACAACTGTGTCTCCTTTATGTCACTTTGCTTTTTGTGATGTCTTACCTTGATACTTGAAATTTTACTTCTTATTTTAATATATAATTACATTAGGTGGGATTTCAAGTCTCAAAAGGTCAATGTGTCACCCGGATATTTGGTTTTTGTATTATCCCATTAGCATATATATTAGCATAATAGTTCTACTCTTTGGTAATGAGCTTTGTCTACGTGCCTGCATTCATTTTCCTAAGACTGCCTTAACAAAGCACCATACATAAACCGGGTGGTTTAAACAACAGAAATTAATTTTCTCCTAGTTTTGCTAACCAAAAGTCTGAGATTAAGGTGTTGGAAGGGTTGGTTTCTTTGAGGCCTCTTTCCGTGACTTGAAGGCGTCGTCTGCCTTTTCCATGTTTCTTCACACAGTCTTCAACTTCTGGGTCCTAATTTCCTCTTCACAGAAGGACATCAGGAATAATGGATTAGGGCCCACCCTAATGATTTCATTTTAACTTAATTACCTCTTAAAAAATTCTTTCGCCCATTACAATGAAATTGTGAGGCAGTGGAGTTAGGACTTCAATCTTTGACTTTGGGGGGGATATAACCTGTAGCAATGTCTTTCTGACAGTGGGTTTATATTATTTTTTAAGAGACCAGTAAACAACTAGTTGCTTCTTTTCTCCTATAAATGAAGGCTCCATGAAAGACACATACCAGGTAAAGGACGTATATTATTAATGTTCTAAGTGTAGACTTTGTTTAGATTTCATAAATGCTGAAATTGTTACAGTATTGCAAAAATGGGGATACTCCAATTTTCTCTGGAGTTTACTCATGTTTTAATTAAAATAAGACACAGCAGACACATTGAAGGTAAGTTCTAGATTCCTGCAATCCATTTTGTCCAATCTGGTTATTAGACTGGTGTCTGAGTTATACACACACACACACACACACACATATATATGTGTATATATATATATATATATATATATATATATACACACACACACACACACACACACACACACATATATATACATATATATACTTTATGTGCAAAATTTAAGTTTATTTTTTGAGACTGTCTGCTCCAGTATGAATGCAGTTTTAGAAATTTTGGTGTCAAAGATTCCATGAGAGTTTACCCCATCCTTTTGTAAAATCTATAGTATTATGACACATAAAATGATCTAGTTTTATCATACTTTTATAAACTTACCAAAAATTTAATTTACCCTTTGTAGTGTTACTACCAAATAGAAGAGTCTATTCTCAATTCAGCTTCCAACTCAGATTTTTGTTTTGTTGAGCAGTGAATGGCCCCAACCTCTGCTGCTCTGTCTCATTGTTATGAAACTGCATTGTTCTCATGTTAGCTAGCCTTTCCTAAAATTGACTTATCGTCAACTTTCCTTTTTCTTCGTTGGGGACTATGGATCAAGAACAGTTTACTATTATGATTCTAGGAGAGACTTTTTGACTTCAGTTCAAAACTGCATAGATCAAAACTCAGGGAGATAAATCTTTCTTCCCTGCAGTGGTTTGACCTAAAATAACTGTGTTCCAATGCTACTGATGATATATTTTCCTGTAAATTGTAGTTTTTTTTAAATCTATTTTTAAAAAGAATGTCCATGATAACTTTAATTAAATGCAAACTCAAATGCATTAATAAATGCATTAATCAAATATAAATGATTAAAATATGAATAAAGATATTGTGGACCAAACCATGTTATTTTGCTCACTGGCTCAAAATGAAATTCATTGTAGAAAGGGTAGTAAAATATACTACACAGGACACAATACACTATGTCTCTTTTGTGTCACTTTTCTTTTTGCAATGTCTTAATACTTAAAATTTTACCTCTTATTTCAACATAATTATATTAGGCGGGATTTAACGTCCCAAATGGTCAGTGTCCCACATGGATATCTGGTTTTTGTATTATCCCATTGGCATATTAACATGTGACTGATTAAAAACTGGAACAGAATAAAAGAGAACATTATGATAGTGACGTGCAGCACTCTGGAGGAAAAAAAGATTTTTTTCTTTTTAAAGTAGGAAAAAAATCTCAAGTTGTATTTGCAATTTATACTTTTAAAAACTACCTGGTTGTTTTTATTTTCATGATTAGTGTAAAATGTACTGGGTTTATTTTGAAATTGGGGAAGAGAATGGGGTTTTTAAATAAATGCATAAAATGGCACCTAACCCTTAGAACAGTCCTCAAATGATACAAAAGGCAACTCTAAAGGGTCGCTAAGGATTAAGTGTCCACTGCCCGGGTTTTGATTAAAATGTTATCACCCAGTGGATGTGGTTTGTTGCACACATTCATTTACACCTGGTAAACCTCAGTTTTCTTATTACTATAATGGGATAAGAGTAATGTGTAATTCATAAAGTTTTTCTTGGGATAAAATAAGTTAATGAATATAGAAGCCCTTATTTGAGTCATAGCAAATGCTCTGTAAATGTAACTTGCTATAATTGTTACTAAAACACTTCAGAATAGAGTGAAGGGAGATTTCCCAGTATATTGCCTCAAATAATCCAGATTCTCATTTCTAACAAATAACTCATTATTCATATTTTACACAAATATTTTTGTGAAAGTAGTAAGTATTTTTTGAGGTAAAAGGTTGATATATGAATATATATAGATATATCTATCTATAGATACACACACGCATATACATATATATATATATACATATACACACATATATGTATATATATATGTGTGTATATATATATTTTTGAGCTGAAAAAAGTGGTAGACATGGGTTTATAGAGGGCCTTGCTGATACATTAAGTCATTCTGTATGCGTAAAGGCAAATGGGAGCAGGAAATAAATTCTGCAATGCAAGGGGGTGCTAAAGCAGTCAAGCAGACATTCACTTTCCGTTTCTAGCCCATTGCAGTTGGGTTCCATAGGAATCCGACTCTGGGAAGAGGTTAGTGTGCAGGGAGTTTATCGGGGATCAAAATGTGTCGGGGAAGGGAAGAAAGTGGGACCGGGATAAGGGAGAAGCAGGACTATGATGCAGTCACAAAGAGTTCATCCAAACTATGAGTTCTAGGACTGGGATGGCTTCTTAGTGATGTCCCAAGTTGGCGCTCAAGTCCAGCCTTTATATCCCCACGTTGACCAGCCATTGGTTACAGGCTGTCCTGGAAAGAGGACGTGACTGGGCCAGGGAGCTCTCGTCACCTGGAGTAACTGGAGAGGTATGACAGCTAGGTGTCAGCCAGTAGCATTTCTGGAAGCTGAAGGACGAAGTCGTTTAGTCTTGTGGGGGTACCCAGGAGGTGCAACACAGAGCCCACAACACAGTTGGTCTCCTGTACAGAACTGGTTTATTTCCTCCATACATAAGTTACATTCAGCATCTACTTATTTATTTGGTTACTGTGTCTTTCCAGCAGAATGAAAACCCAAGGCAGCAGGGATGTGTCTGTCATGTATATTTTCATTGTCTAAAATAATACTCGGGACATTTTGGCCACTTACTGCCTTGAAAACTAATCCAAAATGTTTGTTTAGCAAAAGAAATTGAAGCCTTGGTGTTGTAAAATAAGAATTTTACTTCATGTGTAATGAGGCAAATAATTACATAGTTTTTAATCATTACACAGCAGGTACATATATTTTTGAAATCCAAACAAGGAAATTTATTATTATAAGGCAAACTGAGGAGTTGGAACTTTCTCCTCTGAATCTAAGATGATCTAGTCATGAAATTACCTGGACAGTAAAATAATTAATGGAGAACTACCATAAGTGCAATTCATAAGAAAAATAATAACGACATTAATTATCATTAATATGGTTTGTATTTATTTCTATTGTTGTTATAGCTAATACTGTACCATATAGCCCATATCTTTTGAATGCCAGTGGGTGGGAAATGTAATACTAGGATCCATGGTCATGGTAAACAATTAAAAAAACCTATAGAAACTAGAGCTAACCATAACCGAATCACATAGGAATCATGTAAAAGTAAACAGTAGGCCCACAGCACCTCACTGGGTAAGTAAGGCTGGGTAACTGAAGATTTCAAAATCTCCCTAGGTCAGTCTCTTGCACTCCAAAGCTTTAGATCAAGTGTGGTTAGTTGGTGAATTGATGGATACACCATAAAAAGACAAGAATAGAAACATGACCAGCATTTATTCATCATCTGTTTTGTACCAGGACTGTGTTAGGTGTTATCTTCATTAATTTTTAAATTTAATTCTAACCAAAAAACAAGGCTGAAAGGTAGATAGTACTATCCTTACTTTTTAAATATGAGACTGAGCTTAGAGGAATTAGTACTGAGTTAGCAATGAGTGGAGACAAATCCAAATCCTGGTGTGGATTCAAAGGTCATTTCCTTTCTGCTGGACTGTGAGGTTTCCCGGTCATGAAGTTTAACACACACACACACAGACACACACACGTGTATGAACATTCAGCAAAACTCACAGACAAAATAGAAGAGTTTGTTATCCGCAGTCATAGGAAGAGTACACAGTATATGCCGTAAAGTCACGCAAAGAGGAATCTCTGTCTTTTGGGAAGGCATTGTGAGGAAGGAGGTTTGAGTTGGATCTTAAAAAATGAGTGGAAGTGGACAAGAAAAAAGTAGAAGGACTCTTCTTGGTTGTACAGCTTTCAGAAAAAAAAAATCTTTGTCACGAAAGGTTCCATGGAGGTTACATACGCTCTGAAGTCTTGCTACTCAAAGTGTGGTGTGCAGACCAGCAGTATCAGCGTCACCTATGAGCTGTTAAAAGTGAAGGATCTTAGGTCCCACTCTAGACCTGCTGAATCAGAATCTGCATTTCAGCAGGATCCCTAGGTGAGCTGTGCACAGTACAGCTTGGGAAGCAGACACAGCTCTGAAAGATAGTAGTGGACTGATGTTGCTAGAACCAAGAGTATAAGTGGGTTAAGTCAGCAAGTACATACCTGAGCTAGATGGGAAAGTACCTGTGCTTCAAGACTAAGGCATTAAGATTTTAATTTTACAATACCTTATCAAAATTCTAAAACATTTAAAGATAAAAGATTAAAATAAACTTTAAAAAATAGGAAAGAAAATGCTATTTATTGAGAAGAGCATTTAATGGGAGCAGCAGGAATAGTAATTACCAGGGCTGTGGTCCCAGGAGCAGTACCCGCACCACCTAGATCTTGTTAAGATGAAGAGTCTCAGATCCCGGGCAGAATCAGAACCATAGTGAATCAGAAACTGTAGGGTTGGGGCCCAGCAGTCTCTGTTTTTTATTTTATTTTTTAATGGTTTATTTTTGAGAGAGAGACAGGGTATGAGTGGGGGAGGGGAAGAAAGAAAGGGAGACACAGAATTAGAAGCAGGCTCCAGGCTCTGAGCCATCAGCACAGAGCCTAACACAGGGCGCGAACTCAGCAGTCTGTTTTAAAGAAGTCCATCAGGTGATCTTGATGTACATTCAAGAATGAAAACCACTATACTAGAGGCACTGAATGTGACATTGTTTTCTAATGAAAGGCAAAATAGGGGTGCCTGGGTGGCTCAGTCGGTGAAGTGTCCGACTTCAGCTCAGGTCATGATCACGTTGTATTCTGTGCTGTCAGCTCACAGCATAGTGCCTGCTTCAGATTCTGTGTCTCCCTCTTTCTGTGCTCCTTCCCTGCTCATGCTCGCTCACGTTCTCTCTCTCTCTGTCTCTCTCAAAAAGAGACAAACACACAAAAAATTTTTTTTAAAAATAAAAAAGCAAAATAGTAAAATATTCTAGATGTATCTTTTTCTTGGATGCATGCATAACTTATGCTGGATGGGAATGTGTTTTTGTTTGTTTTTGAGACAGAGAGGGCACAAGTGAGGGAGGGGCAGAGAGAGAAAGAGAGAAAGGCGGGCTCATCGGGGCTGGTGTTTTACCTGAAGCAGGATGCATGCTCACTTGAAGTGGGGCTTGAGCTCACCGGATGTGAGACTTGAATTCATGAACTGTGAGATCATGACTTGAGCCAAAGTCAGATGCTTAAGTTCTTAGCATCTGACTGGGAATGTTTTAGAAATACATTGGGTTGCTCACAGAATCAGTGAGAATACCGGGGCATCAGATGAAAATAATAGGCAGAAACCAGGGGTATCAGAGGATCAAGAGAACGTGGCCATTATCAAGGTCAAATCATGGGCATAATCCTTAGGGGGCTCCACTGGTACCGACACAGGTACTGTGTTGGACATGTTTTGCTGTTCCCAGCAGGGTAGTCTATAGTAGTTAGATGCCTAGTTGCTCTGTCTGTGTCTTCAGTTTAGAGTCCTGAACAGGAGTTTCTGATTGGCTGAGCTGAATCCAGATCTTTAACTTTTTAGATTCAGAGAATAAAAAGAGGGCATGCCTGGTCGCTTTTGGTTCCCACAGTGAAAAATTCCCTAAAATGAGATAGTAGATATGCCATAATAATTTCTGCATTTTTGGGGCGCCTGGGTGGCGCAGTTGGTTAAGTGTCCGACTTCAGCCAGGTCACGATCTCGCGGTCCGTGAGTTCGAGCCCCGCGTCGGGCTCTGGGCTGATGGCTCAGAGCCTGGAGCCTGTTTCCGATTCTGTGTCTCCCTCTCTCTCTGCCCCTCCCCCATTCATGCTCTGTCTCTCTCTGTCCCAAAAATGAATAAATGTTGAAAAAAAAAATTTAAAAAAAAAAAAAAAAATTTCTGCATTTTTTTCTGTTCAGTGAATAGTTTTAAAGGTGCTGTTTTTTTCTCATCTTTATGGAGATATAATTGAGAAGTAAAAGTTATATATACTTTAGGTATATGAATTGATGTTTTTATATATATTGTGAAATAATCACAAATCTAGCTAATTGACATAATCATCACTTTACATATTTGCTATTTTCTTTATTTTTTTGGTGTGTGTGATAAGCGTAATTAAGTTCTACCTTCTTAGCAAATATTAAGTATCCAATACAATATTATAACTATATTTACGTTGCTGAACATTAGATCTATAGGACTATTGATCATGCCTAACTGAAACTGTGTACTCTTTGACCAACATTTCCCCATGTCTGCTCATCCCAGGAAAAGAAATAACAGGTGTATCCAAATCATAAAGGAAAAAGTAAAATCATCTCTGTTCGCTAATGACACAATCATATATCTGGAAAACCCTCAAGATGCAGCAAGAAAACCTAGAAACAAGAAACAAATTCAGTGAAGTTGCAGGATACATAATCAATTTACAAAAAAGATTGTGTTTCCATATACAAACAATATACAATCTGAAAAGGAAATAAAACAATTCTGGGACACATGGGTGGCTCAGTCAGATAAGCATCCAACTTCCGGTCATGATCTCATGGTTCATGAGTTCAAGGCCAGCATCGACCTCTCCGCTGTAGGCACAGAACCTACTTTGGATCCTCTGTCCCCCTCTCTCCGCACCCCTCCCCCACTCACATGCATATTATGCATGCTCTTTCCCAAAAAGAAATAAACTTTATATAATAAAATTCCATTTACAATAGCAAGAAAAAGAATAAAGTAATTAGGAATGAGCTTAACCAGAGGTGAAGGACTTGCACTAGGGGTTTTAATGATGGGTCTTTGAATCAGCTCTTTATACCAATGCTGTCAAATAGAAATACAATGCAAGCTACATGTATTTTAAGTTTTATGGTAGCCACATTAAAAAAAAACAAAAAGAGGTGGGAAAATGTTAATTTATTTAACCATATAGGTTCAAAAATTTATTATTGCAACATACAACCAATATAAAAATTGTTGATATATGATATATATGTATTTTTATTATGTCTTTGAAATTAGGTATTTGTACTAGTTCTATTTCAAGCTCCCAATATCTGCTTAGGCTAATTGCTACTATTAGACACAGAAACTTTAGATTATTCAGTATGTTCAGTTTTTATTTGAGATACTCAGGACATTCCTCAGATTGAATGTTTTTTCAAAAACATTTAGAGCATGTGACTAACTTATAACACAGTAAAGACATTTTTGCAAGGCTCTAGGGTATTTATTATATTCTATATTCTTTGTTGGTGATCTAAATTCATGGAAAACTACCTTGGAAAATACAGGACCATTAAAAGTTCAACACTGCTTCTCTTTTTCCTTTCTTGCTTAAAAATCTCCAGCAGCTGTCACTTATAGGTTAAAAATGTATCCATCTACAGAGACCTATTCTTTAAGTAGTTGCCATTGAATTCTGTCCTAAAGTATTTAAAAAATGATGGGATTG
The DNA here is from genome assembly GCF_018350155.1 of Leopardus geoffroyi. Taxonomy (NCBI): domain Eukaryota; kingdom Metazoa; phylum Chordata; class Mammalia; order Carnivora; family Felidae; genus Leopardus; species Leopardus geoffroyi. Next base: position 139,112,972 of record NC_059333.1, on the reverse strand, counting down.
ATGTGCTTTCTAAAGGACTTGTTTAAGTAGAAGGAAAATGAGGCAATTCCAGATGCACAGAGAAGAGTCTGGAGATTCAGATTTATAGGGTTTGCCAGTAAATTAGCCTCAGAATTTTATTGTGGGCTTACAGGAGATGTTAAAAACAATGATAGGACTGAAGTTTTAGCCTGAGTAACTGGTAATGTGAAATTATCATTGGTAATAATTCATTGAATCTTTTAGCTATTTCATTAATTCAACAAAGGTTTATGAAGTGTTTACTATTCTGGAAGCTGGAGATACTACCATAATTTATAGTAATAGCTCAAATTTATGGAGCCCTTATGTGTAGGAAATTGATATGTGTGCCTTACACAAAATAGTGTTGTTTTAGGGATTATACTGTATTCATACATTAGGAGATAGTGAATGGTAAGAGGAAGAGCTCACAGTATAACTTAGTTTGATTCCATTTGCAGTTATGAATTTGATACTCATAACCACCACCCTTTATAGTGTCTAAAAGATGTGATTGTAACTTTGTATAATATTGACTTCCATGGGACTTATCTGTTAATAGTAATGGAGAGAAATAAAGGAATGCCACTTTGCTATGCATAGAGTGTGTGTGTGTGTGTGTGTGTGTGTGTGTGTGTGTGTGTGTGTATAGGGTTCATTTTGGTTATGTTATGTAGTGATGTTAGCCCATCCGAGTGCTACTTAGCACAACAATTAGTTAAAGATATGGAATTGACTTCTGGAGAGATCAGAAGAGGATTTGTAGATATGTTGGCAGCTGACTTTTTTTTCTGTAAAAGGCCAGGTAGCAGATATTTTGTGGTTTCTGGGCTATATGGTCTCTATTGCAACTACTCAACTCTGTCCCTGCCGCAAAAGAAGCCATGGGCTGCATGCCATATGTGATTCGTGAATGTGTTGCAAGGCATATGTATTTATAAAAGCAGATGGTAGGCCAGATTTGGCTTATAGGCTCTAATTTGTAGATAAAAGTACTATTATATCATGATGGACTTTGGAGAGAAATCAGTAATCATGGGATTTAATTTACTCATTTTTGCAGGTGATAAGAAAACAGAAGTGTAAAGAATGCCAAAGACCCTCAAAATCATTGATAATGCTTGAACTGGAATAAGAAGCCGTGTTTCCTTGATTTTTTTTTTCTAGGTCTCTAATCCCCACACTTTGATACTCTGTTTTGAAAGACCCCAATGGTCACCTTAATGGTGCCAGAGTTGTTCTACATGACAGGCCATGGCTCAGACCTATCATTAATGAGGAAGCAGGGAAAGAAATAGATTTTGAAGGAGAAATACATAGTGATCGCACAGGAATGAATTCCCTTATATAATAGTAGGTTAACATTAAGGCTGATAATGGCTCTTCCCCTTGCTCAAAGGTATAAAAGACTGTGGCTCCAGATTCCTTTATTTATAGGTTCCTCACTCCACGCAGGTGTAATTAATCTGTCATTTGGTGGCATATTTGTGTGGATCCAGAGAGACACTCAGGAAGGTGTGTCCTATTATGCCCTTCTGTCTGTATCTTGTGTCCTATTCACATTGTTTTTTGTTTTGAAAGAAAACCAAAGAAAATTTGGACTGGGTATAAGTTGACATTCATTTAAATTTTAGAAATATTTATTTTCAAGGTAGTGATTTAACACGCAAGCTTATAATTTATATTTAATTTAAAATCTGTCTTTCATAGCAATAATTTTGAGATACATAAAATTCTGAATATCTCCCCAGAGAGTTAGTCTTCTATCTTTATTCATAGATATTTAATATAGTTTACTTTTTTAAATGAAATTTTTAATTGTGTACTTGAAAATGGCTGAGTTTTATGAAGCAGAGGGGAAGGAGTATTAGTACATAGCTGATGACTCAAATTTGAGAAATGTTCACAGAAAATAGGAGACAGGAGAGAGAACAACAAATAGTATAGAGAGGAGCTCAGAAAGCTGGGTGGAGAAACCAAATAACTCAGAAAACCAGAGAATCAGAGGAAGGGAGCGGGTAAGAAAAAATGTGAATGTTGAACAGTATCCAAAGATGCAGAAACTATCAATAGATCTGGGTGATTGGTGACATTATTCTTTTTAAGTTAATTTATTTATTTATTTCTGAGAGCGAGAGCAAGAGCGAGAGCGAGAGAGAGAGAGAGAGAGAGAGAGACTAGGAGGGAGGGGGAAAGGGGGAGGCAAAGAGAGAGAGGGAGAGAAAGAATCACAAGCAGGTTCTGTGCTGTCAGCCCAGAGCCTGATGCAGGGCTCAAACCCACAAACCCTGAGATCATGACCTGAGGTAAAATCGAGAGTCAGACGCTTAACTAACTGAACCACCCAGATTCCCTGATTAGTGATATTTTAGTGATGTTTCAATATGCTGATGCCAGAAACCAGTGTGTGTATGTCTAAGTAGTGAGCAAATAGAGCAGGTGATCGTTAATTTCAGAAATTTGGGCAACTAAAATGGATTTAGGAAGAGTAGCATGGATAATAAGGTTGGTTGGTTGTTTTGAGAAAGAAGCTTTTGTTTATATGTAAACACTAAATGGAAGGGGCTAGTAGAAAGTGATCTATTAATACATAGCATTTATTGAATATGTTGAAGGTTTTCAGCTCATTTCAGTACTGCATATGTACTTTTTATTACATGTCTTTCACCTCTAATAGCTTTCTGGGGGTAGAGGATGGTTGATTAATCTCGAGGTATTCAGCACTTAATATGGTACATGGCACATAGTATGTATTTAATAAATAGTAGTTGAACTTAAAAGACCAGTCACTGTTTACAAGAAAGTGAGAGAATGATGGGATGGACAATAATGAGCTATACCAATATAATCATGAAAAATTTCCAAATTTCCTGGCCAGGTACTTGGGTAACTTCAATTTCCTTAATTGTTTTGTGGTATCAAGCTTTTAAAGTATTTAGTTATTGGGTTTCGGCAAAAACTACTAAACTTTATACATGATGGCAAAGCCAAGATGGAGGGACAGTTGCTAAGCAAGGCAGCCTGCAGGAGCACAGACTTTAAAACACTATGCAAGTATAACGTGCATGCATCTGTGTTACCTATTTATAACATGGGTGTGTGTCTATATCTACACGCGTATTTAAACATTTACAATGTTTTCTTTTTTTAAACATCCAATAAACATTGTTTTGCTGAACATTATTTTTGTCTTCACGGTTTTTTTTTTTTTGTATTGGGTTATAATGAATTTTGGGTCTCAATCTCTTGTTAAATCTCTGAAAGCAGCTCTCAAAGTAGAGAGGACAAGCATCTACAGCCATTTATATTAACTTATTCAGCACCAATTTCTAGTCACTCTGTATTGAGATTTCTATAATTTCTGCTCACCTATTAGGAAAATCACACTTTCACACTGCATACCGGGAACAAAAAAGCACAACCTGCACATCTACAGATTTGGATTATTGAATTGTTGATGGAATTCTATGTTATTAAAACTAAGGTTCTCTCATATGTTTATGTCTCTCTTTGAATTACTAAACCAGACATTCATAGAGAAATTGTATATTCATTAATGTTTTTCCCAGAAAGTAGAATTTTCTCAGAAAATAACATTAATCGCATGTTACGCTGTATGGAGAGTTAAGTGTGCATGGAGTAGTAATTACTTAAGATAATTAACAGACACCTGCTGTAGTTCTCTTTGGTATTAACAGTCACCTTCCTTCTACCTTCTTTTCATCTTTTTCAATAGTTTTCTCAAGGAAAATATTTTAACCAAATTTTGGTGAGAACTTTCTACACTTTGAGCATTTTTTAGGAGCTCAGACCAATGATGTGTGTATGAGATAGAATTCCTACCCTGGGAGAACTTCACCTCTGGTTGGGAAATAGCCGGTGCCTTTTCTTCGTTCAGTCAGCTTGCTGTACAAAAAGTCAGTTGTTGGGAAGTCAAGGGATCCACTCTCTCGACTATCTATGAAGTCTGGCTACCTTCCAATCAGTGAATCACTGGTTATAAAATCAGGCACAGTGATAATTTTGCTCATTTCTAGGTCATGACTCTCACCTCCTGGATATAAAACTAATATGGTACCATTCCTCTCCTGTCCTCTTGAAAGGATCTGGATCCATATACATAGAAAAGGAAAAGGAAAAAAAAAGATGGCAGAGAAAATACAAGCTTTTAGTTATTTCTGCTACTTAATTTTCATTAGTGTCAGTCTCATCCTAAAGTCAATAAGCATTTCCAGTCATGTCAAGTCTGTCCACATTTCTATAACCATTGAGTTAATTGGTCATTTGGGTAGGTTGTAATACCAAGTGTGAAACTTAGCTGTATTTGTTTTGATAAAATATGGAACTATCCATTCTTAGAATGAGCATACACATTTGGAAAAAAATGTCACGGAAAAGTTAAGCTTTATTTCCAAATGTCGAATGATTCATAAAACGTAATTAGAATGATTTACAAAGTGTTACTAATGCATAATTCTTAATGACTTTCCACTCTCCAACAACAAATAAATGAATGGGCTTTTAAGACTCTTTATGTGAATTATGGTACGTAAAACGAGCTGCAAGAGGTGTGCATTAGTAGTGCACAATATATCCCCTCTCCATTAACGCTATGATTTTTTTTTCCTTAGGAGAAAATAAAACACCCTTTGCACAATGGTTTTGAGGATGTCACTCGTTACCGTTTTGTCTGTAATAAACCATTTCAGACACAGGTGGTATTTCCTTTGCACACTCTGGTCCTACACATTGAAGCTTAGTGTTTCAAGATTACTCAACCATAGTATGTTAAAATTTGGTATAAAATGTGACTGTTTTGGAGGCACCCGGTTGGCTCCAGTCGGTTGAGTGTCTGACTTTGGCCCAGGTCATGACCTCACGGTTTGGGGAGGTTCAGCCCACGTTGAGCTCTGTGCTCACAGCTCAGAGCCTGAAGCCTGCTTCACATTCTGTGTGTCCCTCTCTCTTTGCCTCTCCCCCACTCACACTGTTTCTCTCTTTCTCAAAAGTAAACATTAAAAAAATAAAAAAAAATACATGGCTGTTTTTAGGAATGCTATAATAAAATAATTTCTTTTTTTTTAAAATAGGAATAATACAGAAACAATTTTGGTCTACTTTGGTATATAATGTTACCAGTTGTAAATATGAGCATTTGATGTGTAGTAAAATACTTGATAATATGCTGTGGAAAACAGTGATCATATGTGACAAGATAAAAATACATGATTTCCTTTATAGGTCACTAACCTAACTTTTGAAAATAACAACTTAGATTTCTTCAGAAAGTCACATGGAGTATATAAATAGCCTGCGTGTAATTAAGACAAAAAAAAAAAGGCAGAAGGCGCACACTAATTTAGAGTTACTGCTGAATAAGTCAGTTTAGTAAAACTATTTCTGATACAGTTGAATGGTTTTTGAGTTCCAACAAATAAAAACAAAATTAGGATTTGGTATATGCAACTTTCGATACAACTTCAGTTATTACCCTAGAAGAACAACTCTAAATATTTCATTTGAAGTCCCATAATATGTTATAGTGAACTCTATCTTTGTTGATATGTTGAAAATTTCTTGATTTTACTTTATTCCTTACTCTGTCTTTCCACTTCAAGTCAATGTTTTTACCTGGTAAGGCTTATGCAATGAGGAGGCAAACACATTGTCTGGGTTCCATTGTGGGTGGGATTTAGTTACAATTATTCATATTACTTAATCTCTATCAATAATTTAATTATAACATCAGTGCTGGATAGTTTTGAAAATAGAATTGTTTCAGTGGGCTTTGGATTCTGAATACATGTATGTTTTAGAAAATTCAGAAAAACCCAAAGTAAAAATATAAGTCATCCAAAAACTCACCACTCAGAGATACTTAGTATTTTCCTTTTTGCAGACAATATAAAGATTACTGCATTTTAGGCAAAAATATATCAAAAAGGACCTTATACACATTTACATAATGCTACTTAATAAAGATCCACAGATTAACATTTTCAAATTGTTTTTTCAATTTGCAAAGAAATATGTGTTTAATAGAAACCTGGAAAATATGGGATACCTAGGTGGCTCAGTCAGTTGGGCATCTGACTTGATTTCTGCTCAGATCATGATCTCACAGTCCTGAGGTTGAGCTTTGCATCTGGCTCTATGCTAGGTGTGGATCCTGCCTGAGATTCTCTCTTTCCCTCTCCTTCTCTTGCTGCCACACATTCTCCATCTCTCTTAAAAAAATCTGGACAATAAACGTGAGTATCTTCTTCAGAAATAATCATGGCAGACCTTTTGGTTAATTTCCTGTGGTTTTACTTCTACACATATGCTGTATATATCAGTGCTCTCCAGGCAGTGACCACCAAGAACACACTTTGTGGTTGTACAAGTTGGGTTTATTACCTATTTTGGTAAGGAAGAATATGTTATATGGGGACTGTTGAGTAAACTAGTGTTAGAAGTATAACAGTATATTAGAAAAGACTATTGAGGGGCGCATGGGTGGCTCAGTTGGCAAAGCATCTGACTTCGGCTCAGGTCATGATCTCGCAGTTTGTGAGTTCAAGCCCCGTGTTGGGCTCCGTGCTGACAGCTCGGAGCCTGGAGCCTGCTTCAGATTATGTGTCTCCCCCTCTCTCTGCCCATCCCATGGTCATGCTCTGTCTGTCTCTGTCTCTCAATAATAAATAAATGTTAAAAAATTTTTAAAACAAGAAAAGACTATTTGTAGGATTTAGGCTTTGGTTAGGTGAATTGGAGGAAGGTTTAAGGAATTGAGGCATTGCTTTGGATTGGATGCTGTTAGGAAGCAGGGCTAATGCTATGATTATGTTAATACACCTATACAGAAAAAAGAGAAGACTAGATTGAGACTAATTTTATTGGTAAGCAACAGTTACTCTCATTAGCCAAGATAGTGGAATGTTCACACATTTTTGTGGTTTGACAATGTTCATGATGTGTCTGTGCTCAGGCATTGCAGAATGATCTTATTTTTGTTTGGAGCCAACATGATCATAAAATAGCTTTATCTAATGTTGATGTTCTGTGAAATTCTTTATGTTTAGCAGGAGCCCAAGAGTTATCAGTGAGGGCCAGGCCAACTCATGGCACCACTCCTGGATCACAGGGGCTACTTTTCTCTTTCTCAAATATTATCATATTTTATATTCAGTATAAAGTATACTCAATGAGGGCAATAAACATGTCCCCTTCATTGTTGATATTTGCTTTTTAGCTGGTTTATTATAATATACATCCCTGGGGCTTTTCTTTGTAATTTTTAGTTTGTGTTTGTAGTACTACCCGAATCTATGGCTTAATGTATTTTATAAATTTTTGAAAAAGCTTAGCCGATATATATTCAAATAATGATCGCTTCTTCTCTATCACAACTTTCTTACTGAGATTCCATTTATACACTTATTAGACCTATTTACTGTATTCCATATATTTCATATTCTTTCTCTCTTTCTCTTTTATTTTAGGGAGAGAGAGAGAATGTGCAAGCAGGGGAGGAGCAGAGGGAAAGAAGGGAAATCTTAAGCAGGCTTCGTGCTCAGCACAGAATCTAATGCAGGGCTTGATCCCGTGACCCTGGGATCATGACCTCAGCCAAAATCGAGAGTTGGTAGCTCAACTGTCTGAGCCACCCACACACCCCTCTTAATCTCTTTTGAATGATTACATGTAATCATTATATCACTAATGATGTGTCTTTCTTAGCAGAATGTTGAAAAAACTTGCTTCTCAAATAATTCCCAGCAAATAGAGAAGGCAACATAATTTGGATGTCTGTAGCTGATACAAATCTTATTCTGTATTTATTTATTCAACAAATACACATGTCCGTAATATGTGCCTGGCCCTATTCTAGTGTCAAGGATGCATTTACCCAGGCACAAATCCCTGCTTTCATGGAGCGGACGTGATAGTGAAAAGAAGTTCATGGGCTAGCAAGGAGAACCAGAAGGAGAGGGGAAGTGGGAAAATAAGTGGCCGATGAAAGGCTGAGACCTTTTTTGTGCTGATCTGGTAAATTAACAGGTAGCAGAGGAGAAGCCCTGAAACATCATTATTAAGACTTGAATTTCACCTGAGAATCCCAGGGATGGAGACAAGCTCAAAAACTGTTAAAAAGAGAGGGAATAGAGTGAAGGCATCAACAAAAATAAACTCCTACCTAAATGATGGTACAAATCTAAATTCCAACAAGTTGAGCAATTCTAACTTTGAGAAAGAGAAAAAAAACCCAGAAAAAATATCTCAACAGTTAGTACATAAATTCACTCCAGGTAAAAGTGATATTATGGACAAGTTTTAAGTAAATATATTTTGAATGTTCAATGAGTAAGTGCAGCCTTAATTTCTTGAAAATTGAAAATGAAAATATGAAATAAAAGGCAGAAATGATAAGAGAATAGTTCCTACAAAAATGAATCAATTACAAATTTTGGAAGTAGAACATATAGTCACTGAAATAAAAGCTCAGTAGATTGGATAAATACTAGATTAAGCTCAGTCTAAAGGTGAATCAGTTTGCCACCCAGATAGACAGGGAGGCAAAGATATAAAAGAGCAGTTAAGCAGTACAGAGAATAGTTTGAGGGTTTATCACATATGCTGACCAATATGGTAACTATTAAGTATAAGGGACAAGAAAGCAATTAAAATGTGCTGTAAGTGTAAAATTAGACAGCAGATCACAGGGACTTCATTCAAAAGAAGAGTCTGAGATATCTCTAACAAATTTTATATTGATCTCTGATAATTTTATATTGATTTATGTTGTATGATGACATTTTGGACATTGGGTTAAATAGCAAATATTAAAATTAATGTTATCCTTTTTTTAGTTTTTAACACAACTACATAAAATTTTAAATTATATATGTGCCTTGCATTGCATTTTGGTGGGCAGTGTTAGTCTATATAATGTTAACTCTTATGCAGGAGTCCTGGGAAACAATATAGAAGGAATGGTGGAGAAAAAATATTTGAACAGATATTAGTGAAAATTTTCTATCATTGAAAAAAAGATATAGTTTCATGGTGTATCAGGCAATGTTCAGGATAAATAAAAACATACTCAGAAACTTTGGAGTGAAATTGAAGAAACTCAAGTATAAACAGAACAATTTAAAAATTTGTAGATTGCACCAATGGGTCACCTTTGAAAAACAGTTGGATAAACAGTAGACTCCTCTAGAGGCCATAGACAATGGAGTAACATATTTAAAGTGGTGAGCAAAAGTAACTGACAATCTAAAAACATTGTGCCAAAATAGACATTTAAGTATAAGGAAAAAAGAAAAGGGAAATATTTTGAAATAAACATCTAGTTAGTTTACCATCCATAGGTCCTCACTAAAAGAGTTCTGGAGGAATGTACGTAATCAAGGACAGTGGACCAGAGGGAGGCATGGGGTACAAGTGACCCTAGAAAGTGAGACAATATTAGTAATTGTAACTTTTTTTAGTAACTCTTCTTTTTGTTTCATAGCAGGTAAAGTAATAAAGTGGGTCAGGCAAATGCTCAGTGTATATTTAGAGTATGCTAACACTAGCAGTAGGGAAATACTCATTTATAGTCAGGAATATGAATTATGAAATTAATGGTAATCCTAAAAAATAGAAATATAATACATAGTCTCCAAAATAGAAAGAATAAAAAAAGGATTTCATAAAAATATAACCCTTTTGAATTGCCAACAGGAGTGTGAAGTGAAGAAGAAAGAAGTCAGGGTAGGGTGGAGAGGATAAGTAGGGGAGTTAGAACATATGCAGGAAACACAAAAGAATTTTTTTTTAAGTCCAAATGGATCAGTGATCACATCATATTTAAGTTGGTTAAACACCGATTAAAAGTCAGAAATCATCAGATGAAAAGAAACATAACCTAAATAAATGGCATTTGTAAAAGTCTTAGATAATACAAAACAAAAGTAAAAAGGAAGAGAAAATGTATGTTCAGTAGAGTGCTTATAACATACTAGGAATTCAATAAATGTTCCGTACCATTACACAGTTTTCTTCCAAATGATATATTTTTGATATTAAAATTATCAGGTTCTTTATTGTACACCTCTAAGTGTTGAAACAGAGATAAAATCAAGAGAAATGCTTTAAGAAATAGCAATCTTTTTTTCTATACAAGGTCAACATTTACAAAGTATAGGGGGCAAAGGTGATAAATCACATCTATGCAACATCACTGAACTATAGTTTGTTTTTTTTTTTTCCCCTGGCCAGGAGCTCAGTTTAAATACACATCAGGGTCTTTTTCATCTGCCAGGCAAGTATGCAGTCTGTCACCAGGTGAGCAAAATAAGAAAATATTGCACTACCAGCTATATGGAGATCATAGTCTGGCAGAGAAATTCCTAACTGAGTAGATAGATTTAGTTGGAGATTCATGTGAAGCTTCAGGAAATCTTTGGACTCTTTGAAAGGATAGACAAAAATGTGGTTTTACGTGTGTTTTCAGTGTGATAGGTCAATAACTTTCATCGCATTTAGGAAGGGTTGATAGCTCCCCAAAATTCAATACAGTGTTCTAGGCTGGGTTAGCTAATATGTGCCCATGGAAGTTAAAAGAAGAAATGGAAAGGCAAGCTTTCACATTTTTTGATTTTTTCCTACTTACAATTTAACTTAGGAAATTAAATTTCTCATTTTATAATAATTGCCATCTGAAATACAGCCCCTCCCCGCCCCACTTTTTTTTGGGCATCAAGTAGTTCTTACATTATTCAACTTGTAAGGTTTAATGCTCCCGACAACCACTTTTCAAATTGACTTTTGTGGCCCATTCTCAATTATACTTGCAAATTAGTAAGGGTGGTTGAGTGATAAAAAGAAACCCTTGGATAATCTCCAAACCTCATTTTAGCCAATAATTTCTGCATTTTTCTCGTTCATTTTTTTTTGTAAGAACTTCTTAAAATAGGTTCAAAAATAAGTCATATGGTTTTTACTTCCACCTGCTGTCCCTCTCTCCCTGTAGCGAGGATGTCCAAGACCCAAAGCAAAAGATCTGTAAATGGCTCAAAGAATTTAAACATTAGGTAATTTCCTATTTTCTAGCACCCTAGCTGCTCTGTCAACTTGCATTCAGTCTTATGATAAGTATAGATATGTGTGAATAAATAATATAAAATATTTCTTGTGTTCTCATCAGCTTGCCTCTTTTCTTAGGCAAAATAAAGATAAAAGTTCATATAATAAAACAAACATGTTATGTGTCATTAGAATTTTACTTATGTAATATGATATATGGTTGCTTTTATAATTTTAGTAACTAAGCCACCCTAGATGCAGGTCTGAGATCAGCCCATCTTTTGAGTTTAATTTTCAGTAATAATTTTATATTATGTTTTACAGTATAATATAATTTTGTTACAAGCAGAGTATCTTTTAGTGAGGACTCTAAGAATAGGCTACCTAATTTAAATCTCAGCTTTACTGCTACTCATAATTAGAGTGACTTGGGCAATTGACTTGACTTTTCTAAGCCTTAGTTTTCTAGTCAGAGAGTGGGCATTGATATTATCATCATTGTTATAACTTACAGGGTCAGTGTGAGGACAGAATGAGATAATTCATATACCATAGTTAACATAGACCAATTTTCAAGGAAGGGATATATTTTACGATTTTATTTTAAAGTAATCTCTGTATCCAACGTGGGGCTTCAACCCACACCCTGAGATCAAGAGTTGCATGCTCTACTGACTGAGCCAGCCAGGTGCCCCAAGGAAGGAATATTTAATAAAAGAAATAGTTTTCCTCTTAAATATTCAAATTATACAGTCTTTCCTTTTTCCCACTTTAGTGTAGCAACTATAATATTTTATTGGTTTCCTCTTCTTGAATATTTCTGAGTATTCCTAAAGAATATTTTCTTGGGGTGCCTGGGTGGGTGGCTCAGTGTGTTTACCAGCATCTGACTTCGGCTCAGGTCATGATCTCATGGTCTGCGGGTTCAAGCCCCACATTGGGCTCTGTGCTGACAGCTCAGTGCCTGGACCCTGCTTTGGATTCTGTGTTTCCATCTGTCTCTCTTCCTCCCTTGCTGTCTCTCTCTCTCCCTCTCCGACTCTGTCTCTCTCTCTCTCAAAAATAAATAGACATTAAAAAAAAAAGAAAAGAAAAGAATGTTTTCTTGATTCCATGAAGCAATTACACACAAACCAGAAAAAAATCCCACCAGCAAATTACTGAGTGAACAGAGCCAAATATAGAAAATCACATATGGTCTGATTCTATTTACCCTTTGCATAGGGCAGGCAGTGGTCAGGAGGCAGCAGAAGGGTACCTTCTGAGGTGCCGGGAATGTTCTTTACTTTGAACTGGGTGCTTTTTACACAGATGAATTTAGTTTGTGAAAATTTATTAAGCTGAAAACTTTTGATCAATACACCTGCAAAGGTAGATTTATTCACTAAAAGTTTTTAAAGCAAGTCTGTCGAGGTATTACCTGTGCCACCTCTTGAGCATCCACTCGACGCTGATGCTCCATTGTTGACTGATTTCTTCTTGCTTTTGTTAGCTTGCCTCTACTCCCCCTGTTCTGGCTTGTCCTGTGTTTGGTTTCAGACCTCTCCTGTTAGTCCCAAAGCTTAGAGCAGAATAGACTTCAATAAAAACTTTTCTCATGCCTCGTGTGGGGAATAACAGGAAAGAATTAAACCAATGCAGCAAATGCCTCACCGATGAGCGGGAGTAGAAATGCGTAGCCAGAGCCCTCTGCACGCGTTCTTGGCTGGCTCTCAGGCCTTGAGTGTCATTGTGTTGTGGCCCACAACAAGAATCATTTCCCTAGAACTCTTAGAATTCTAGAACACACTAGAATGGGAAGTTTTATTTTTATTAAAATATTTAATAGAAGGAAATTAATTTTTTTAAACTGTTTTAAGAAATTGGCTTTCTTTTAAAAATATGATTTTATCATTTAATTTTAATAGATTACTTTCTGGAGAAGATAACTTAAATGGCCTCATGTAAACTAATTCTTCAGTTTTTAATATTTTCACTGAGTTCTACTTTTGGTGAAAATATATTTAAATTTTGTACACTTTGAATATAACATTTTAATTGCTTAGATTTATCTTTTACTGTAACAAAAATTGATTATACTAATATATTTAGGTATTTTGTTGCAGTTACAGTCCATTTGTGGAAAGCTGTGGGCCCTGAGCATGGGATGATTGATAGTCACCCCAAATGTTTGTGCCAGACGTGTCTGCAAGCCACAAAGAGGTTGGGCATCCTTCCTGCTCCTGAGAGTACAGGAAGACCAGGAACTGAGAGGATTCTTCTGCAGAGGGCTTTTACATGTTTCCTGGCTCTGAGGGTAGAGGCTATGTCCTTTCCACCATTGTCAGGACTACTGTCATCTATAGTGCTGTGGGGTCCCAGTGAGAGAAGACAGAGCAATAACAGTCCACATAGTGCCCTAGCTATAAGATAGAAGAACAGAGCAAACAGAACATGTAACCAGGACTGTTAGCAAAGATAGATGGTAACCTGATAAAAAATAATAAAAAGCCCTCCCATGAAGAATGTCTGTCTTGAACTTAAAGTAAATTATTTCTGAGCTTAAGAATTCAGAAGAGTTGAAGGAGAAAAAAAAAATCACCGAATGGTTGGGCAAATGGGAAGGCTGAGCGTAAAGATGGATATACAGTGTAAGAAAATATTTGTAAGAGATAGAGGGGATATGCCCGATAGATATTATATGTAAATAATGATATTTCACTGGTAAAGAACAAAACAGATGAAGGAAGGACAAAACTTAAATACTAGACTAAAATATCCCTGAACTGAAAAAAAATGGCAGGTCGGGCAGACTGAAAGGCAGGGTTAGTGAGAAAAGACTGTGATAGACAGTAAAACTCTTGATGTCCACGGTTAGAGGGAAACCTTGTAAAAATCTGTCAAGCCCAGTCAAGTTTCTGAAAAAAGTCAGGCTCGTTGTGCTTTTCTTTTATAGTACTGGGAGATAGAGCAGAGTGTAGTAGTGTCTAGACTTCAGAGAGAAAATTACTATAATGTAGTATTACTAAGTCAAAATAGTCTTCCTCTGTTGAGATGAAAGAAAAGTAATTCAGGATATAAATAATTCAAAGAGGAGGTCCTATTTCCCTGTCTGAGCAAAGCATTTAAAAAAAGACTATAAGTAACAAGCAGGTAGCACAAATTGGGGAAAAATAAAGAAGGGAATAAAAGAGTTCTGAGAAACAGTACATATGATGTGCAGTAAAGATATATTGCATGAGAATACATAAGATATAAGTATGAGTGAAGGACTCTAGAAAACATATAGGCTAACCAAGTTTAGTAAAAACTCAGACTTAAAGGGGATATTATCTGAGAAACAGCTATGAGATGGGGGAGGAAGAAAATTTTCTAAAGATCTCAGTTTGTAGGGGATGTAATGGCAATGGGGGGGGGATGATGAATAACAGTGGGATAAACAAATTTCTGTGGGTAGAGGATATAATAGTCTTAAAATATTAATTGTGGTTATTGTCAAGACACTCAAGAGTATAGCTAATAACAGAGTGGAGACCATTAAAAGGGTAGAAAAGCACAACAAATCTTTTTGTTTAGCAAGGGAAATAGTGAAGAGAATAGTGTTATTAACACCAGTAAATCAAAGGAAAAGGGAAAGATGATGAAACACTTGAGATAAGTAGTAAAGCAAGTTGAAAGGAATAAAATAGAGTACCAGACATTATATTAAATATAAATAGACTTAATTCCTGCGTTAAAGTGTAGGGACTTGGAGAAAGGGCCAAAAAAGGGAATATATTATGTACATGCAACACACTTAAAATGAAATAATGAAAGTTGTTAATAAAGTAGTGCTAAAAAAAGAAGTGAGGTGAAAAAAAAAAAAAGGAAGATCAGCAGTGTTAGTGTCAGATAAGGTGAAATTAAGTGGTAAGAAAACAAGATGAAATGTGGAAAAGTACAATTTGTGAAACAGTTATAAAAATCAGGAGCTTATGTACCAAACCACATAGCATGATTTATTATGTTTTTCCACAAATTAAGTTCAACAAAATGCCTAATTATATTATTAAAATCAATTTTTGTTATAGTAAAAGGTAAATCTAAATAATTAAAAAGTTGTATTCAAAGTGTAAAAAATTTAAATATATTTTCACCAAAAATAGAACTAAGTGAAAATATTAAAACTGAAGAATTAGTTTACATGAGATCATTTAAGTTATTTTCCCTGGAAAGTATTTAAAGTTACCTATTTTTTATAATTTGGTTATTGTGAAAGTGCTGCTATGAACATTGGGGTACATTTGCCCTATGAATCAGCACTCCTGCATCCTTTGGAAAAATTCCTAGTAGTGCTATTGCTGGGTCCTAGGGGAGTTCTATTTTTAATATTTTGAGGAACCTCCGCACAGTTTTCCAGAACGCCTGCACCAGTTTGCATTCCTACCGACAGTGCAAGAGGGTTCCCATTTCTCCATAGCCTGGCCAACATCTGTTGTTTCCTGAGTTGTTAATTTTAGCCACTCTGACTGGTGTAAGGTGGTGTCTCAGTGTGGTTTTGATTTATATTTCCTTGGTGATGAGTGATGTTGAGCATCTTTTCATGTGTCTGCTGGCCATCTGGATGTCTTCTTTAGCAAAGTGTCTACTCATGTCTTCTGCCCATTTCTTCACTGGATTATTTGTTTTAAGGGTGTGGAGTTTGGTAAGTTCTTTATAGATTTTGGATGCTAACCCATTATCCAATATGTCATTTGCAAATATCTTCTTCTGTTCTGTTGATTGCCTTTTAGTTTTGTTGATTGTTTCCTTTGCAGTGCAGAATCTTTTTATCTTGATGAGGTCCCGATATTTCATTTTTACTTTTATTTCCCTTGCCTTCAGAGACATGTCAAGGAAGAAATTGCTGAGGCTGAGGTCAAAGAGGTTGTGCCTGTTTTCTTGTCTAGGGTTTTGATCGTTTCCTGTCTCACATTTAGGTCTTTCATCCATTTTGAGTTTATTTTTTTGCATGGTGTAAGAAAGTGGTCCAGTTTCATTCTTCTGCATGTTGCTGTCCATTTCTCCCAGCACCATTTGCTATAGATACACCGTCTTTTTTCCATTGGATACTCTTTTCTGCTTTGTCAAAGATTAGTTGGCTATCTATTTGTGAGTCCAATTATGGGTTCTTTATTCTATTCCATTGGTCTAAGTGTCTGTTTTTGTGCCAATACCATACTGTCTTGGTGATTACAGCTTTATAGTAGAGGCTAAAGTCTGGGATTGTGATGCCTCCTGCTTTGGTTTTCTTTTTCAACATAACTGGCTATTTGGGGCCTTTTGTGGTTCCCTACAAATTGTAGGATTGTTTTTTCTAGCTTTGAGAAGAATGCCTGTGCAAGTGTGATTGGGATTGCATTGAATGTGTAGTTTGCTTTGGGTAGTATTGGGCCTAAATATCCATCAACCAATGAATGGAATATACAATGGAATACTACTTGGCAATGAGAAAGAACGAAATCCTGCCATTTGCAGCAACGTGAATGGAACTGGAAGGTATTATGCTAAATGAAATTAAAGACAGACATCATATATTTTCACTCATATGTGGAACTTGAGAAACTTAACAGAAGACCACGGGGGAAAGGAAGGGGAAAAAATAGTTACAAACAGAGAGGGAGGGAGGTAAACCATAAGAAACTGTTAAATGCAGAGAGCAAACTGAGGGTTGATGTGGGGCGGGGGGGGGAGGGGGGCGGTGGTGAGGGGAAAGTGGGTGAGGGACACTGAGGAGGGCATTTGTTGGGATGAGCTCTGGGTGCTCACAGGAATCGCCCCCCCCCCCAAAACCAAGAGCACACTGTGTACACTGTATGTTAGCCAACTTGACAATAAATTATATTGAAAAAATAAATTATTAGAAAAAAATAAAAAAATAGTTATTTTTTAAAGCTATCTATTAAAATGAAAGGACAAAATCATATTTTTAAAAGAAAGGCAACATCGTTTTTTTTTTTTAATTTTTTTTTTCAACGTTTATTTATTTATTTTTGGGACAGAGAGAGACAGAGCATGAACGGGGGAGGGGCAGAGAGAGAGGGAGACACAGAATCGGAAACAGGCTCCAGGCTCTGCGCCATCAGCCCAGAGCCCGACGCGGGGCTCGAACTCACGGACCGTGAGATCATGACCTGGCTGAAGTCGGACGCTTAACCGACTGCGCCACCCAGGAGCCCCAACATCGTTTTTTTTAATATGAAATTTATTGTCAAATTGGTTTCCATACAACATCCAGTGCTCATCCCAACAGGTGCCCTCCTCAGTACCCATCACCCACCCTCCCCTCCCTCCTACCCCCCTATCCACCCTCAGTTTGTTTTCAGTTTTTTAAGAGTCTCTTATGTTTTGGCTCCCTCCCTCTCTAACCTTTTTTTTTTCCTTCCCCTCCCCTATGGTCTTCTGATAAGTTTCTCAGTATCTACATAAGAGTGAAAACATAAGGTATCTGCCTTTCTCTGTATGACTTATTTCACTTAGCATAACACTCTCCAGTTCCATCCACGTTGCTACAAAAGGCCATAGTTCATTCTTTCTCATTGCCACGTAGTATTCCATTGTGTATATAAATCACAATTTCTTTATCCATTCGTCAGTTGATGGACTTTTAGGCTCTTTCCATAACTTGGCTATTGTTGAAAGTGCTGCTATAAACATTGGGGTACAAGTGCCCCTATGCATCAGCACTCCTGTATCCCTTGGGTACATTCCTAGCAGTGCTATTGCTGGGCCATAGGGTAGATCTGTTTTTAATTTTTTGAGGAACCTCCACACTGTTTTCCAGAGTGGCTGCACCAGTTGGCATTCCCACCAACAGTGCAAGAGGGTTCCCGTTTCTTCAACCCTTGCCAGCATCTATAGTCTCCTGATTTGTTTATTTTGGCCACTCTGACTGGCATGAGGTGATATCTGAGTGTGGTTTTGATTTGTATTTCCCTGATGAGGAGTGACATTGAGCATCTTTTCATGTGCCTGATGGCCATCTGGATGTCTTCTTTAGAGAAGTGTCTATTCATGTGTTCTGCCCATTTCTTCACTGGATTATTTGTTTTAAGGGTATGGAGTTTGGCGAGTTCTTTATAGATTTTGGATACTAGCCCTTTGTCTGATATGTCATTTGCAAATATCTTTTCCCATTCCGTTGGTTGCCTTTTAGTTTTGTTGGTTGTTTCCTTTGCTGTGCAGAAGCTTTTTATCTTCATGAGGTCCGAATAGTTCATTTTTGCTTTTAATTCCCTTGCCTTTGGGCATGGCTCAAGTAGGAAATTGCTGCGGCTGAGGTCAGAGAGGTCTTTTCCTGCTTTCTCCTCTAGGGTTTGATGGTTTCCTGTCTCACATTCAGGTCCTTTATCCATTTTGAGTTTATTTTTGTGAATGGTGTAAGAAAGTGGTCTAGTTTCATTCTTCTGCATGTTGCCGTCCAGTTCCCCCAGCACCATTTGCTAAAGAGACTGTCTTTTTTTCCATTGGATACTGCTTTGCCAAAGATTATTTGGCCATACTTCTGTGGGTCCAGTTCTGGGGTTTCTATTCTATTCCATTGGTCTATGTGTCTGTTCTTGTGCCAATACCATGCTGTCTTGATGATGACAGCTTTGTAGTAGAGGCTAAAGTCTGGGATTGTGATGCCTCCTGCTTTGGTCTTCTTCTTCAAAATTGCTTTGGCTATTCGGGGCCTTTTGTGGTTCCATACAAATTTTAGGATTGCTTGTTCTAGCTTCGAGAAGAATGCTGGTGCAATTTTGATTGGGATTGCATTGAATGTGTAGATAGCTTTGGGTAGTATTGACATTTTAGCAATATTTATTCTTCCAATCCATGAGCATGGAATGTTTTTCCATTTCTTTGTATCTTCTTCAATTTCCTTTATAAGCTAAGAAAGCCATCATCTTAAAATCAGTTTTAATCAATGAAAAATTAATTTCATTCTATTAAATATTTCAGTGAAAATAAACTTCCCATTCTACTGTGTTCTAGAATTCTAAAAATACTAGGGAAATTATTCTTGAGGCACGAATTTATTGCTTTCATAATAACTGAAAGGAAGGGTTTAGGGCAAGTTAAATTTCCCTTTACTGGAGTATTAATCCCATTCAAATCCTCTTTGAGCTTTAAAGCAGTATTCATCACTTATACTGGCTGCAGAACAACCCCTAAACCTTACTGACAGTCAAAAAGAGTCACCTTTATTTTCTAGCACACAGGTTAGGAGATGTGCAGAAGTGTTTTCCCTGGGATATTTTGGGTGTAAGTCACAAGAATGGATGTTGAGGATGTGCAGATCATTAGGTCACACGAGGCACACGTGTCCTCTTTCAAAAAATGTTTGGGTGAAGTCTCTCCCAAAACAATGCCTAAGCAGGGGTCCTTTTTGCCTGCATCCAAGGTAGTTCTGATTATCACATATCTCAAAATAATAAACAGCAGATAGATTTTCATGTCAAAATCCATGAGATAGCAACAGTGATACTCAAAGGAAAAAGTATAACTAAAATGATATCGCTTAACAAAAATCTGTCAGAAATTGAAACAACTTTGAGACCAATTCGTTCATGACCAAGTTAAGGAAAGTTGTCTGTGATACCAGCTTTCTTCTTCTGGCCTTTTGATCCTTAATCTGCCTTCATCTTTTTTCGTATTAGGTAAGTTTGTTGACATTTTCATAGGAAATTATCTAATTACTTTCTGGGAGCATAGCCTTTCACAGGAGGACATTGTGAGGCAGTATTCAGAGAATACTCTGACGTTGTAAGCAAATATTTGCATTTATTCTTAATTACATTTTTCTTCTACATGGGGTAGAAGATTTGTGGCTTCTATCATAGTCTCTTTTTTAAAAAATTTTAATTCCAGCATAATTAACATACAGAGTTATATTGGTTTTAGGCATACAATATAGTGATTGAGCAATTCTATACATTACTCAGTGCTCCATCGTGGTAAATATTCTCTTAATCCCCTTCATCAATTTCAACCATATCCCCATTCACCTCCCCTCTGGTAACCATCAGTTTTTTTCCCCAGGTTAAGAGTGTTTTTTTTGTTGTTGTTGTTCTTTGTGTTTTGTCTTTTTCTTCTTTGTTCATTTGTTTTGTTTCTTAAATTACACATATGAGTGAAATCATGGTATTTGTCTTTCTGTGAATGATTCCACTTAGCATTATACCCTATACATCCATCCATGTTGTTGCACGTTGTATGATTTCATTCTTTTTTATGGCTGAGTAATATTACACGCGCGCACACACACACACACACACACACACACACACACACGACACCTTTATCCATTCATCTACCGAGGGACACTTGGGTTGCTTCCATATTTGGCTGTTGTAAATAATCATGCAGGAAAAACATAGGAATGCATGTATCCTTTGAAATTAGTGTTTTCATATTATTTGGGTAAATACCCGGTAGTGGAATTACTGAATCATAGGGTAATTCTATTTTTAATTGTTTGAGGAACTTCCATACTGTTTGCCATGGTGGCTACATCAGTTTACATTCCCACCAATAGGAGAGTTTCTTTTTCTCCACATCCTCACCAACATTTGTTTCTTTTGTTTTTGATTTTAACCATTCTGACAGGTATGAGGTGATATCTCATTGTAGTTTCGATTTGCATTTCCCTGATGATGAGTGGCATTGAACATCTTTTCATGTGTCTGTTAGCCATCTGTATGTCTTCTTTGGAGAGATGTCTGTTCATGTCTTCTGCCCATCTTTAATTGGATTATTTGGGTTTTTTTGGGGGGGTGTTGTGTTACATAAGTTTTTTACATATTGTGGATACTAACCCTTTATTAGATATGTCATTTGCAAATATCTTCTGCCATTCAGTAGGTTGCCTTTTAGTGTTGTTGGTAGTTTCCTTTGTACTGCAGCATTTTTTTTTATTTTGATGTAATCCAAATAGTTTATTTTTGCTTTTATTTCTCTTGCCTCATGAGACATAGTAGACAAAAGTATTTAGAGCTGATGCCAGAGAAAATATTGCCTGTGATCTCTTCTAGGATTTTCATGGCTTCAGGTCTTACATTTAAATCTTTAATGCATCTTGAGTTTATTTTTGTGTATGGTATAAGAAAGTGGTCCAGATTCATCCTTGTGCATGTCCAGTTTTCCCAGCACCATTTATTGAAGACAGAGTCTTTTTCCCATTGCATATTCTTGCCTCTTTTGTCAATAGATTAATTGACCATACTATTCTGAGTGTATTTCTGGGATCTCTATTCTATTCCATTGATATTTGTGTCTAATTTTGTGCCATTATCATACTGTTTTTCTACAACTCTATAGTAGATCTAGAAATCTGGGATTGTGATACCTCCAGTTTTATTCTTCTTTTTCAAGATTGCTTTGGCTATTCAGGGTCTTTTGTGGTTGCATATAATTTAGGGTTATTTGATATAGTTCTGTGAAAATGCTGTTGGTATTTTGATAGGGATTGTATTCAATCTGTAGTATAGAAATTTTAACATTGTTTTTTCTCTTAATGCATGAGTATATAATATCTTTCCAATTTATTTGTGTCATCTTCAATATCTTTCATCAGTATTTTATAGTTTTCAGAGTGTAGGTCTTTCACTTCTTTGATTGTTTATTTCTAGGTATTGTTTTTCGTGAAGTTGTAAATGGCACTGTTTTTTTAATTTCTCTTTCTGCTATTTCGTTATTAGTGTATAGAAATGCAATGGATTTCCATGTATTTATTTTTGTCTCCTGTGACTTTATCGAATTCACTTATCAGTTGTAGTAGTTTTTTGGTGGAATAGTTCATGTTTTCTGTATGTAGTATCATGTTATCTCCAAATAATGAAAGTTCTACTTATTCCTTACTGACTTGCATGCGTTTTATTTCTTTGTCTTATCTGAATGTTGTGGCTAGAAATTCCAGTATGATAATGAATAAAAGTGAGGAGAGTGGACTGCCTTGTCTTGTTCCCAATCTTAAGGGAAAACCTTTCAGTTTTTCACCATTGATTGTGATGTTAGCTGTGGGTTTTCCATATATAGCCTTTATTGTGTTGAAGGTATGTTCGATCTGAACCTTCCTTGGTGAGGTTTTTTGTTTTTTTGTTTTTTTTTTTGTCATGAATGTAACATCATGAATGTTTTGTCAAATGCTTTTTCTGCATCTGTTGAAAGGATCATATGAGGTTGATATGGCTGATGTCAAAGAGGTTGCTACCTGTGTTCTCCTCTAGGATTTTGATGGTTTCCTGTCTCATATTTAGTTCTTTCATGATGTGGGTGGAACTAGAGTGTATTATGCTAAGTGAAACAAGTCAGTCAGAGAAAGACAGATACCATATGATTTCACTTATATGTGGAACTTAAAAAACAAAACAAATGAGGGGTACCTGGGTGGCTCAGTCAGTTAAGTGTCCAACTTTGGCTCAGGTCATCATCTTGTGGTTTGTGGGTTTGAGCACCACATCGGGATCCATGCTGCCAGTGTAGAGCCTGCTTGGGATTCTCTCTCTCTCTCTCTCTCTCTCTCTCTCTCCGTCTTTCCCTCTATTTCCCCCCTCCCCTGCCTTTCTTCTTTCCCTCTACTCAAACCCTCTATCTCAAAAATAAGTAAACTGAAAAAAACAAAACAGATGAACATAGGGGAAGAGAGAAAAAAAGAGGGGAGAAAGCCATAAGAGACTCTGAACTATGGAGAGCAAACTAAGGGTTGATGGAGGGAAGGTGGGGTGAGGGATAGGCTAAATGGATGATGGGTATTAAGGAGAGCTCTTGTGTTGAGCACTGGGTATTCTATGTAAGGGATGAATCACTCAATTCTACTTCTGAAACCAATAGTACACTATATGTTCACTAAATAGAGTTTAAATAAAAACTTGAAACAAACATAAAAATGAAAATAAATAAGATTTGAGCAAATATCTGAGCAAAAAAAAAAGAAAAGAAAAAAATGATCATAGAATTTTTATCCTTTCTTGTGTTGATGTGATTTGTTATAATGATTGACTTGTGAGTATCGAAACACTCTTGCATTCCAGGAATAAATGAATGTGTAAATGATTTTTTTACATGTATTCTTGGATTTGGTTTGCTAATATTTTGTTGGGGATTTTTGCATCTCTTTTGGCATTTAATTAGTATGTGTCTTGGTGTGGACCTTCTTGGGTTGGGGGCTGTCTGTGTTTCCTGGGTGTGGATTTTGGTTTCCTTCCCCAGATTTGGGAAGTTGTCAGCTATTATTTCTTCAAATAAATTTTCTGTCCCCTTTCCTCTTCATTCTCTTGCTGGGATCCCTATAATGTGAATTTATTCACATCCCTGGATGTGGCTGAGGTCCCTTAATCTATTTTCATTTTTTATTACTCTTTTTTCTCTCTCTTGTTCAGCTTGATTGCTTTCCATTACTTTGTCTTTCAGATTGCTGATCTGTTCTTCTGCTTTGTTTCATTTACAGTTTATTCCCTCTAGTGTATTTTTAATTTAAGTTTTT
Source organism: Leopardus geoffroyi (assembly GCF_018350155.1). Classification (NCBI taxonomy): domain Eukaryota; kingdom Metazoa; phylum Chordata; class Mammalia; order Carnivora; family Felidae; genus Leopardus; species Leopardus geoffroyi. Next base: position 139,089,454 of record NC_059333.1, on the reverse strand, counting down.
TGAGTTCTTCACCTCTGATGGGTTCCTTTATGTTCTCTCTTTTAGAGGGTCTCTCGGAGGTCTTTTTCTCTCAAGTCAAGTGAGTATCTTTAGGACTGTTACTTGCAATTCTTCAATCAGTCATGTTACTTATCTCTCTTTCTCTCTGTTTGTTTGTTTTTTTTTTTTTTTTTTTAGCTCTCTTTCTGTGTTTTTGTCCTGTTCTTTGCTTTTAGACATATTTCCCCGTGTCCTCATTTTGTCTCACTCTTGGTGCTGTTTCTATGTGTCAGGAAAGTTAGCTACATTTCCTTCTCTTGAAGGTAGTGGCATTATGAAGAAAAGGTCATGGGGGTACCTGAGTGGCTCAGTTGGTGAAGCATCAGACTCTTAGTTTCAGCTCAGGTCATGATCTCACTGGTGAGTTTGAGGGGTGTGTTGAGCTCCATGCTGACAGTGTGGAGTTCGCTTGGGATTCTCTTTCTCTCCAGCTCTCTCTCTGCCCTCTCATGCTCCTACATTCGCTCTCTCCCCCTCCCTCTACATAAGTAAGTAAGTAAGTAAGTAAGTAAGTAAGTAAGTAAGTAAATGTCCTATGGTGCCCTGCAACGCAGTGTCCCTTATTCCCTAGAACCTTCATGGGTGTCTCCTGTGTGTGTTCCCATGTGCTACTGTTTTAGCCGAGCCACATTTGCCTTCAGTCCAATCATCTGCAATGGCTCTCTTTGCCTATTGTGGGTAGGGTTTTGTCCCTGTGTTGTTAGTGGGCCCATCTGGGGCCGCTGTGGGCTTGAGTTGTGTCAAACTGGGCACTTGCCAGAACTATGGTTGCACTGATCTGCTGGGCACTTTGCCTGGTTTGTCCTCTTTGAGGCTTTTATTGGTAGACAGGGTCTGCAGTCAGACGAGCTGCCTGCTTTCACCTCACTTCTGGAACCACAGTTCCAGTTAGACTGGTGTGTACGATGATCTTCCCCTCCCCCTGGAGCCTGGGGTCACTTTGGCTGGACTGGTGCTGGTCCCTGTCAGGGCTGCATGCACGCTGCCAGGCTTGGTGCTGCTTTGAATGGACACTTACCAAGGGTGTGTGTGAAGGGACTGCTTCCCAGGAGAGTGCGGGGACCAGGCACTTAATGCCAGCAAGATCCATGCAGGTCCACTGAAGCAGGTGACCTCCAGTCACCCTGGGAAAATTCTGTGTGGCCAGGATGGAAGGGGCACATCTGTAGAGCTTTGGGGTTGAGGCACCCTTAGCAGGTGGGGTGGAGTGTTTGGGCTGTGCTGGTTCCTGCAGGTGTCAGTGTATCTGGGCGGGGGGATGGGCAAGAGAAATGGCGCCCACCAGCTCTTTTGTTCATGAAGAAGTCTCCCAGTGATCCCTGTCCCTCCAGGGCATGCTCAGAGACTAGTAAACAGGCATTTTTCAAACTGCTGCTTCTATGCTGTATCTCAGCAGGGTTGTTTGTTGTGCTGTCTTTTTAAGGTTGGGGACTCAGTTTCCTATCACCCTCTAGTTCTCCCATAGCCTAGCTGATGATTTTTAAAGTTCCAGGTGTTAAGCCCTGCTGACATTAAGAACTCTTGATGTTACACCCCTCTGGTTTCCAAAGTAAAATATTAGAGGGGCTCTTCTTCCTATTGTGGGTTCCCTGTACCTGCAGTGCCTGGGGCCAGGTCTACTCCTCTCCCTTCTCTGTTCCCATGGTATGCCTCCTTCCTGTGGACAGTCCCATGGTTCAGTTCTTTGGGTCAGTTTGGCTCCTGACTTGGTCTCCACCCCTTCCTATGCTCTTGATGTGGCCCCTTCCCTACATATAGTTTTGGAGCGTTTGTTCCACCAGTCTTCTGGTGGTTCTCTGGGTTATTTACACTGTTGTGGGTGTTACCCAGGTGTATCTGTGTGATGAGGGGAGACTACAACTCTCCTACTCTTCCCCTGGAAGTCTTTTATTGTATTCTTAAAGAGATCTATGCAGGGCAGGGTGGGCGGGTAGGGGGAGGGAGTGCTACTCTGAGTTTCTGTGTGCATTTATTGATATATCCTTTGATCTTAAGCATTTGAAGAAAAACATCATCCCTAGTGTCCAGTATGATCATTTGACAAATTTCCCCAAACTTTTTCAGCATTGCTCTTGTTCTTTTTTTTTAAATTTTTTTTTTTTCAACGTTTATTTATTTTTGGGACAGAGAGAGACAGAGCATGAACGGGGGAGGGGCAGAGAGAGAGGGAGACACAGAATCGGAAACAGGCTCCAGGCTCTGAGCCGTCAGCCCAGAGCCTGACGCGGGGCTCGAACTCACGGACCGCGAGATCGTGACCTGGCTGAAGTCGGACGCTTAACCGACTGCGCCACCCAGGCGCCCCAGCATTGCTCTGGTTCTTAAAAGTAGTTTGTAAATGCTCCTTGAAAAAGAAAAAGTATTTGTATTAATTTTGACCAAACGTTAGAATTTCTAGTAAGTCCCTTTCATTAAAAATTATTTAAATATTGCATACTGGACTGTAGATGTTATTTATTGTGACTTGAATAGACATGGATGTCTATTCAAAGGAGCTCTTTTTTTTTTTTAAAGTTTATTTACTTTAAGAGAGGAGGAACAAGGGGCAGAGAGAGAGAGAAACCCAAGGAGCCTCCGCACTGTCAGCCTGGAACTTGATGTGCAGCTCGAACTCATGAACCGTGAGATCAAGACATGAGCTGCAATCTGGAATCGGGTGCTTCACCGAATGAGCCACCAGGCGCCCTTCAAAGGAGCTCTTTAAGTTAAATAATACTTATATAACTAGTGAGAATTTACTTAAAGTTCGAGATAACATTTTACAAAACTTTGTAAAGATCTTTACATGTGGTAGAGATTAGGTAAAAATACAGTTTTGGTCCTTTTTCTCCCATATGCCTTTAAAAAAGTATTTACCATCTAGTGTTCTCTGTGGTGTTTATATTAGGCAGCTGCATGATAGTTATAAATTTAGCTTTTGCTTTGTGCTAATTTTTGGCATATTTTCTGAAATGGAACAGTTTCTAAAAGCTTGCCCTGCAGGCATTTAAGGTAACTTCTTTGGTCATTTATAAGGAAAATACTCAATGCTTTTAAAAAGCGCAGTATTCTACCTTTTCAAGAAAATGCACTGTAGAGAACTTAACCTCTGAATATTTCTTTTCTGACTAGAGCTACCAGATTTCCATTTTCCTCATTTCTAATGATATTTTTCTTCTCATCATGACCTCCAGCTCCTTAATCGTTTTTTTACAGTACATTTTCATTTCATATACTGGACTTGATTATTTCTGCAGTGTTCAGTCAAGTAGGCTATGATTCCTTTATCTTAAAAATTGCAGAATTCCTGGGATCTTTTCCTTTTAGTCCTCTGTTGCTGATCCACAGTCTTAGATAATTCCTGCTGCTTAATGTCTGTTTCTTTGCTTGCTGCTTCCAAAATATTGCTGAAAAATGTCAGGCAGTGGGCCAATTTATTTGACCACCAATTCACTTAGTGCTAATTCATCTTGGCTCCTCTTTCAATCAGAAACACTTATACTCAACTTTAATTTCCCTCCTACTTTATTCTCTACATCTCTAGCTCCATAATTTCCCATTTACCTCAAGCCTCTGACCTGACTGTCTTCACTCTGGAGATGCAGTTGTCTGATTCTTTATTGATTTATCAAGGTTATCTAATGTGTGCACTTTTCATGATTTTCCTTTCCATGTCAAATTTTCTCTGTGTCTTCATCCATTTTCTCAATCTTGCCACTTATATTTGATAAAGAATTTTATTTCATCCTATTTAAAGCTTCTCTTCCACTTGGGCATTCAGTGAATCTTTGTCTGCTTCCATTTTCACTGTGTTATGTCAGTTACTCTCCTTAGCATTTCCAGCATTGTAATGTTCTTAGAATTCTTCCTTGCAGTTAAAAAATAACAGCTGAAACATTTTGAGTACTCCCAGTATACTGACCCTCTGTGGCACATTTTACATTAATTATATAATTTTATCATTTAGACAATCTTGTGTGGCAAATACCATTATTAGTCCCATTTATAAAATTTTTTAAAGTCTATTCTGAGAGAGCACATGAATTTGGGGGGGGGGTTGTAGAGAGAAGGGGAGAGAGAGAATCCCAAGCAGACTCCACACAGCGCATAGTCTGATATGGGCTTGAACTCACGAACACGTGAGATCATGACCTGAGCCCAGATCAAGAGTCAGACACAACCAACTGAGCCACCCCGGTGCCTCATTATTCCATTTATGGATGAACAAGCTGAGTCTTAGAGAATCTAGATGTAAAAAATGGGCCTCAAATCTAGGCCTATATGACCCCAAAACAAATATTCTTAAACATCTAGTTCCTCTGTTATCACTCTCCTTTATCAGATTTAGTGGGGAAAAAAGAATCTCATTTTGGTTTCTTAAATGTTTCATTCTTAGTTTACTGCTTAATTATAGTATCTCTAACACATTGACCTAGGCCCACTTCATTTAAAACCCTGTCTTAACGCAGTCTTCGGTGGTGTTTGACATTGTTATCAGTGAGGCAACTTCCTCCATTTTGAATTTTTTTGTCCTCTAGCCCTCGCTGACATTGTGGTCTACTGACTCCATGCCCTCCCTCATATTTCCTCAGGATTTTTCTTTTTTCCTCTACCCAGATAGTGTTCCATAAGGTTCTGTTATGTAATGTCTCCTCTGGGTATCATCCTCTTCCAAGGTTTCAAATACCATCTATAATTCAGTGTCTCCCTATTATAAACATTAACTTTGAAGTCTCTCTGTTGCCAGACCTGAGTTTCCAACTGACTTGTGATCATCTCTATGGGCAGTCAGAATATCCATAAACAAGTCATTATTTCCCTGAAGCCTTCATTTACTCAGCTTGACTTCCCTTCATCAAAGGCATTGCCACCTACTCATTTGGCTAAGATGGTTTGGCTTCTACTTTCCTCCATAATGAATTTGTCACCCAATCCTACCGCTTCTGTTTTAATAGGTTCATCTCTCTCTCTCTCTCTCTCTCTCTTTCTTTCTTTCTTTCTTTCTTTCTTTTTTTTGTCTCTTGCCTGTAACCCTGATTTCATCATCTCTCTTGGGAAATATTACCTATCACAATAACCTTGATTGTTTCCTTTGAGTCATTCCTTTATTCATTCAGTCTTTGCCTTGATAGCTTTGCATAAATAGGACTCTGTTCAAAGTCTAGATGTGATGGGCCTTTATCATTTTGTTAACCTATACTCTTTATCAGTGCACCTTCCTTTTGACCATGGTACTGGCAAATTCTCTTTGTAGCACAATCCTTCCAACACTTGTTTTGTTTATGTGGTGCTCACTCCATCCTCACCTGTAGGAGAGCACATGAGTCAGGCCTGGCCAAGAACAAATGGCCCTGATGGTTGACTTAGAGAAGCCAGAGCCACTCACACTTCAGGAGGAACACATATTCTCAATGGGGTGATATATGCCCAAGGAGGTGGGAATTGGTTCTCGTTGAGGGAGATGAGGAAATCTTAAATTTTACAGTGGTGTGTGGCCCTCTGGAGCTCAACCCTACCTGACAAAATCTTATTCCTTAATTTCCTAGGGTTGGGTGGGGGATATGACAATTAGTAAACAATATATATATATATTATAAATATATATGATATATATATTTATAATATATATAAAATATAATATAAGTATATAATATAAATTAAAAATATAAATATATATAAATATATAATATCTATAAATATATACATAAATAATATATAAATATATATTTATATTATATATTAGATATATAATATATATTATAATATATAATATGATATATAATATATAAATATATATCTAATATATTATATATATCAGATCCTGATGGTACCTTTTGCACCGCTGAATCCAGTGATTTCTGAAGTGAGAAGTAATGCTGAATCTGTTAACTATGTAGGCAAATTCCCATTTCTGCTTAGGCCATTTTAAGTTGTTTTATTTATTTTTATCACTTTCGAAGGTAATAATCATTAAGAATATTCTACTCTGCCCGATGTTTATATAAACTAACCTGCTACTCACCTTCTCTTTCAATTTTGGGACAAATTATACTTTTATACATCTTTTTAATTAATTTTTTAATTTTAATTCCAGTATAATTAACATACAGTGTTATATTAGTTTCAGGTGTACAATATAGTGATTCAACACTCCCTTACAACACCTGGTGTTCATCACACCAAGTGCACTCCTTAATCCCCACCACCTGTTTAACCCAATCCCCTTGCCAACCTCCCCTCTGACAACTATCAGTTTGTTCTCTGTAGTTAAGAGTCTGTTTCTTGGTTTGTCTCTCTTGCTCTCTTTTTTTGCTTTGCTCATTTGTTTTGTTTCTTAAATTCCACATAAGAGTGAAATCATGGTATTTGTCTTTCTCTGACTGACTTATTTCACTTAGCATTGTACCCTCTAGCTCCATCCATGTTGTTGCAAATGACAAGATTTCATTCTTTTTTAGGGCTGTTTAATATTCCATTGTGTAATTCATTCATCCTATCCATGAATACTTTGGCTATTTCCATAATTAGGCTCCATAGTGTAAATAATGCTTTGATAAACATAGCAGTGCATGTATCCCTTTGAATTAGCGTTTTTGTATTTTTTGGGTAAATACCCAGTAGTGTGATTACTGCATCATAGGGGAATTCTATATTTAACTTGTTGAGGAACCTCCATACTGTGGGGCTGCCCTAGTTTGCATTTCCACCAACAGTTCAAGAGGGTTCCCCTTTCTCCACATCCTCGCCAACACCTGTTGTTTCTTGTGTTGTTGATTATAGCTATTCGGACAGGTGTGAGGTGATAGCTCATTGTAGTTTTGAGTTGCATTTCCCTGATGATGAGCGATGTTGAGTATCTTTTCATGTGTCTGTTGGACATCTGGATGTCCTCTTTGGAGAAATGTCTGTTATGTCTTCTACTACATTTAGACATCTTTATCTTGGCTTAAGTTATTTTTTCTTAGCTGTAATGTTGTTTGCATTATTAACTCCTTTTTTAAAGATGTTTAAAATGACATCTGTACCATAATCTTCAATGAATTTCTCCCATACCTTATGATAATAGAAATTTATCCATAAATTAGTTTTAGTATTTGTCATGTTGTGTTTTTTTTTAAATTGATAGGGCCATATCCTTCTGAGGGGAATTCTTCCGTTTGGTCATTTTGGATAGTCCCTGGAGTGGTGAGGACCTGCAGGGCACTTCCCCTGGATAGGGCCATATCCTAATGAAAAGGGTTTTTATGAACACTGTTTTAATTTTTTTTTTTTATCTCTAGGTTCCAGTACGTGCTTTCAAAACAAATGCCTAAGAAAATTGGTTTAATTGCATCTTTACTTAGAGATTACTGTGCATAATTTTTTCTCAACACTTCTGAAGAGAAAAGTTGATTATCAGAATAGTATTTTGCAAGTCAAAGAAGTAAAACCTAACCCAAAGAGAAGAGACTCAGAATTGCATAAGTGATGAATTGAGTCCCTATTTACTTAGGCATCTTTTGCCACATAGATTGAGTGGAGTATAAATGGATAGTGTGAGGGTTTCTAGCACTGTGGCCCAAAATGGTGGTTGGTACTGAAGAAAGGATAATTATAGGGCTCCTGTGCCCCCAGTGATGTCCTATTGCATAATGCATAAATCATGGCTAATTTATGTCACAAGTAGCATCCTTCATCAGTCCAAAGGCAAGTATGCCACTTGACAAAATTGTAGGTATATGGCAGTGCCGCTGGGAATACTGATTTTATAGCGTGACAAGGATAATAATTGTAAAAATTGACACATTTTATTATAGAATCATCTGACTTTCTGAAGCTTTAAAAAATATCAAATTGTATCATATTATGAGACAGCAAAGCACCAATATTGCCTTCTTTTCCTCTGCTCTTTTGCATCGTATCTTTAACCAGGATTATTTTCCAGATTTACTGAGATATAGTTGACATGTTACTATAAGTTTAAGGTGTACAAGGTAGTAATTTTATATATGTATATATTGCAAAATGATTACCACAATAAGGTTAGTTAACATTATCATCTCACAGAGTTACAATTTTGTGTGTGTGGTGAAAACTTTAAAAATCTACTCTTTCTCAACCAGAATTAATAGTATAGGTTTATGTATGCATAGTTTGTATACAATTCTGTAGAGTTTACATCTATATATTTAGAATTTTTTCTTGATTTTTTTCTGTTTTTCTTTGCCTAGGTTTGGCTTTTAGACAAAAACAGAATTTAACTGAAAGAATAAACAGATGAATACACCTGATACTATTTTTAAAAAGAATAAAGGGAAAATTTACCCTATTAGAAATTAAAACACATTATGAACATACGTTAACTATTAAAGTGATAGAATATTAGAAACATTAACACATAAAGCCATCTAATACAGTTTTTAAACATCTCATGTCAAGAAGAGAAAATAAATCATGGTCATGTAAAATCAAAGTATCTGTTTTTCACTGTGCATAATTTTACTCACAGTGAATTTAAGTTTTTGATATAAAAACGAAATTATAATGAATATTTATGTAATTTTTAATGTCTGGGTATAGAAAGGCCTTTCTAAGCATAAAATTGTTTTATGATAATAGAAAGAAAAAGACTGATAGTTTTGACTTCATAAAATGTAACAACTCTTCAGAATGAAAAGCTCCTATATAAAATTAACAGCTGAAACCATTGTATTTAAATAATATGACAAACAGAACAAAAGCCCTTACTATATAAATTGTACCTACAAATCAGTGAGAAAAATGCTCTTTAAAAGTGAACGAATCAAGGTGCCTGGGTGGCTCAGTCAGTTAAGCATCTGAATTCAGCTCAGGTCATGACTCATGGTTGTGAGATCGAGCCCCATGTTGGGCTTTGAATTGCTAGCACAGAGACTGCTTGGGTTTCTCTGTCCCTCCCCTGCTCGTGGTCTCTCTCTCAAAATAAATAAAAAATAAAACTTAAAAAAGTGTATACATAACATTATACATTAGTAGAGAAATGGGAAATGAGCCTGTGAAAAGGACTCAATCTACTAAAAGGGCTAACCGTGAAAACAACATACTAATTTTCACTTGCAAAGTTTGTGAGCATTGTGGTAAGATGAGAAAGATCAATGACATGTGGAAATTTAAATTCACTTTTCTTTTCTAGTAAGCCATTTGACAATAACTATTAAAATATTTGAAGATGTTTATTTTTATTTTCTCTGGGTCAGTCTTTCTGCTTCTAGGGATATTCCATAGGAAGTAATCAGTGATGCCACTGTGAGGTTAATTGCAGTACTATTTATAACAGTGAAAACCTGGAAAGAGAATAAGTTTTCAAAATTTGATAGCGGATTAAATACAGTATAGTTTGACACAAAATTTAAGTACTATATTATGCTTTTAAATATTTTTGTTAGGTAGTAATGATGTTTCCTATGCTACCATGTAGAAGTCACACATTATGTACTAGGCCCTGTGGTAATGACTTTCATGTAATAACTCACGTTCTTACAGCCATCCAGGAAAGATAATTTTTCTGTTTTAAGCAGAGTACAATGAAGCTCAGAGAAGTTAAATTACTTGCCATTGTTCACACAGCAAGTAATTTGTGAAGCCTGGATGTAAATCTAGGAAATTGTTTCTGGAGCTCACTTTTAACTTCTGTTTTCCACTGTCACCAGAATGGTCAATAATCACATTCCAGTATTGTGAAAACAAATAGGATGCTGTGCTTAATACAGTGTAAAATCCAGATGAGTAGATGTGTTTATTTGTTGGATCTTAGCTCTCCTTGGATCATCCCTTATCCAAGGGCAAGTAACCCTAACCTCTCAAGGGATGAACTACTTGTCCCGTCAAATAGCATATCAAGCCTCTCTGAATTCATTGGAGATTGACAGGTTTTCTGCTACTTAATTTGGGTCCTATAGTGTCTGTTCCTACTTGGAATGTAAAATTTCACCCTGTTGCTCATTGGTACCTTTTTCTTTAGGATATCAAGACTGATCAGAATGGTAAGGTACCAAGATGGGCTGTAGGAAGAATGGAAAGCTGAAGTATAAAAAGTGAATTTTGAAAAGCTTAAACTAGATTAGTTGATTACAGAGAAAGAAGGAACAATCCTCTTACCAAACGAGTGACTAACCTTTGCAACTTACCAAAAACAGGACATAATTCACAAGGGAGTTTGGTCAACTGAATTGTCAACTATCACCTTTGACATTTTAATTATTTTAAAATAGACGAAAGCTATCTAGATGCATTTTAGTTTATTCTAGTCCTGGTCATGACTTACCTGGGAGTCTCTTTCACGTTGAAACTTACTTAAATATTTGAACTCTTCAATAGAATATATTTTTGGCTTTATATGAATACTTTCTTTATATATAGCCTAAATGAAACTAGTTCACTGTCCTTATTTTCACCTTTAGAAGTGAAAAACTGGGACAAGGTCATGCCCTCTCAAATCCAAGAAGTGTTTTATTTATACTTGCTTGTCCCCTTCCTTCAAGTGCTTTATTATAGGAAGGATTACTATATGAATAATTAAAATTTTAAATGTACAGGGCAGAGATAAGTAAATAGTTACAAGCAAAAACTCATTTTTGTTTAAAGTAAAAGCAGCTGCAGAGGAGAATTTCTGATGGTGCTACTTTCTTAGGAAAGGACAAATACCTTCTTCCTTTTCACATTTTAGTGTACTTTTTCAAAATGGTGAATAGCCTGGAGATTTAACACAAGGACTGCTTTTCCTTTTTTGTTTCAGATCCATTAGTGGAATATCTTGGCACCCTTAGAGCTGCACAGTGTGGTTTTCTGGGTTATTATTTCCTTTCTGGCAGTATTTTAATACAAGTACAGAAAATGGAAAAATTATCTTTATAGCCTTTCATTTTATTGCCGAAGCAATGCAGGGATTAATCAATTTGCAGTTAGAAAAAATTCCCTAAATTATTAAACAAACTTTTGAAATTCATTAATTTGCAATTCACAGAAGGATTTTGGCTGTATTTGTTTTCTCTGTTGCTGAGAGAAAATTGGAACCTTACATGAAAAATGGATTGGCCCCAAGCTCATATTCTGCATGGTAATATTTTTGTAAGTCCTTGTTAAAATCTCCACGTTTTGATTCTCCAACATGGCCTCTTTTTGCCACTACTTTTTTTTTTTCCCAGAGTAGTCCAAGTCTGGCATGAGGTTCCCTCTCAATAAATTCTAATATTCATAAATTGTAGTGTTCCTATGGTTTTATTAAGAATGTGATTTTATTTAAAGAATTTATCTAGCAAGGATGGTAAATTATGCTATGAATACTTAGGAGTTTATATAAAGAAAGTATGAATTTATATGAAGGAAAGAAAAAGTGATTTATTTTTGAATTGTAAAATTCCGTTCGGGGAGATGAGTAATAACTTGAAATAAAGGCTAAAATTCAGTTTTGAACAAATCTTTTCTAAAATAATGATTGTTACTTATTTTTTCTTTTTCTTAAGTTTTTATTTAAATTCCAGTTAGCTAACATACAGTGTAATGTTAGTTTCAGGTGTAGGACTTAGTGATTCAACACTTTCATACGTCACCTGGTACTCATCACAAGTGCCCTCCTTAATCTCCATCACCTGTTTAACCCGTCCCCCTGGTATCCATCAGTGTGTTCTCTAGAGTTAACAGTCTGTTTCCTGGTTTGTCTTTCTTGCTCTCTCTCTTTTTTCCTTGCTTGTTTGTTTTGTTTCTTAAATTCCACATATGTTTTATTTCTTAAATTCCACCATTTGCTAAATCAAATGGTATTTAGCTTTCCCTGTTTTATTTCGCTTAGCATAATACTCTATAGCTCCACCCATGTTGTTGCAAATGGCAAGATTTCATTCTTTTTTATGGCTGAGTAATATCCCATTATATATATATATATATATATATATATATATATATATATATATATATATACACACACACACACACACACACACACACACACCACTTTATCCATTCATTAGTTAATGGACATTTGGGCTGTTTACATAATTTGTGTAGTCTATAAATTGGCTAATTGGTTTCCATATTGTCTAGATAATGCTGCTATAAACAGTGGGGTGCATGTATCTTTTTGAATTAGTATTTTTGTATTCTTTGGGTAAATACCCAGTAGTGCAATTGTTGGGTCATAGAGTAGTTCTATTTTTAACTTTTTGAAGAACTTCCATACTGCTTTCCTGAGTGGCTGTATCAGTTTGCCCTCCCTCCAATAGTGCAGGAGGGTTCCCCTTTCTCCACATACTCGTCAAAACTGTTGTTTTTTGTGTTGTTGCTTTTAGCTATTCTGACAGGCTTGAGGTGATATCTCCTTACAGTTTTGATTTCCCTGATGATAAGTGATGTGCCTATTGGCCATCTGTATGTCTTCTTAGGGAAAATGTCCATTCATGTCTTCTGACCATTTTTTAATTGTGTTATTTGCTTTTTGAGTGTTGAGTATTACGAGTTCTTTGTATATTTTGTATGCTAACACTTTATCAGCTTTGTCATTTGCAAGTATCTTCTCCCATTTAGTAGGCTGTCTTGGGTTTATTGATTCCTTCACTGTGCAGAAGCTTTTTTATTTTGATGAAGTCCCAATAGTTCATTTTTGTTTTGTTTCCTCCCCTCAGGCAACATATTAGTAAGAAGTTGCTACAGCCCATGTCAAAGAGGTTACTGCCTGTGTTCTCTAGGATTTTTGTGGTTTCAAGTTTCACATTTAAGCCTTTTATCCATTTTGAATTTATTTTGTGTATGGTGTAAGAAGGTGGTAAAATAATAATTTTAGGGTTTTTGGCATCTAAAAGTAGATTTTCTTTGTGCTTTAAATAATTTGTAATCTTTTGGAAATTGGAGTAACTGAAGATCACCAGAGCTCTTTAATTACTATTTCACTGCTTTAAACTGTGCTACACTCATGCTGTATTTTCTAGACCAAAAGGTAAGTGGAACTTTCAAGAGGCCTAAAGTATAGTATAGAATTTGATTATACATTGAAAATATTCTGATTCAGTTATTTAAAAAATTAGGGGTAATTTTAGGGTACCTGGGAGGTTCAGTCGGGTAGGCATCCGACTTCACCTCAGGTCATGATCTCATAGTTGGTGGGTTCAAGCCCTGTGTCAGGCTCTGTGTTGACAGCTCAGAACCTGGTGCCTGCTTAAGATTCTGTGTCTCCCTGTCTCTCTGCCCCTTCCCTGCTTACACTCTGTGTCTCTTTCTCTTCCAAAAATAAATAAACATTATTTTTTTTAATTAGGGGTAATTTTAATTTTATTTGGCTTTAAAATACTTCATTTTTCTTTTATCATTTCCCCCTCAGCAACATATTCTGAGTTTGATGATGTTATTAACATTGCCTGCAAATAAGCAGCATTTCTTCTTTGCGTGTATGTCATGTGTACTTGCCTTAAAACTTGCCTAGTTTCTGTTATCTTAAGAAAATGATTTTTTTAACAGAGAATAAATTCTAAGCATGTTGAAAAAATATGACCTTAAAATGAACAAGCCAACACCTTACTTCTTACCTCTAGGTCAGCACACACACGAACACATATACCCTATTCCATTAGGAGCTGAAGAGTCTACCGCAATCCATTTGTGTTACAGGTTCCCCAAAATACTACATGTGTTACACAGCGTGGTTTGATAAATGTCACATGCACACAGGTCCTCACAGACAACACACACATACACAGTACTTGTATATTTCCCAATTAATCACATCTTTTCCCATGCCTTCAATTCTCATCTAGAGATGGATGGCTTTCAACCACTGTGGTCTTGAAGCTTTCCAAAATCTCTATCTATAGTCCAGTTTTGCTCCCAAACTTCAATTCTGTGATCAAATCTCTTCATTACCTACCTTATTAAGGTTAATGTCTTCATTGTGGCATTGAAGGCTTTTTGCATAATGACCTCAGTCTGTGATTAACAGACTGGTCTTCATTCTTTTCTTTCTTCATCTGTTTGACTTAAACTGACTCTTTTTGAACACACTCCTCACCCCAGAAGGACTTTCCTCAGGCAGTTACTGTTGTCTTTCATTTACTTCCCTGTTCGACTTTTCAGGGCTCAACTCCCATGCTCACAAATCTAGGTTCTACCCCAAGTTGAAACCCCAAGCTCTAGAGAAACAAAAGGGTTCATTTCTTTTATAGGACTTTCAAATTCAATCTCTTCCATGGAGCCATCAATGAGATATCATCCTTACCTCCCTGGAGCTCTAATGCTCATTTACGCAGAATCTCTTTAAACACTTCAAAGAGCCTTGTAGTCATTCTGGAGTTGCGTTTTTCCCTTTTCAAAGTGAAGATGCCTTGAAGATGGGCCATTCTTCTGAAATATAATATCTATCATTTAGCTCATTATCTTTATGTGTAAACTTGTACTTTTCTATGTCTACAAATTTAGTATGCCTAATTTATGTTGCTGAAGTCCATTCTTCCCTCATACCTACAACCTGTTCTTAGAAAATCCCATGTCTCTGTCTGAAATATATCCGGCCCATGCAACTTACATTGCAGCCATACAAAGGATACACACATGCAAAGGATTTCCCCGCAGTGAAGCTGCTAACCCCTCTCCCCTGCTGGAGCAGTTTCTGGATCTGCCCCAGTATCAGCACCCTCCACCTCCTTCCTGCATATAGACAGGCAGCTTCTTACTTGGTTCTGAGACTGGTTATTTAATGGAACCATATTTTCCTCTCCATTATCTTAGAAATATTAATGAATAGACAAAACAAAAGATATGTAGGTAGACCAGCCTTGGTAAGTAAGAGTATGAGCACCAACATACTAATATGCCATTCTCCTGGGGGAACTTTTGCAAATAGAGTGTGCTCAAAGTGCTAAACCAGGACAACAGATGGCAGAAGAAAGGAAACATTTTTTTAACCACAAGGAGAAAAGTGTACACCACTTCGTATCCATAGATGAGAGATTGAGAAGTGTTGCTCATCAGAAAACTGAAAAGGACTTATCTGTGCCACCCTTATCAAATTCATATACATGAAAATTTCTTATGATTTTTAGATGTAGCATGAAAGGTACAGTCTATGAAAGAAATAATTGATGAGCTATACTTCATTAAAATTGAAAATTTATGCTCTGCAAACGACATTGTCAAGAGAATGAGAAGACAAAGCACAGACTGGGGGAATATATTTGCAAAGGACCTGTCTGATGAAGGACTGCTCCCCAAAATATACAAGAGCTCTTAAAACTCAACAATAAGAATACATATAATCCAATTAAAAATAGACCAAAGGCTTTAAGTGACACTTGTCCGAAGAAGATATGTAGATGGCAAATAAGTGTATGAGATGAAGCTCCACATAACATGTTACCAGGGAAATGTAAATTAAAACAATGATTAGATGTTACCATATGCTTACTAGAACGGTAAGAATCCCAAACACTGACAACATTGAATGCTAAGAAGGATGTGGAATAACAAGGACACCGATTCATTGCTGGTGGGAATGCAAAATGGTGCAGTCACTTAGATAGTTCGGCAGTTTCTTATAGAACTACATGTTCTCTTATTATTTGATCCTGTAATTGTGCTCCTCGGTGTCTACCCGAAGGATTTGAAAACTCATTTCCACACAAAAATTTGCACAATGATATTTATAGCAGCTTTATTCACAATTGCCAAACCTTGGAAGCAACCAGAATATCCTTTAGTAGATGAATGGATAAATAAATAGCTGTAGTACATCCAGACAATGGAATATTATTCAGTGCTAAAAATAAATGAGCTATCAAGCCCTGAAAAGACTTGGAGAAACCTTAAAGGCATATTACTATGTGAAAGAAGCCAATCTGGAAAGGCTACATAATGCATGGTTCCAACTATATGACATTCTGGAAAAAGACAAAACTTTGGAAGCAGTAAAAAGATCAGGGGTTGGAAGGGGGCACGAAGCGATGAATAGGCATAACACAGAGGACTTTCAGGGCAGAGAAAAATATCTGTATGATACTATAACAATAGATGTATAGCATCATGCATTTGTCTAAACCCTTGAATGTACAACACCAAGAGTGAACCCTAAGGTTAACTGTGGACTCGAGTATTTATGATGTGTCACTGTAGGTTCATTGATGGTGATAAGTGTACCACTTGGTGTTGATAAATGAGGGAGGCCATGCTTGGGTGGAAGCAGATGGTTTATGGAAAATCTCTGTACCTTCTGCTTAATTTTGCTGCTAATATAAAATTGCTTTAAACATCGTTTATCATTTCCTTAATGAAGTATCCCAGGGCAATTCATCCACACCTTCATCCTCACCACTAAGAATACCTTGAATTCCAAAGGAGCAAATAGGAATGGTGAGTGTTAAAGTTTCCTTGCCCTACTTTTTTTTTTTTTTTTCTTACAAGGGAATCAACTGTAGACTTTTAAAAATAGTGGGGGAAGAATCTGCCCTTAACTACTAAAAGAAATAGCTAACAGCTAAAAATCTTTATTTTAACCTTAAAAAATTCTTAACTTCAATCTTTATGACAGAAATGCATTACTAAGACTTTTTGAAGTTAGATGTGGCCATGTTTAGGTCAGTGATGTATGAGCAGCAGTGACAGGGAACACTCCTGGGTATGAGTGTTCAAGAGCTGGTGTGTTTATTCACTGTCATCTCTATCCTGTGCTCAGAGGACGTGATACTTACTCCACAAGGTGGAGGCTTCATCATTCACATGTTCTGCATAATGACCTGAAGCAGGGCCCAGTGCTGTCACCTGAGTGTCATCTGAGCAAGAAGGCAACTCATGTTGCTTGAAGCCGCAGATTTTGAGGTTGTTTGTTACTGCACTATGATCTCATATAGTTGGTAAACCAACTACAGTTAGGTACCGTCCTCATGCAAGAACGAATAAATTCAAAGAAAAAAGAAAAGAAAGATAAAAAACCCTAGAACCTATGAGAAATTCTCTGAAACAACAAGAATAACATAATACTCTAGGAGCAGATACATAAAAGCACAGTGTAGGAGGAAAAAATAATTATATATACATTTAGAAAACATCGGCATTGTGTTTTCAACAAAATCTGATAAACCGTAATTCATGAATAAAGAAATTACAAAGAATAAAGTGATAAAAAAGAGAAAGCTGCCTAAGATGAAAGCTGAAGGTAAACAAGAACTAGATGAGATAAGGAGAATATTTGGAGATTAAAATGCAAAAGTGAAATGAAAATCGTTATTGAATATAAAACAAGCAAAATTAGCACTATCGAGAAAGAGAAATAGTACTGTATTAAGGACTCAGCATTCTCATTATAATAAGAAATAAATAAATGAACTAATGATTTTAGTCAAACATAGAGGACTTAAATTAGATGACTATTGAAGCAGATATTAACTGAAATACAGGGAAGCAAAAAGTAACAGTGATAAAATATCTGGCTGCTTAAAAATCAAAAATAGTTCCTACATGCCTACCCATGTAAGGAAGAGCATAGGAGATATTCAAAACAGCAATAAGAAAAATATTTTGGCCATTCATAGGAAAAAATTTTGAAAGGGCACATTTGGTATAGTTGGAAATCTCATGGTAATCAATGTTCAGGGAAAGATAAATTATCAAAATTGGTTCTAGAAGAAATGGTAAGTGTGATTATATCATGAAGCATGAAGGATACTAAAAATTCATCAAAGAATTATCTCCATGAAGGCTTTGGCCTCAGATGGATTTGAAGCTTATTTGTTACAATATTCTGGCACAGAGCAGCACAAGTCTTCAGTGTGCTTTACAGTGTCCACACAGCACTGAAATTAATAGCAGGGAATAAGCACAAAAGAAAACTGCACATCAGTGTCAGCTAAAATATAGGTACTCAAGAACCTTAAGTAAAATGCAAGTAATTTGAATTCAGTAGTATGTAAATCATAAAAAAGAATTTGACTTTTTAAATAAATCTTTAATCACAAAGTATAACTTGTTACTTTCAAAACACATTTCTGATAAAAAGTTACAATAGGAAAATATACTGATAGGGACTTTAATTTGAGAAAAAGATAAGAAAGGCCTCCTCTTAGCATTTTTATTGAAAATTTTACTTGAAGACCTATGCAACAAAAAGGAAATAGAAATAGGTGGCAAAGAAACTGGAAAGAAGAAAACATTTATTAATTGAGGTTTTATGATTTTCTACATTGAAACCATCAATTTATATACAACATAAAAAGACAAAAATCAATGGTTTGGCTTTAATTACAGAAATATGGTTTAGTAGGTAAACTATAAACTCTTCTGGGAGAGAAAAACTAAAAATACAGCCTAGACTATGCTTTAAAAATCACTTTATGGAGTGCCTGGGTGGCTCAGTTGGTTAATTGTCTAACTTCGGCTCAGTTTGTGATCTAGCAGTTCATGAGTTCGAGCCCCTCATCGGGCCGTGTGCTCACAGCTCAGAGCCTCGAGCCTGCTTCGGATTCTGTGTCTCCCTGTCTCTCTGCCCCTCCCCTGCTCACACTTTTTCTCACTCTCTCTCTCAAAAATAAATAAACATTAAAAAATTTTAAAAATCACTTTAAATGCATATAACTTCAATCCTGACAAAAGTCAAAGAAAAATCCTTATAAACGAAAAAGGAATGAGTCAAGGTAAGTGAAAGAGTTCTATATTTCACAGCTGTCCTGGTCACACAAGCAGATACCAGGTGGTGAGTAATATATGTATAGGAGGGAATTGGGCAGGGAACAAAAGCCAGAGCATGTGCAAGGTGAAAAATCCTACTGAGTGTTCATACAAGCTAGTCTACTGACAGACTGCACGTGTAGCAAGGGAGGCTGGAGAAAGTGGTCTTCTCCCTCAGCAACAACATGTGTGGCCAATAGTTTTATTACTACTTAGAAGATAATGGAGAGTTGGGGGGTGGGGGGGGGCATAAGTCCTGGCAACAATCAAAGAATTGGTAAGCACTGATCATGTCTTGTCACAATACATTTAAGTTAGCAATGTTAGGGGTGCCTGGGTGGCTCAGTCTGTTGACTGTCTGACTTCAGTTCAGGTCATGATCTCACGGTCTGTGGGTTCGAGCCCTGCTTCGGGCTCTGTGCTGACAGCTCAGAGTCTGGACCCTGCTTCTGATTCTGTGTCTCCTCCTCTCTCTGCCCCTCTCTGCTCATGCTGTGTCTCTCTGTCTCTGTCTCTCTCTCTCTTTCTCTCAAAAATAAGTAAACATTAAAATTAAAAAGAAAAGATGAATGGTTACCTTTCAAATTTGGAAATTAGAGAATTAAACTTTTACACCTTTTCATAATTAAAACTCTTCTAAAGCTAAGAATAGAAGAAAATTTTCTGTCATAGCTACTCTAAGACTGTTTATTAGTATCCTTACTTAGAGAAATAAGACAAAAGAATACTACTGTTTCAAATAAAAAGAAAAATATTAGGTGACTAAGAAATTTAATTTAAAAACCTGAGGACTTTTGGAAAAAATAAGGTATTTGGAAATGTATTAGAAATTTAGAGAGGCAGAGATCTGTGTGCAAGGGTACAATGTCTAAAACTCTAAGGATCTTAATTCTGTCCAAATTAATGTACAAATTCATTGTAATCCAATTAAAAACCCAACAGAGGTGTTCTGTCTGAATTGAAAATTTTGTTCTGAATACACACACACACACACACACACACACATACATGTATAATCCTATTATATATGTGGAATTTTACTACTGATTGATAGAGGTACAATTTAAACTCAGCTTACAGCATTCAGAAACTAAAGTTTTACAATCATGGCAATATTAAGTTTTTGGTAAGGAGCAGCAGAGTATCTCCCAGAGAGCTGGTGATAGTGAAAATTGATATAGCAATTTTGGGGATAAATTTGTCCAGAGATAGTAAAATTGAACATCTGCATTCATACATTCTGGAAGTGTGAATGCAGTTGGACAGTTTAGAAAAACTCTGCTATGTGCCTGAGGAGACATGAGTAAGAATGTTCATATCAGTGTCGTTTGCAAAGTGTAAACATGGAAACAATGTGTTAACGAATAGGAGAATGAATAAATAATAAAGTGTAAACTCTGGGTAAATAAGTTTTATACACGAGTGAAACCAGTGAAGAAAACATACATGCAGTTGGTACATATAACAATCTCAACACAATATAGAAGAAAAGTAAATTGCAGAGGATACATGCCACATAATACCTGTTCTGTAAGTTTTAAAATATGCAAAACACTGGTGTATTTTGCAAAATAATGCATATTTGTGTATAATGCCAAGTTCATATATAGTAACTTGAAATTGACAAACCCTAAATTCATAATAATGGTATCCTCTGGGGATAAGGGTGAGCAGTGAGTTAGGGTAGAGGATTTATCTATATTTTCTGTATTTCACTTCTTAGGTTTGTTAAGTCCAGAGACTTTTTTTTCTTTTTTATATGTCTGAACTTTTTTACACCAAAAAAAGAAGTTATTTGTTTCATTGGTATGTTTAGAGAATATTTTGCTGTTTTTCAAATTAAGGTTTTGTTTCTTGTTACTCATACATATTCCTCTGTTCCATGTCTGTAGCATAATCCTTCTTCAAATAAGAAATATTCTTAGCATTTGAGTTATTCAGCGTCTACAGTAAAGTCATGAAATAAAGAGTTATTTTGAGAGTGGACTTCTTCAATTTTGCTTTTATTTGGTCCGTTATTGTGGCTATAGTCTGAATTGTAATCCTTATATAAATTATAATCTTAAAAGAACAGATAGTCATTTCCACTATAAACTTGCATAGATGTTAGTCATTTTATTGGTTATTAAAGTCACCATCAGCCTCTTTAATTTCCACAGACCCAGTGAACCCTGAAAGCAATTTGAGAAGAGATGCTAGTTCATTATTGATAGAAGCATATTCTCCTCCTGACACAAGCTCATAAAATTTGAATTATGGTGGAAACTGCTCTATAATATGTTTTAATCATAAAAGCGCCTTGGCTCTGACATTGTCCCCTCTGCCAAATCATGTTTTCCTAAATTTAAGTGGAATCAGAAGAATGTTGTAGTTCTTATATATAATATATATATATAATAAATATTTATATATATATTTATATATATAACTGTCTAACATAATATGGTTATAATCGTGTGGGTTTGGTGGAAAAATAAAATGAAAGATCATAAGTCCATGCCCAAGTATGCTCAGGAAACTTTTAAATAAAGTTGAGCAATTTATTTACTGTTCCTCAGAGCTGTTTGCTCTTCTGACACAGTGGAAATTGAGTCGTTGAAATAGAAATGCAATCATTCAGAATCTTTTTGTTTTGTATTTATTTTTTTAATTTTAGGCCTGCCTGTTAACACTATTTACAGAAGTCACCTTGAGGGACACTGATGTAGCCTGCTAAGAGAAGAGAGGGCCATCAGTGGTCACAAATGCTTTTCCCCCCCTTCTCTCCACTTGCTGTTTAAACCTCTGTCAATTTTGTCCTTTACTACTCCGTTTAAATGGCACACTGTACAATGACCTTTAAGTCACCAAATCTGATGACCTTTCCTACATTTTTATTCTCTTTGACTGCTGTGTGTCTTTTGAAATTCTTAACAACCCTTTAAAAAATTCTACCTTTAATAGCTTCCATTTACCTTCACTTTAAATTATTTGATTTAATTTTGTAAAACATGGAAAAGTGTCTACCTATTTTAATAAGTAAAAACGATAGAGACACACATGAAAAGGACCTCAGAAAGTCCCTTTTCTTTTTTAAACGTTTTTATTTATTTTTGAGACAGAGAGAGACAGAGCATGAACGGGGGAGGGTCAGAGAGAGAGGGAGACACAGAATCAGAAGCAGGCTCCAGGCTCTGGGCCATCAGCCCAGAGCCCGACGCGGGGCTCGAACTCACGGACCGCGAGATCGTGACCTGGCTGAAGTCGGACGCTTAACCGACTGCGCCACCCAGGCGCCCCAGAAAGTCCCTTTTCAATCCTATTCTGTACCCTCTGTTGATCCTAAATGTGATCTGTGTTACAGGTTGGTCACATTTACTCCTGTGTTCTCCAAGCTATGGAAATGTATTTATAGATGCTTACGTTGGTGTTTGGTTTATTTCACTATCTTTAAATATTAGGCAAAAATATACATTGCATATTAAACATGCTTTTGAAATGTAATCTTGTTGGGGCGCCTGGGTGGCTCAGTCGGTTAAGCGTCCGACTTCAGCTCAGGTCATGATCTCGCGGTCTGTGAGTTCGAGCCCCGTGTGGGGCTCTGGGCTGATGGCTCAGAGACTGGAGCCTGCTTCCGATTCTGTGTCTCCCTCTCTCTCTGCCCCTCTCCCGTTCGTGCTCTCTCTCTGTCTTAAAAATAAACGTTAAAAAAAAAAAAAGAAAAAAAGAAATGTAATCTTGTGTCATGTGCTTCTAGATCAGTACAGAAAGCCATGGCCATTCATTTTAATATTTATATTTTTATATATCATACATATTTTTAAATACATTCATAAGCTTTTCTATAGTATGTAAGAAAATACCCCATTGTATTTGTACCCCATTGTATTGTATATGTACGTTCTCCCATATGTGTTTACTTTAGGCCATTTCAGAGAGGGCTGTGAATAGGCTACGGGAACATGAAGTCCCCCAGTATTCTGCTCCTCTTGACACTTTCCAGTTCATCAGCCGGTATTGCCCAGATAAAGAGGATTTCTGCTTTGGGCTTTGCCTTCTGCAGAGCCCTCCTCTGGCAGTGCCCCCTACCTCCGTAAGGTAAGACATTTGCAGATCAATGAGCTTGCTGTTTTATAGCCCATGTCTTTCCCTTTAGACTTTGTTCTGGGTAGGCAGATTCCTGGATTCTTCTAGGGCCTGTTGGACCCTCTAGCTTAGGCCATCTTCCCAGTGGCAGACTGGGCCAGACAGAGATCTGGTCAAAAGTCAGCTTTTCTCAAGTGAAGGGAAGGGTGGACGATGTGAATGGATCTGGGACATGTTATCTGGGGTGTCTAGACGCATGTGCGATAGGCCTTACTAGAGGGGCTGGGGCTGGCAGAAAAGGTGGATGATCCCAGGCTGGGAGCAGAGGATTAGAAACCAGTTAGTCTCACATTCTAATGTGAAGACCTGAGAAATATGAGAATTCTGATTTTGAGCTTGGTCCTTCAGGTCCTTAGGAGATTATATTTGTCAAGATAGGAGAATCTATCTTAATAGTTAACTACTTTGATATATAGCAGAAATATAATCGATAACATAAAATAATTAGGAGGCATGAGGGCTCCAGTGAATACTGGTGCCGCAGGACGTGCAAATGTGAGGACGGGCCTGTCAGTGCTTCCAGTCTGGATGGTTACTTTGGAGACTGTCATTGAACTATGTGTTCTGGCATTTACGTTCTTGTATAATCTCCTCCCCTTAAATCTGGGTTGGCCCTTTGGCTTGCTTTCACCAGTAGAGGATAGCAGAAGTGGCCCTTGGGAGATGCCATACACCATGCCTGAGATCGTTTTCCTGGGAGGGAGCTCAGACTCCTGTGGCACCCACGGAGGTGCATGTCCTTTGAGAAGGAAAGTTCCATTCAGCAGGGAGTGCAGTTAGCTGAGAGCTGTTGGCTGATGCTCCTTCAGGCTCTACCTCAGCGTTCAAGCTGGGGCCATGCTTTTCTCAGCCAGCCCCCAGACTCCACCGGGGCAGGGCGGGGACACCAGGGTCTGGCCCCTGCTCAGCATGACAGTGTGTGCTATGGAGCCCTACAATGGGTTGACTGAGGCTTTGTCATCTGCACTGAAGTCTCCCTGCTGGATTCAGTTTCCTGCCTCCTTCCATTTTATAGGTGCCACATCTGCATTATGGCATAAAGGCATTCTCCGTGTTTTAACTTTCTTAGACATTCGTCCACCCCACACCCCCGAAAACTACTGGCAATCCTAACTCCATCTCTATATCTTCTTCCCGGAGGACCCAACTCACACAGCAACTGACGCTCTATCCAGCAGCAGGAACGGAGTCAAGCCAGTGATGCTAGCGGAGTCATTTTTGCCATCCCTAGCCATTCGTACCATCCTGGCTGATGCCACAAGAAACAGTGACAGGCTGTCTGCACCAAGCACTGCCCAAATTGCAGAATCCTGAGCAAATAGGAAACACTGTGGTTCGAGACCCATAAGTGCTCGGAGTAGTTCGTAGCAATAGATGATGAAATAGAAATTACCCGAAGCTGTTGACCTCATAACAAAAAAGCCTAACACGTATGACATCGACTTGATTTGCAGCCTTTAAATGTTTAGGTATTTAGATATATGGCATGTGAGCCTCCATTTGTACTCTTTCCCCAGGCCTGCAAATATGACATCTGGATTCGACATTGGTTCCCATGACACTTTGTTAATTCTTTTCTTCTCCTTGGCCCTGAATATTCTTATGCACTTTGCCCCATTTCTTTTTCCATCTTCTAAAGGTCAGTCTCCTTCAAAGACTTTGTACCCCTTAATCAGAAGCCCAGTTGGGAGAGACCATGAGCTAGGAGTGGTAGCTTTCTCTAATTATATCCTCCAAAGGTTATGGCTTTTAGTGGTTGCTGAGGGAGTGGTAGAAATTGTTAGATGAAAAGTTGTTAAATATGGGCCTGAGACACCAGAGGTCAGATTGTGTGATGTGTAGACAAAGTAATAAAAAAACGTGGTGCATTTTCTTGTATGTTTATCTTTTTCTACCAACCAAAGGTTCAGGTACATTCCCTTCACCTGGTTCAGCTCTGGCATCCTCCCACGCATGACAGAAACTTCATTCATGAAGGTTGAAGTGCTCTCTGTGAGTGTTCTTATTGTGACTTTTTGGCAGTTTGATTCATACACAATAATCTTTGTCTAGTTTTACTTTGCAGGGACTTATTTTTATTTATTTTATTCGATGCATTTATCTTATGGGGCCTGGAGGCAGATCACAGGGTTTGAACGCATGTAACGTAGACTCATCAGTTTCTCTTCCTAGTGTGTGAATGTGGGTAGCCTGCTCTATATCCCATGTGCTGGCATCAAAATTCAAGCTTTTTTCCTAGAAGATCGCCTTGATTGTGTGCAAACATTACACCCAAACATATTGGGAATGTTCTAAATAGTACTTAAGTATAATTTATCCAGCCTCTGAAAGCCTGCCAAGCTTAGTTTCGGAATTTTTATAGTTTATTATTCATGTGTAGAGAAGGAATTTATTGTTACCTATGATATGTAATTTCAAACACATGTTACTGTTATTACCAGCACGATGACTTTTCCACCAATAGGAATACTGGAGTTTTCCCACTAATAATAGAAATTAATGGGCCATAAGCAAACATTTTGAAACCAATTATTGTTCTATAGTGAAAGATGTATGTGATTGTGCATATGAATAGATAGACGAAGATAGGTGGTTATTCTTCTGGTCCTATAATTGAAACCAGGTATCTAATTTTCCCACTCCTTTGGACTTATTTGTTGAATGCTTTTTATAAGCCAAAGGATATCTAATAGTGGTCACAGATTAAAGTTTTATTGCTTAGTAACTTATTGCTTTATTGCTTAGTAAGAGCCAAATGCATTGAATTCCTAATCAGTCTTGATGTCTTATTTATTTTGCATTCTCGCAACAATCTAGAATTTTGTATCATTTTTTGTTCTCAATTGAGAAAGTAGAGGCTAAAAGATGTTAAGTAGTTCACCCATCAACACACAGCTGGTAACTGTCAGCATCAGTAGCCACATCCTGCTCTCTGACCTTGAATTTCATGTTGTCTTTTATTTTATTAATTTTAGTCTTAAAATCATAAATCATTGTATCCATTTAGCTAGCCAGTTAAGATCATGAGGAAATGAAAAATGAAAAGAAATGGAATGTAATGTGTATATACACACATAAACATATATATACATATATATGTACTTTTCCATATGTATTTTTTCATATATATGTTTTTATTTATATACTCTTAGGGCATATATATGTTTATATATTATTTTACATACACGCATATATATACGTATATATATATATATATATATGTATATATATGTAATACTTATGTATGAGAGAGAGAGAGAGAGAGAGAGACCAAGCGCAAGTGGGGAAGGGGCAGAGATGGAGACACAGAATCCGAAGCAGCTCAGAGTCCCATATGGGGCTCGAACTCACTACCTGCGAGATTATGACCTGAGCCCAAGTCGGACACTCAACAAACTGAGCCACCCAGGCACTCCATATATTTATGTTAATAGAATAAGGAATGGATCCACAGGCACACCATTCCTATCAGGAGAGATCCTGTTAGCAAATAGGATAAATGTCATTTAATACTAGAGACTTATCAAGGAGAGAAACTGTACAAAGAGGCACTAATAGGAATGTTGTGGGAAAGCTAAAACTGTGTCTGCCTCCTCTTAGAACCTGCCATAATTTTTTCTTATACCTACGCAATAGAAGTACATAATGCTGCATCAAGGTGATCTTTAGAGTGACCTCAAGGGATCTTCGGTGTGTGTATCCAACATTTCTCTACCAAATCCCCAAGAGAATATAATTAGGAGGAACGGTATAAACAAGTGCTACAGTCTAGGGAAGGATAGAAATACCAATATCTGGAGAAAAAAGATATTAACCCCAAATGTAATATAGGTAAATGAACAAATATGTCAGAATTTTATAGCTGAACTCTTAAGATTGCTGGGTCCCCCTTCCCAGGGTTTCTGATTCAGTAGTCCTGGAGTGGGGCCCATGAATTTTTATTTGCAGAAAGGTGCCAGGTGATGCTGATGCTGAAGTTGATTCTTGTGGTCTGGAGACCACAATGCATCCAACATGGGCAAGTGAGGCTATGGAACATCAGGTGGAATTCATTTGGAAAAAAAAAGAAGTATTGCATCAAATATATGAATACCACTGTGGAACTAACTTCCAGGTTCCTAAGTGTTAAACTAGGTATAACCATGGACACTGCCACAATTAGCTTATAAGAACAATTACTGAAAGGGCATCATTGACCAAAGAGAACTCCATTGCATTGGCTCAGAAAAAAAAGTACAAAATTTGGTTAATAGAAAGAGAATGTTTGAACTTTCTAAATTAAAAGGGAGATGTATAATTTATTAAAATCTTATGGAGAAAGACTAAATTAGGAATTCATGTGACCACTAATTAATTAGTGGTGAGCTGAGGACATACAGTTTAATTGAGAGTCAAAAGGATCCAGGTTGCCCTAACACTGGGGCTTGCTCTCCAAGGCAACAAAATTAAAATGACACATGCAAATGAAGATCATAACTATGATCGAGTTTGAGGGATTTCTGGTAGAAGGTTTTTGGAGGCATTTATAATGTACAAATAATAACATGGTATTTGTGTAGTCTGTAAAAGAGTAAAGTTTGGGGCACCTGGGTGGCTCAGTCAGTTGAGCGTCTGACCTTGATTTCAGCTCAGGTCATGATCCCAGGGTCCTGGGATTGAGCCCCCCTGTTGGGCTTCATGCTGAGCATGGAGCCTGCTTGGGATTCTCTCTCTCTCCCTCCCTTTGCTTCCCCCACTCCCACCCCCACCCCTACACATGTGCTTTCTCTCCCCTCCCCCCCCAAAAAAAAGAATAAAGTTTAGCATACATATTGAAGAAAACCACTTGGTACTACTAACTGACTGCTTCTCCAGGTAACATTAATTCACTAGAGATAATAAATCATATAGTTTACTCACGTTATTTAACTCATTGACATCATGACTGAGGGGAAAACAAAAGTAAAAACATTAACCCAAGATGAGAAAAATACAAAAATGCATTCTCTTGGAGATCTGTAACTGGAAAAAATTCAGTGGCTACAGCTTAGAATCATCTTTTGCTTTTATTGTTACTAGAGAATTTTCATCCCAGCAGGTAATGGAAGTTGAGCAGGGAATCAACAGCAAAAACTACCAGGAAAAGAATGAGACTGTAGCACATCCTTTGTAATTTCTAATAATCACACACAGAAAACAAAACCATTTGTTAGGGAAATAAAACTCCATGCCACTATTACACTTGTATCTCATCCCTTACCTTACCTCTTGAAGCCTTTAGATCTTTAAGTTGGCCATGTAAAACTATAGATAAATCTAAATTTTTCATTTTGACACTCTTGTGGTCATGTTACTTTCAATAGAAGTCTACAGAATTTCTCATATACTGCTTCATAATAGTTCCAGTGCTAGATAATAAAGTGCCATCCTCCATACATCAAAAGTAAAGCATATAGTCTGTTCATCTATTAATAGATATAAGGTCTTGAACTTCTGTACGATACTTGATTCCATACTACCTTGGAAAAATATTTAGAGAAATGTGAGATTAAAATATAATGATCCACATATACAGCATTTTATATATTAGAGCAGCAGTGAGAAAAAAAGTTCTATATATGTATTAGGGCTCAAAGGAAAAACTTCCTATATAGTCGTCTTGGAAAACAAAAACAAGCATTTGTAACTTATCAAGTGATTAAATTAGAAGATAATGGAGGTGACAGAAAGTATATTAGATATTGCAGAGTTATTAATTAGATACTGTCTTAATAATTTGGGTTGCTCTAACATGAATACCATAGACTGGCTTAACAAATACTTATTTCTCATAGTCCTGGAGGCTGTGAAGTCCAAGATCAAGGTGCTGTCAGAGTAGGTGTCTGTGAAGCCTGCCTCCTGGTTCATAGATAGATGTCTTCTCTCTGTAATCTTACATGACTCAAGGGGTGAAGGGGGACCTCTGAGTCTCTTTATATGAGGACATTAATCCCATGTAGGAGGGCTCTACTCTAGTGACCTAATTACCTCCCCTAAACTCTTTCCTAATACCATGACATTGGGCGTTAGGATTTCAGCATATAAATTTTGGATGAATACACAATTCAGTCTATTGCAGAAACCAACATTAAGAAATCACTCAGCTCTCAGGAAAAAAGGTAAAGATGACAATTAAGAGGAGAATATTCACTTTCCTCAGGGAAATAAGAGAACACAACCGAGTATTTGATTATCTTGTGTGAAGATTAACCGATTCTCAATTGATTTTATGAACCCAGCATGATTAGAATATAAAATTAGAGAAAAAGAATGGAGGAAAGGAAGTTCCTAATTTCACATATGAAAAATGTAATTTTACATAAATAAAATGTTTAAATTGAATTTTTGCATATTGAAAGAATAACTGCACAAATGAGTAGGTTAATCTTTAGAATGCAAAAGTTTTTCAATATTATGAAATCTGTTATAAAACAACACATCATTCAAAACAATATATTTTTTATTAAGTGGAAAAGAAGTAAAGATATCCATTATCACAAACTCCACTATGTTTAAAGCAGCTCAGAAGGTTATTGGTAATGCCAAATGACAGTAAAGAGGTGTAATAATTTTAACTATTGTAATGAATCATATAAAGCTATCACTATTTGAAAATGTACTTAATCAACTAAAATTTATTGGCAATAAAGTTCAGCAAGGTATTCAATTATAGTAGCTATACAGTGACGCTATAAATATTTACATATGGTAGAAAAATTGAGTAGAAAATTATTTTGTTTAATAATTTATTCTTAATTGATGTGCCTTGAAGTAAGATTATCAAGAAATATGTAGGACCCAAATGATTAAAAATAAACAAAAAACTTAAAGAGGAAGAAAATAAGTCTTGATATTAAATGTTGTGTAACAGTATATGTAACATTTTTCTCCAAATCAATGTACATTTTTAACATAATCACAATGAATATTTTAATGAGTTTTGGAGGAAGCTTTGCAAAATAAATTTATTTTGCAAGGAGATAAAATAGTTAAGACTATTTTGACAAAGAAGAGTAAGGGTATAGAAGGAGCAGGGGATTTCATTAACCAAAAATAATGAAATAGTCTCAAAAGCTAAAATCATCAAAATAATAATAATTTGAAGGCAGTGACTAAATATATACTGAGCACATATAACTACTGAGACGTAGTTCAGCTTGTCATGGTCATACATGTAGTATGGATGGACCTTTGTCAGAAACAAACTTATTTATATTCTGTTTTTTTTTTCTTTCTTCCCTCTGCCCAGCCTCTTCACTGGGGATTGACATTAGGTCTTTAGTTTGATGTAACTGTCAGATACGGTTGATGTGTTAGCAAAATTGTATGTGCTTTGCCCAGATCTGGAACATCAACAGGAACATCAAGAAAAACACCCAGAGTTACTAGCTAATCTGGCAGAAACATCAGAGAGGAAATAAAAGAAGAAAAAAGATAAAGATGGGATGAAGTAGTACACAAACAGCAGAAAATTAAGGGGAAAGAGGGAAGGAAGGAAGAAGAAAGAAAACAAAGGAAGGAGGGAGAAAGAAAAAAGGCAGACGGAAGGAAGAAAGAAGGAAAACATTAAAATGAATTATAAATTTAGAGAGAACTGTGCAGATGAATAAAAAAAACTAGAAATTTTTAGACTTTAGAATATGGTAGATGAAGCTATTAAAAAGAACACATAAGAGTTTTAGGAAATGGAATATGGACAAATAATACTCTGGGAGGCAGAGTTGGATCCCTATTTCAAATTATATATTCAATGTACAAAACGACCAAAATTTTGCAGAATTTGCAAAATGTGACAAAATCGGTGTCTTTTAACGTATGAGAGCATCTTATGAATCAGAGGGGAAAAATCAAATTACTCGCTTAGAAAAGTAGGTAATGTATGATCTGTGAAAGACAAATAGAGTCAGTATTCACATACATGAAAGATGTTTAGACTCAGTAATATTGGAGAAATGCAAACCGAAGTATGAGTGGTCATTTGTTATCTTAGATTTTGGTTTGTACATATGAACGCATACACAAACAACGTTTTGGAAAGGTGCAAGGAAATGGGTTTTCATACACTTTTGCTGTTGGAACATTTGTGGAAGACAGTTGGGAAATATGTGTGTTGACGTTGATGTTTTTCTTTTAGGAATTTATCCGAAGGACAAAATTATAAGGGCCCACAAAAATATATATATAATGATTACCAGAAAAATGATGGCAAATCTATGCTCTGGAATAGTACATAACCGTTAAAAACTCTTGAAGGTTTCAAAATATGAAATGGCCAGATGTATTGTACAGGGAATGGAACTTGATTTCAAACTAGCACACCTGTTATGCATTAGCATTTTTGCTTAGTGTTCTGCATGTTGCTATTTTTATTTAAGAATACATCTTAGAATGTTCTTCATTATGGAGCTTCAACTAACATTGCTTCTTTTTTAGTAATATGGTTTTGAAATCTCTTCTCAAAGCCAGTGTAGGCATTTGTCACTTTAGGGATGTCATGGTGGGGACATAGGGCTGACCGGAGGTTGCTGGAAAGCCTACTGGTGCCTGCCTGAGGTGAATAGAGGGATGTAGAAGGTATGTGCAGGTCATGTAATAATATCGTGTGTTATGGCATACCTTTACAACCATTGTTAAATGAAAGAAACTCTAAGGCTTCTGCTGATTCTAAAATTCCGCGGTTCTCATGTATCCTGTTTTTGTCTGTTCATTCCTTACCAGTCCCATCTTATACTGACTGTAACACTGGGAACAAGAAGGATGTAGAACAGAAGTGGTGTCACATTTGCCCTTGCCCCTGTAGCAACTACATTTCTTAGCTGACGAGACAGAGTTTCTTTCCTGATCATCTCATGAACTGTTTTGATTCTGGGCTTTCACAACTATCTGCCAGTGATTCCTGTTTTGCTGAGAATCTATAGGTTCCTAAAATTGCTTTCATAAGAGTCTTAGGAAATTGTTCAAAACTGAGGAAGCCATTGTACATGGGGTAGTTGGGGAGTTGTGGAATGTAATCTCATGGCAAAATAAATGTCTGACATTCTATGTGAAAGTTTTTAAGTAGCCCTTTGGAAATCCCTTAAATAATTTTAATCAAAATTCCAAAAATGGAAGCAACACATATTGAAGTTTTTTAAATTGATGAGAGTATAACCAGTTTTTACAATTGCATACCTTGATGATATAATACAAATTGTGTATTGTGTGAGAATCATAAGTACGTTTGAATAATATTTTCTGTAGGTCATTGAATAGATTGTGCTGTCGGGAAAGGAAAGAAAATCCATATTTACAATGAACTCTGAGGCTTACTTCTATGCTACTAAGGGAGTTCAAATACTTTCAATCAGCAAAACAATAATACCAACTACAAAATTTCATTTTTATTCAACATGCTGTTTTTGGACATGAGGATCTGCCATCATATTTTTAAATGATGTTGGCTGAAATGATTGAAATGAAATGATTATTTCCAGAAAATTCAAGATTCAGAGCCCTTCTTTGTATTAGTACTTTTTAAAAAGCTGATTTTGTTTTGTTCATTATGCTGTGTGGAAGCATCCAAGTATTAGTGCATTACACACTACACACTAAGGAAGAAGAATTAGAACCACGTCAATTAGCTGATCTTAAAATTAAACCCAAAATATGTTTGCCAGATTTTGTATATGTTGGTAAATAATAATCCTGAACGTCCATGATGCATTATGAAAAAGAATCAATTCATTGCATCAAAAGAGATTAGAGTAAGTGCTACCCTACACTACTGGAGTTTCTTATTTCACACCTCGGAGTGTGTCCTTAGCTCATCTATTTACAGAGGAAATGAATTTAAAAAGAAACGCCCTAGGGAGGTATTAAAATCTAGTTGATTCTTTGGTGACCTACTCACGTGAATTTCTGTGTAGCTTCTTTCTGCTTGCTCAGAATATGGTTTGGTATAAAATTTACTTCGTCCTCAATTCCTTCCAAGGGGGGAAAATGGCTTAAATAAAAACAAACACTTGACTGACTGATGTGTCCAATATTTTTCAACCAAATAAATGTAAAGTAAGCATTTGTTATTTGTGACAGTCAAGTGTCTCTCCTTGGAGTCAGGTATGGGAAGTTGAAGATAGGAGTGTTTTGGAGGCTGAGAGATGGATGAGCCCCTTATCATCAAAAACATCCAGGCTCAATCAGAAGCACTTACAAGATGGTCTATTTGAAGATAGCTTCTCTAGGGATACTCATCTTTATAAAGAAATTGATAATTCAGTTGGTTCGTCAGGAAAACACTACTTATAATCACTAAAAAATTCCATTTTCTATCTTTTAAGTTTGTGCAAGTCCATTTCTAATGCATTATCCGGCAACATTTAACTCATTGTTCAGTAATCCCAACATTTATTCTCTAACTTCTCGTCTTCTTTGCTTATTTTCCTTTGCATCTTGTTCTTTCATATTCGCTTTGCTGTGCCATTTTTTTCTTGTCTGCCCTTTTAATGTGATAAAACATTCTATCTAAAATGATTTTGGTCTGTCAATATAGATTCAGAAAGGATTTTCTTTTTTAAGCTTTCCAGATTCAGATTCTTCTCCTTTCCCGTGACATTCTTACATTATGACTGAATTTTCTCTTATTTCTTTCTATAAGAATGAATGATTCACAGAACAAGAATGCTGAATTGGAAAGTATCTGTGTTTGGTTACACTGTGTGGTTCTTTCACCCCTTCTTTTCTGTCATACGTAATGAAGAGGTTTTTCCTTCCGCTTTTGGCTGTGCCTTTGAAATTAAAATCAGTCGTAGTGTCTAATGGCTCTAGAAGGACCTGGAAGGATCTTGGTGGTCTGCCACACAATTTAGAATCCATTCATAATATGCCAAAGATTCAGGGCATTTAAAAGATAGTTGTGCTTATTGATTACACTTAAAATTTTAAAGTTTCCTTTTCATTGGTGGATGTAGAATGGCACTTATAATATCTTGTTTCATGTTCATGTAAAAAAGATGTTATATGTGAATTTTTCTGTTGTCTTGGAATTATAGCCTATCCACACATAATAAAGAGAGTCATGAGACTATGAACAGCTTCATTAAGGAGTACCAGACCCAGTTATGGGGACATAAACATCAGTCCCTATTCCCTTCTTAAAGCACTAGATGAATCTAAGGGACAGAAGACATTGGGAATACATTATCCTTATTAAGGAAATTGCTCTTTCCCTTCTTTGGGGGAAAAAGATGGAAGGTTCTATCTCGCCACTGAATTCAGGTATCCAAGAGAAATATAATCGTAACTAACATTTATTGAGTACTCAGTATGCAGCAGGAAATGGACTAAGTACATGTCACTGACCATGAACTCATCTACTTCTCACAGCTACTCTCTGATGTAGGAGCTGCTATTATCTCCAATTTACAGATGAGGAAATTAAAGTATGGAAAAACATCTTGCTCAAAGTTACACACAGCTATCACCCATCAGAATCTGGCTTCAACTCCATCCATGTTTTTTGTATCTGGATGCTTTACTCATTCAAAGTTATATTGCCTCTCACTGACAGGGATTTGAATTATGGCAAGAAAAGAAGACTAGAACACTAATCCTTGATTGAACATCTGCTTACACGTCAGGCTCGCAGATCTCTGTTCCTATTTAAGAAAGAATTAGAAACAGAGTGCTTGCAGATAGCATTGTATTTCCACTGTTTGTTATGGCAGAATGCCTGGCATTCCTTTCCATCAAGTGGACACCATAGGAGGTAGAAAGTCTAGGTCTATGTTTCCAAAAACAGAGCTGCCTGTCAGGCACAAGGACCATAGAGTAAGAGAGCCATGGAGGATGCCATTGCAGGAGGGAACTGGAGGGAGGATTTGGAAACAGTCGCAACAATCTCATTTCCCATGCCTGGAGCAAGGGGAGGACCCTGCTCAGGTTTTCATCCCAGACCCGTTCAGAGAGTCAGCATTTGGATTTCTGCCTAAAGAACACAATTGTTGACCAAGAGAAGACTACAATTTTATTATTTTTTTAAGTTCAGGTATAAATGACATACAACATTCTGTGAGTTTCATGTGTAGAACATAATGATTCAGTATTTGTAGAAACTGTGAAATGTTTGCCACAATGTCTAATTTCCCCATCACCGCATAAAGTTACATGATATGCAGTACACTATTGTTCACTATAGTCGCTGTGCTGTACCAAAAAAATAAATAAATACATGATGTATTTATCTTATGACCGGAAATTTGTACCACTTTACCCAGCCATCCCTCCTGTCTGGCAGCCACCAGTTCTCCGCATCTGAGTTTTGTTTTGTTCACTTGTTTTGTTTTTCAGATTTTACATATAAGTGAAATCACAGGGGGTTTGTCTTTCTCTGTTTGGCTTATTTCACTTAGCATAATATCCTCGGGGCACACCCATGTTGTCCTAAGTGGCAAGATATCATTCTTCTTTTAGGGCTGAGTTGTATTCCATTGCATGTATGTACTACATTTTCTTTATCCATTCATCTATCTTAAGTGACTTCCATATCTTAGTAACTTGTTGTATATAAAGTTGTAGTAAACATAGGGATGCATATAAATATATATGTTTTTATTCATTTATGTTAAACATTTATTTATTTTAGTAGTTTCTGTACCCAACATGGGGCTCAAACTTACAAACCTGAGATCAAGAGTCACACACTCCTTCAACTCAACCAGCCAGGGGTCCCTGCATGTATCTTTTTGAATTAGTGTTTTTGTTTTCTTTGGATAAATACTCAGTAGTGGAATTGATGGATCATATGGCAGTTCTATTTTTAGTTTTTCGGAGGAGCCTCCAGTTTTCCATAGTGGCTGCACCGGTCTACATTTCCACTACCAGTGTATGAGGGTTCCTTTTCCTCCACATCCTCTGCATCTTTGCCAACAGTTGTGATTTCTTCTCTTTTTGATACAAGCCATTCTGACAAGAGTATCTCATTGTGGCCTTGACTTGCATTTCTCTGATAATTAGTGATGTTAAACATATTTCCATGTGCCTGTTGCTCATCTGTATATCTTTGGAAAAATGTCTATTCAGATCATCTGCCCATCTTAAAATAGGATTGTATTTTGTTATTAAGTTGCATGAGTTTTTTATATATTGTGAATATTGACCCCTTACCAGATAAATGATTTGCAAATACCTTCTCTCATTCAGTAGGTTAGGTTGCTTTTTTTTTTTTTTTTTTTTTTTTATTGATGGTTTCCTTCACTGCAGAAGCTTTGTAGGTTGATGTAATCCCATTTGTTTATTTTTGCTTTTGTTGTCATTGCCTTTGAAATCAGATCCAAAAAAATAGTGCCAAGAGCAATGGCAAGAAGTTTCATGCCTATGTTTTCTTCTAGGAGTTTATGGTTTCTGGCCTTAGATTCTTTAATCCATTTTGAGTTAATTTTTTGTATGGTATAAAATAGTTGTTCACTTTCATTGTTTTACATGTAACTGTCCAGTTTCCCAGAACCATTTATTGAAGAGTCTATCCTTTCCTACAATTAAATATATTTTTTAAATGTTTTTTTTTTTAAGAGAGGGAGGGGGGGAGGGAACACAGCAGGGGAGGGTCAGATAGAGGAGACAGAGTCTGAAGCAGGCTCCAACCTCTGAGCTGTCAGCAGAGAGCCCTATGCGGTGCTCAGACTTAGAGACTGTGAGATCATGACCTGAGCTGAAGTCGGACGCTTAACTGACTGAGCCACCCAAGCACCCCTACAATTAAATCTTTAAAGTAAAAACAAAGTTTCTCATTTTCTTTGATTGTTATTTAAGCCTCACCCCTGAAGGTACTGGAAAAGAAGGTAGCCGGGAGGAAAATGAAGAGCAAGGTTGGTCTTCTCTAGCCTGTGACTTTAGGGGAAAAAAAGATTGATGTAGGACTGAAAGGGAACATTAGAGAGCTCAATTAGATAAGAGATAAAATTTTAAGCTGTATTAACTGAATTGTTCAGTACTTGAGTTACTAGAAAGTGGCTGGATCTGCCCAAGTTAATTTTAAGGTACAGAAAAAAGTAAACAAAAATATGAGTACAGGGGGAAAAAGAATTGGGGAAAGTTAAATCCTTTCATGAGGTTTATCTATGGATTCAGATTGTTCAGTAAATTAGCCACATAGCCCTCTGATTTCTTATGGTAGATGACACCTACTGGCTTCAGATTAGAAATATATTCACATGATGATAATAATGATGTACTTGGGACAGTGCAAAATGGGAAGTTTTATTTTCTGTGACTGTGTGGTTTTTGAATTCAGTGTTGTGTACATAATGACTACATTTACAACTGCGTTGTTTTTGTATCCAGTAATGATATACTGAGTGTCTTCTTGAGACTTTTGTAGGCCGTGTGGTAAATAAATATGAATGAGACATGTACTTTCTGAGTAAATCAGTGATGCAGTGCGGAAAATGTAAGTTGATAATTATCACAAAATCTAGTAAGTACAGTGGTGGAGACACAATGTTAGGAAGCACAAAGAAGGGCAAGCAGCCTTGTCAGGATAAATCAGGAAGGCTTCCTGGAGGAGGTCTAGATCAAAATATGAAATATATTTTAGAGGTACTATTCCTCACTTTCCATACTTTATATCCACCATTCTTGGAACATATTAAGCCTTTATGCATATCAGGAAACTATTTCAAAATCTAATCCGTAGTCATTCTTAAGATTCAGATGAAAAGCCATTTCTTTAGGAAAATGTAACCTGTACTGTAACCTGAACTGTAAATCTAAAATTTGTCTCCCTGTTGAAGTAACAGTACTTGCTGATTCCTTCACATCTCCTCATAAGTAATGCCTGTGCTAACTTTATTAATACATTTGTATCCCAGGAAATCCTAAACATCATAACATCGAGAATCCTGTTTTCTTTACTGTTGTACATCTAACATCTTGTAGGTACACAATAAATATTTTCTGCATTATTTTCATTAGAATTATTTAGTGACTCATTAAACAGTGTGTGGTTATTTTGGCTCCTGGCACTCTGTTCCTGCTGCTTTCTTGATTTAGGTGATTTTATTGTTCATGAGCTACCTATGTCTGGTGGGCCTGTTGCCTTTAACCACAATCTTCCCAGCTTCAGCTCAAGTCCTGGCATTCCATAAAAAGATTATTTGCCTTGTGTGAATTGCATCAAGGAATTCTTCTAGGCTCTGCATCTTTTTTTTTTTTTTAATTGAAAAAAAAATTTAACGTTTATTTATTTTTGAGACAGAGAGAGATAGAGATGAACAGGGGAGGGTCAGAGAGAGAGGGAGACACACAATCTGAAACAGGCTCCAGGCTCTGAGGTGTCAGCACAGAGCCCAACGTGGGGCTCGAACTCACGGACCGTGAGATCATGACCTGAGCTGAAGTCGGACGCTTAACCAACTGAGGCACCCAGGCACCCCTAGGCTCTGCCTCTTGAACCTACTTACATCCTCTACTCTCAATCCTTCTCTTTATATTCATTTATTTTTCTCCTCTGGTTCCTTCCGTCAACAGCCCTGCTTCTGTTCTCACCAGTGCTAATCTTGTGGCCTTCACGTGCCCTGTGTCTCCCAGCTCTGTCTTCATTTTACTTTTTACTGCTTTTAGGGAAGTTTCAAGACAGTTTTGGTATGGGAAGAATTAAATCTTTTGCTTAGAGTTAGAATTTTGAGCTGTCTCATGCTTTGGCAGATAGAAATAAATAAGCACAAATAAATGCAATATAATGAAATGTGATGTTATATTTAAATAGTGCTGAGATTTTCTATTTTTCATTACCAACGATTTATTTTTTATTCGTTTATATTTTTATTATTTTTTGTTTTTTTAATTCATTGTCCAGTTAGCTAACTTGAAGTGTATACAATGTGCTCTTGGTTTGGGGGTTAGATTCCCATGGTTCATCACTTACATACAACACCCATTGCTCATCCCAACAAGTGCCCTCCTCAGTGCCCATCACCCATTCCCCCCTCCATCCACCTTCAGTTTGTTCTCTGCATTCAAGATCCTCTTATGGCTTGCCTCCCTCTCTGTTTGAAACTATTTTTCCCCTTATGTTCCCTCATGATCCTCTGGTAAGTTTTTCAAGTTCCACATATGAGTGAAAACATAAGATATCTGTCTTTCTTTGACTGACTGACTGATTTCACTTAGCGTTATACCCTCCAGTTCCATCCACATTATTGCAAATAGCAGGATTTCATTCTTTCTCATTGCCAAGTAGTATTCCATTGTGTATATAAACCACATCTTGTTTATCCACTCATCCATCGATGGGCATTTGGGCTCTTTCCATAATTTTGCTGTTGTTGAAAGCACTGCTAAAAACAT
The DNA here is from genome assembly GCF_018350155.1 of Leopardus geoffroyi. NCBI lineage: Eukaryota > Metazoa > Chordata > Mammalia > Carnivora > Felidae > Leopardus > Leopardus geoffroyi. The sequence goes on along the minus strand of NC_059333.1, from coordinate 139,050,319 downwards.
TGGAGTACATGTCCCCCTATGAGTCAGCACTCCTATAGCCTTAGAATAAATTCCTAGTAGTGCTCTTGCTGGGTCCTAGGGTAGTTCTATTTTTAATTTATTTTTTATTTTTTAATGTTTACTTTATTTTTGAGAGAGAGAGACTTTGAGTGAGGAAGGGGTAGAGAGAGAGGGAGACACAGAATCTGAGGCAGGCTCCAGGCTCTGAGCTGTTAGCACAGAGCCTGATGTGGTGCTCGAACTCAGGAACCACAAGATCATGACCTGAGCCCAAGTCAGATGCTTAACGTACTGAGCCACCCAGGCACCCTCTATTTTTATTTTTTTGAGGAACCTCCACGCTGTTTCTGAGAGGCTGTACCAGTTTGCATTCCGACCAACAGTGCAAGAGGTTTCCTCTTTCTCCACATCCTCACCAACATTTGTTGTTTCCTGAATTGTTAATTTTAGCCACTGTGACCAGTGTGGGGTGGTATCTCATTGTGGTTTTGATTTGTATTTCCCTGATGATGAGTGATGTTGAGAGCATCTTTTCACGTGTTTCTTGGCCATCTCGATGTCTTCTTTGGAAAAGTGCCTATTCATGTCTTGTGCCCATTTCTTCACTGGATTATTTGTTTTTTGGGTGTTGAGTTTGATAAGTTATTTATGGATTTTGCATACTAACCCTTTATCTGATATGTCATTTACAAATATCTTCTCCCATTCTGTGGGTTGCCTTTTAGTTTTGTTGATTGTTCCCTTTGCAGTGCAGAAGCTTTTTATCTTGATGAGGTTCCATCAAGACATGGAGACTTGTCGAGCGAGAAGTTGTGGCTGAGGTCAAAGAGGTTGTTGCCTATTTCCTTCTCTAGGGTTTTGATGGCTTCTTGTCTCACATTTAGGTTTTTCATCCATTTTGAGTTTATTTTTGTGTATGGTGTAAGAAAGTGGTCCAGGTTCATTCTTCTGCATGTCGCCGTCCAGTTTCCCCAGCACCACTTGCTGAAGAGACTGTCTTTATTCCAGTGGATATTCTTTCCTGCTTTGTCAAAGCTTAGTTGGCCATACATTTGTGGGTCAAATTCAGGGTTCTCTATTCTATTCCATTGGTCTATGTGTCTGTTCTTGTGCCAGTACCATAGTGTCTTGATGATTACAGCTTTGTAGTAGGGGCTAAAGTCTGGGATGGTGATAGTTCCCTCTTTGGTTTCCTTTTTTCAACATAACTGGCTATTCGGGGTCTTTTATGGTTCCATACAAATTTTAAGATTGTCATTACCAACCTTTTAAAATAAAATGTTAAATGAATCCATGTGGTTGAAATAACTGATATTTTTGATAATTTTATTCATACGATCTGTTTTCAGGTACAATAAGTAGAAAAGAAGAGGAGGCTAAAATTTTACCATTTGTTATTTGACTTCATTCTATATTTCTTGCCTCTGACATCCTTGTATGGATAATTTATGGTTTCCATGAGAGTGTCATTTGTAAGCAGCAAAAGCCAGTAAAAAACAAAACAAAAGACGAACAAAAAGTGGAGAAGCAAATATTGTGGGGCATTTTCTGTCACCAGTAGTGGTATACATGGTAATAAGTAGGAAAATCACATGTACTTACTGTGATTTTCCCCCATATTTCCCAAACTCATTTTCAGATTTAAAAGTAGCCTTGTGATCTAAGCTAAGAATGCACCACCATCATTAATCTTCAATTATAACGTTTTTCTTAGCATCTTCAAATGCCTTGCATGAGCTTACATGGCTAAAGAGTTGGTAGAGCCGGGGGGCGGCCTGGGTGGCTTGGTCGGTTATGTGTCCGACTTCAGCCCAGGTCATGATCTCACAGTCCGTGAGTTCAAGCCCCGCGTCGGGCTCTGGGCTGACGGCTCAGAGCCTGGAGCCTGTTTCAGATTCTGTGCCTCCCTCTCTTTCTGCCCCTCCCCTGTTCATGCTCTGTCTCTCTCTGTCTCAAAAAATAAATAAACGTTAAAAAAAAAATTAAAAAAAAAAAAAAGAGTTGGTAGAGCCGGGACTAAGATGTAGGTCTAAGTCCACGCCTGTGTCTATTAAGCTCTTGTACCTCTTTGTGAGATAACTAAGCCAAGAGGAACATTGTTGAAGCATTTTCTGAGTGTATAAATAATAGTAGTGTCTATCATACATTAATATCTAGTGGCAATTAAGATGCACACTTACTGGAGGATGAATCTTTCTAATTAAAATTTGGAACTTCCATGCAAACAATTGGACCCTAGTGCTTCCTCCATTGACATCCCAAAAGGATCAAAATGCTCACTACAAACAAAATTGAATTCATTCATGATAAAGAAGCAATTTTCTTTTCTTGTGCCGGTGCCCATCGTGACTGTCACCATTTCAGTTCTCATAATTCTTTAAGGAAAACAAATATGCTAAATTTTTGAACGTTGCTGACATTGGGATTTTGCGACGAAAGTCTTGTGACATCACCAGATACAAGGCTCTATGGATTTTCTGTCATTTTTGAAGGTGATAAAAATATCATTATTCCCCTACCCCCATTCCAAGCACTCATGCTGTCAAGGGTGAAAGCAACTACTGTCTTACATAAGAACATTAATCTAACTTTAAACTTTCGGAAATGGAAAGCAGAGCCTACAATCCCAAGATTGGGAGAGAGATATTACTGTATTTTTAAACCTATGTGTAGGTGGACTGTGTCTTAAAAACACCTCAATCTTACTTTGATAAATACAGTATAAGCCTCAAAGAACCATTGTACTCTGTAATTACCTTGATTAAAGAAGAATAAAAAAGGTTTCACAGCAATCAAAGGGCTCTCACACACTTATATGTTAACAGCCATTATCTCCCTGCTTCCAGCGTGCAGGTGTTAGTTGGAGTAAGGGACTAGTTATGCCCTACTGACAGTCTGTGATTAATTTCTTTCTTTCTTTCTTTCTTTCTCTTTTTATTCTGCAAAGAGCTAATCAAATTTTTAATTTGCTAATCAGGTTTCCTTTTGATTAATACCACAGTAATCATTTAAGGAAATAGAATACAATGTAAAATGTCCCTCACTGAAAGTATGCTCTCACTGGCATAGCAGAAGCATTTATCTTGACTAAGTTTTACCACTAGCAATTTGTGAAATATAATATTCTCAAGTAATTAAGAAATGACAGTAAAATAATAATAGAACCTAGCTGACAAAACTGGCATATTTGATTCTAACTTTTAAATTACCGATGACCATGGGTTCGTGAGATTCAGTCTCGGTAAAAGAACTGTTCAATATGTATGACAGCTATCCTTTGGGTTTATTTTATCTTCTAATTGATTGATTTATGTTGTACACACTCATCCTGTTTCCTTCCTCAAATTTGGATATAATTTATTATGTTGATCTTAATTTTTATATGCTTAAATGTTTTCAAATTTTATTTTTAGTGTATCTGTCATTCTGAAGTCTAGTTTAAAATTAGTCTTAATGATTTCAACATTTTAACTAAAGAGAATAAGAAACAACGCTTTCAAAAAAATAATGATTAACTTTGTTTGAATCCTAGCCAAATGTTTCATTTCGTCTAAGGGATTACATAGAAAGGATTATATTAAGTGCAGAGTGTTTCATTCATACATATTTTACTTCCTTTTTTTAATTTAGTAAAATGAACACATTTGGTATCATTGACTGGAGATATTATTTTCATGTTCAATCATCCAAACTGTTAGAAAGCCAAAGGAATTTAACATCTTGATCGCAATGCACTCTTGGCCAACCTTGGTGAAACAGTTCACACATAAATGAAGTTAAGGTGGTGAGCCATTAAAAATCATAAGTGATTTATATGACGTTGAATTATCCATGCTTCCTTAGGTGCCTATACTGGACATTCTAAATAATCTCTATTAAACTCATTGTCTCAATCATTTTTTCCACGCCTATGGCTCTCTATGAATCATTAATTTGTCCTCCATGTAGATTATTATGAGATATTATACTGTCCTCATGGTTATGTTACAATGAAAAATGATACATTGTTCCATAAGGTGCCTTTAAAAAGACAAAACATTTGATGCTAGTTTTAGTATTTACGCAGACAAAGGCAACACAGTACCACGTATTTTTTTTCTTTTGTGTTCTATATTCTGATGGAGCTTAAGTTTTGTTGAGGGGGAGGTAGAGAAAATAAAGAACTTTGATTTTAGATGTGCATTTGCTAGGAGAATATATGAGGAGATCCTTCATTGAGAATCAATTTGAAAGGTTAAGTAAATAGAAATATTGTTCATAGTCTTACCAAAGTCGTTATCTAGTGAATATTACTGTAAAGCCACTGGAATGTACTTGGCCAAAGGCAGCATTTGATAGTGACCAATGTTTCTATCTCTCTATAAAGAAGAAAAGTATGAACTTCAGTGGAAAACTATCCACTTGTCCATAGCACTCCCTTCTGTCTCATCTGATTCTGATTCGGCAGTTAACTCTACATTTTTGTATATTGTAGCTAATCTCCACGGGTCCAGTAGAGATTCATTCAAAATTCTCTCCCCAGCCAATGGAAAAGGTAGTCTTACCTCCATGTGCACATTACTTTCACCTTCCTGATCTATTTTAAACCACTTATGATATTTTCTTGGTTCTCTCTTTGATTGATTGAAATAAAATCTTTAAGACCTATTCATTTTGCGTATCTTTTTTTTTTAATATATGAAATTTATTGTCAAGACCTATTCATTTTGTAGCTGTATGAGAATCGTGATTTTATCCTTTTTTGAAAATTACCATGCGTCACTTCTTTCTCTAGGGCACGTGTTCTCAGTGTCAGTATTTCTGGCATTTTGCACCAGGTAAGTTTTTTGGTGGTGAGGTGGCTATTCTCTGCATTGTAGGATATTTAGCAGCTTCTCGGGCTTTTACATACTAGATTCTAGTGACACACACCCTCCGTTGTGGCAACCACAAATGTTTCCAGGCATTGCCACATGTCCCAGATGAGAATATTTAAAACCACTCCTGGTTGAGAACTGCTGCTCTTGGGTAAAGTGATACCCTACAGTTTTCTATAAAAACTAATGTCTTCTGCTCATGTATTCATTTAACTAATGTGTATTGAGTAGCACACATACATACGTGCAAAATTGTGAATAAGACCAATCGCAGACTGCCCTTAGGACTCTTGTAACTAATCCCATTTCCAGGCGTACCTTTTTTAATGTAGGTTCTTGTTTACTTTTTAGCCCTTGAAAACACTCTTTGTCACATCTGGAAATTTTTCTATCCTTTGTTTTACTTGCTATTTTTTTTTTAAATAAAATGTTGATTAATTTATTCTGAGAGAGAATGAGAGCAAGGGAAAGGGGCAGAGAATCTTAAGCAGGATCCATGCTCAGCACAGAGCCCGATGGGGAGCTCAATACCATGACTGCGACACTTAACCAGTTGAGCCACCCAGGCACCCCAGCCCGCTTTCTCTTTTGACCCTGTCTTTTTCCCTGAGGTTTTTCTCTGGTGAGTTAAATAATGGCCCTAGCCATAAGCCATACCATATATCTAGGACATAAGAAGGCAGTAGTTGTGTAAGTGAAAATAGTTGTCGTTAATTTGGTCCTGTGTTTTCCCTCAGAGTTCCTGGAAGTTGGCCATGGAGGTAACCCCCAAATAAAAGATTAAGTGAGAAGCAATAGGAACAGTTTGGCATATATTTTGGCATATAGTATGCAATATATATAAGAAAAGATACAGATATTTAAGACCTATCTAAGATACTATAGTTGAGTTTATTGGTGACAGAGCCAGTCAAGAAATGGAATTATTATATATTGTCCTTAACAAAGAAATATATTAGATCCTCAGTACAATAAATTTTCTGACAATTATCTCAAAAGGAAATGGGAAAAACAATTTGGGGTGCCTGGGTGGCTCAGTCGGTTAAGCGCCCTACTTCGGCTCAGGTCGTGATCTCGCAGTTCGTGAGTTTGAGCCCCACGTCGGGCTCTGTGCTGACACAGCTCAGAGCCTGGAGCCTGCTTTGGATGCTGTGTCTCCCTCTCTCTCTCTGCCCCTCCCCTGCTCACGCTCTGTCTCTCTTTCAGAAATGAATAAACTTTAAAAAAATTTTTAAAAAATGGGAAAAACAAATTTATGAGTAGAGGGTCATGGTGATGACACAGTGGTAGATAATGTCCGCAGAATATCCCTACCCAAATCCAATCACAGATTTTACAAAGCTGCTTTCATCAATAAGAAACTGTAGGTCACTGCTCCCTGTGAACCCAGAGAACAACTTCTGCAGGGCAGCTTCTACAGCTCCATGCGAATGCAATTATTAAGGCACGGTCAGTCAGCACATACTTACTTGAGTATATTCTGGGCAATGTCCTAGGTATCAAGGATATAGAATTAAACTTTAAGACAGACTTCCAAACCTCAAGGAGTTTATATCCCCAGGGGGAAAAGAAAGAGAGCAAATTATAAGGTGAAAAATAAGGTGATTCCAGATAAATCTTGAAAAGTCCTAAGAGGATTTAAAGTAGGTAAAATGATTAAGCCTGATTAGTAGTTTGATGCATGGGGCCAGGAAGGATGGGGAGGTGTCTTTGAGAGCATAATGTGTAAGCAGAGCTTAAATGATGTTGAGGCAGACCAGAAGGTCTGGAGGAGAGTCCTTTAAGGTGAAAGAATAAGTACATATTTTTGAGGTGAGAACGGAGTTGATGTGTTTCAGGAAACACAAATCTGGAGCATGGCTGGGGTCTGTCAGCTCGAGGGCATGGAGAGAAAGTGGGGTGAATTTGGAAACGTAGGCCGGGGTCAGATGAGGTGGGGATTTGTGAGCCACGGTAAGAAATCTACTTTTTACTCCAAGGATAATTTCTTTTTCTCTGTGCAATCAGATTCTTTAAATTATTTGCAAAAATCTTTGAAAAGTTTGAAGGAAAACATTTGCAAGACAAAAAAAAAAAAACCTTTTAGAATAAAAAAAAATGTCTGTATAGAAAGATGGTGTGGAAAATGAACGCGAATTCGTCTTCTCCAATGTCTTTTTCTCCTTATACTTCTTTTCTTTCTCTCTTTCTTCCTCTTCCTCCTTTCCCTCCAACACAGGGAAGCTGTTATTGCTCTCTCCTGACTGTCACGGTCCAAAAGACAATGCCCAGTGTATCACCAAGTACATTTTGAATGTTTAATATCAGTGGATACGAAGACATGAATGAACAGATGACTGAATAGATGGATAGATCACAGGATCTCTGGTTCAAGAGAGGGAATGTCCCAGGAAAGTTTGCAGGGATGGGGCCTCTAGGGGTGGTACCTGGGTGAAGACTTCAAAGAGTGATACATGGATAATAACAAGAGTGATACATTCTTGATAGACCAAGAATGGAAACTGTCAAGACGCAGAACCAACAAGGGTCACCCTTGAGAAAGGGTCCAAGGTTAACAGAATAAGATGTGTGCATGATATGGGTTCTTGACTACAGAATTTTACAGAGCGTTTCAGAGTAGAGAGAGAAAACAGAAAACTTATGTAAATGAATTCAGTACATTTATTAAAAGTACATACATTTAAAATACTTTAAGTTGGGGTAAGATTCAAAGCTTAGTCAACAGTTGTGCTACTTTACAGTTAAAAAAATACCACAAGCAATATAGGTTATTACCGCAAATAATGCAGTGATAACCAAGGGTTTCGTGTTATATAGCTTTATATTTTCTACATGCTTTCTTACTATAACAATAGAACATTTAAATTTTATGATACCTGGACAGATATTTATATCACATTGTCATTCATTCTGTACAATAATACAATTTAAAACGAGAAATAGACATTGCTTTTAATTTAAATGTAAGTGTATCCAACAGAGAATGAACATTTTCAAAGGTGTGAAAAGAAAGAAAAATTGAGTTAAAATGTTGTGTTGTAGATTTTAGCGGAAGAGGAGTTAAACAGATATGCTTCTCAATGTCAAACAGGCATCAAAAGCTGTGTATGAAAGCCTTGTTAGATTCAAGTTTTTAAAGATATGGTCTTAAAACGCCTCATTTAGGCATAAGGGAAATTGTGGATCTGTTCACAAAGTGAAGGTAGAAGGAATAAGTGACCACTAATGTTCCATCTGAGCTGTGAGCAAGAGAGGACCATTTCCAGGGAAAAGAACAGAAGGATGTGAGGCACCAAATAAGAACTAAATGTTCTCTCTACGTTTGCTCCTCACAGTTGGGGAGTTCATGGATCCATAGCTTGTTGGAGACAGAATCCTATTCCGCCCCAGGCCCTCTGAGCCAGAATCTGCCCTCAACCAGGTGCCTAGGTACACCACATGCATGTTCAGGGCCGACAAGTGCCCTGCACACTGGGTTGGAGCACCAAAGGAAGTCTGGGTTGTCTTGTCAGCACAGGATAAAATGTGACATTACCGGATCTTTATGAAAGTAATGCGGGTGGGAGCAAGCCAAGTTTTGCCCCTTAAGGTTCATTAATATTTGGGGCCAGCACTGGTATTTAGACCAGAAACAGAATTGAAGAATGAGAAGATGATTTTATGGCATGGTATTGGGAGGTCATATTGCCAGTTCTGCACCTACAAAAAAAAAAAAAAAAGCTCAGTTGTATTTTTTCTTTGGAGACCTTGAAGAAGCTGGAAAAATCCTGTTCCCCACGTTGTCATTTAATTCCAGTTCACCTTGCAATCTGTCTTTTCTTGAAATACCTTTGATGTCTCTAATGGCCAGCACTCCCTCCCCATCACTCGAAAGTGTTCCTGACTTTCCATGCCCTCCAGAAAGTCATTCTTTTTTTTAAAAAAAAAATTTTTTTAACGTTTATTTATTTTTGAGACAGAGAGAGACAGAGCATGAATGGGGTAGGGTCAGAGAGAGAGGGAGACACAGAATCCGAAACAAGCTCCAGGCTCTGCGCTGTCAGCACAAAGCCCGACGCGGGGCTCGAACTCACGGACCGTGAGATCATGACGTGAGCTGAAGTCGGACGCTTAACCGACCAAGCCACCCAGGCGCCCCTCCAGAAAGTCATTCTGAAGGCATCAGATGGAGTCTGAACTTCCTGGGCTGTCTCCTATCCCTAACATTGAATTGCTTACAAGAAACATATTTGTCCTTGTTCTCAACACACCCCCAAGTGGTCTAATTTCTCAGAAGTATCTCATGTTAGCACCTCATGGTGTTATCATGCCTCTTGCCTTTAGTTAACTCTCGAGGGCCTCTAATCGTTAGCCATCAGGAATGTCTCTTTTAGTTCTTGAGTTCCCAGATCCATTCAGGCACTTCTTCCCCCATTCATTCCACATTTCCCAACTCTGTGTTGGACAGTAGCTTAGTGCCGGGCATAAAGGGATAGTAATAAAGAAGCCTCAGGCATGGCCCTTGGGAGCTCAGAATGATTTAACACATACAGATTTTTCATATACGAGCAGTACGTGCAGTTGTTTGTTGGTTTATTTTCTGATGACAAGGAAGTACTGGAAAATATGAATGGGCCCTTTTTTTCTTGACAGGCTGTCGTATATGAAAATGAACTTTTATAATAATAGATAATATTACTTACTTCTCAGACTTTACCATGCATGCTTCTGAGTGGATTACCTGCCTGAACCCACTTAACTCTGACCACAATCGTATTCCCCTCCACCCTCCAGTTTCCAGATGATGAAGGAGAGAAGGCAGAATTAAGTAACTGACATAAACCACATAGTTGGCAAGCGAAGAGCCTGGATTCAAACGGAAGTGATCTCGCTCCGGAGTCCCCACCTCCTAAGATTCACTTTGAAGCATGCTGTCCCCTGTAACATAACATGACTCTCGGGGCGCCTGGGTGGCGCAGTCGGTTAAGCGTCCGACTTCAGCCAGGTCACGATCTCGCGGTCCGTGAGTTCGAGCCCCGCGTCAGGCTCTGGGCTGATGACTCAGAGCCTGGAGCCTGTTTCCGATTCTGTGTCTCCCTCTCTCTCTGCCCCTTCCCCGTTCATGCTCTGTCTCTCTCTGTCCCAAAAATAAATAAACGTTGAAAAAAAAAAAATGACTCTCCGTACCTGTTTGATAGATAAAAGCGATTGCTCCCTCATTTTACGTTTCGGTACCACTTGCCATGCTGTTCTATACCAGAGGACTACAACTTACGGCCCATGTCACATTTATTTTGTAAGTAAAATTTTATAGGGGTGCAGCTATCCCCATTTATTTACATTTTGCCTATATTTGCTTTTGCGCTAAAATGACATGGGGTGAGTTGTTATGGCAGTGACCTTCTGCTGCCTGAAAAGCCTAAAATATTTATTATCTGGCTCTTCATTATCAAATTTGCCAGCTCCTCTTCAAACAAAAGTATAAAATCAATTCATACCTATGTATTACAGAAAAAAATTTGAGCAGTAATACCTTTATACACTGAGTATAACATTTACAATGAAACTTAGTGGAAGAAAATAGAGACACTGCATTTATTTTAGTCGTATAACTTTCATAGAGTCCCAGTAAGAATTGCAGGGTAAGTGATTCTTGTCCATTGTGCCATTGCTGAGTGCCCCTTTTCACGGTGTCAGCCATCCTGGTGTTGGAAAACAGAGGTTGCCGTCCTGAAATAGCAACGGTTTATTGTTTCATTTTGTTAGCAATTATTTAGCACATCCTGAAACTGCAAACTAAATTTATGTAAAAATTTCCCTTGTAGTGTAGATTTAGACTGTGATTAGAAAAGAGGAGAAGGTATATTTGCCTTATTTCAATTATTGGAATGCCAAGACTTAAAAACATTACATCAGGGGCACTTGGGTTGAACGTCAGTTGAGTGTCTGACTTCGGCTCAGGTCATGATCTCACATCCTGTGGGTTCGAGCCCAGCGGCAGGCTCTGTGCTGACTCACACACAGCTCAGAGCCTGGAGCCTGCTTCGGATTCCGTGTCTCCCTCTCTCTCTCCCCTTCCCCGCTTGCACTCTGTCCCTCGCTCTCTCAAAAATAGATAAACATTAAAAAAAAATTTAAAAAAAGAGTATCTTTAAAAAATACCGGATTTGTTTTTATCTTTTCACTTTGAGTGGCAATGAAGTCAGTATTTATCTTGTTCCATCAATGCTTTTTATTGCCATTGTTTTATTTCACATAAAATATGAAAAGTATGCATTAGTTTTTTTACTACTTTGATTACTTAGAACTTATTTTGTTTTTAATAATTTAATAGGTAAAATCAAAATAGAGCATTTGACTGTATATGCAGCATCCTAATTTGGGAGTGCATTTAGGGAGAGCAGTTCATCATTTGCACGACAAATATAGGAAAGTGTAATTAAAATAAGAATTATGGTGTTTTAATAAAGCTAAAAGGATTTTTTTTCTTAATCATTCTCTTATTGTTCATCTGGGGTTGTGAATTTGCATTTCTTACTGAGAAATATTGATTTGACTATTGATCTTATTTTCACTGAACTGAAAATTTTTGAAAGTAGAGAATTCCAACCTTTTCAAAATAAGAAAGAATTATAATGTTACACATGCAACTTGTTCTTTACTTTCTGTTTCTTAAAAAAAAGTGGCTATCTGAATATGCAGTTTTAAAAATCATACTCTTTGGTAAAATGAAAAACAATTTGGTTAGAATTAGAAATTGAGAGATGGATTCTTCAGGTTATGGCAAGGAAATAATGTAAGGCTTTACACACACACACACACACACACACACACACACACACACACATTTTATTTGGAGTAGCTGGGATTCTGTTATTTATCCTTTGAAATGTAATTATTTAGTTAATTTAAAAATATAATAGCTACTTCTCAAATGCCTTTTCCCATGGACATTTGATGCAAGTTCAGCTCCCTTTTTTGGGACTTTTTCTGAAGAAAGTCATGACTTAGCTTGGTTCATTTACTTATATGGATAAGTAAATGGACTTCTTTTTTTTTTCTTAAAAAATTTTTTTTTAACATTTATTTATTATTGAGAGAGAGAGACAGAGCATGAGTATGGGAAGGGCAGAGAGAGGGGGATACACAGAATCTGAAGCAGGCTCCAGGCCCTGAGCTGTCAGCACAGAGCCCGATGCCAAGCTTGAACTCATGAACCTCGAGATCATGACCTGAGCCCAAGTTGGACGCCCAACCGACTGAGCCACCCAGGCACCCCAGTAAATGGACTTCTTTATGTTCTAATTAAAATTCAGAACAGAATAGTTTATTTGTGTTTTTGCTTTAAGTAATGCATGTAAGCTGTGGATAGTTAGAATATTGTGTCAAAGCACAGAGCACTATTTTTATTGTCATTTAATATCCTTGGTAGGAAAGTTTGTTAGTTTTGTGAATGGAATGATAATGACGGATGACACTGCTTTTCCCAGAAGAGAACCTGACTCCACTTGGGTATCTGTGCATTATCGTATACTCAGGAATGGGCTCTCTGATAATATTTGAGCAGCCTTATCAAATAATAATAAAGTTGAAAGCAGTGGCCAAGGAGAGTGCTGCTTTGGGACACGGAATATAAATATATATCAAATTGTAGAAATAATACTTTTGCCACCGAAATAAAAAAAAAAATCCATTGCATACTGCTTACCTGTCCTGTCCATTCTCACAGAGGCCCGAGAATGTTAATATTCAAGCCAGACCTTTTGATTGTTCCTCCTTTTCATGTCCACAGTGCTATCACTCAGTGAGTTTAGACTGCTGACTCATAGGCCTGTGTCATAATCCTTCTGTGACAAAATTGATTTGATAGCGTGTGTTAGGTTGATGGCGGCAAGGTCAGTTGAGTTCGATTTGCTTTCGTCTCTAAGTAATCAACTTTTTTCCTCTGGTATGTGGAGAGTTTAAATGGCCTGGAGAGTTTTAAATGTTTCTACTCTACAAATGTTTATTATTTAGATACAAAAGACTTCATTTAACCTCTTTGCCAATAACGTTTCACCCCAAGATTTTGTAATCCCATTATGAAAGCCTAAGTGTTTTTGCTCATTTAAAAACGATTACAGCACTGACTTTTTAAAAATCATAAAATATTCTTAGCTTAAACACCACCTCCTCAGAGAGGTCTTTGCTGATCATGTTATCTGAACACGTCACCCTGTAGTTCTCCACCTTTGGCTGTAGGTTTTTATGTATCCATGATGCCTACCACAGTTTGCAATTAACTTTTGTTAATGGTTCCTTCTTTCACTAGTTTGTCGGTTGTACAAGAATTGGGGCCAGGTCTGTTCTGCTCATGATTCTATCCCAAGCACCTAGTTACAATTATGGTACATGGGAGGTGTTTAATAAATAGATGTTGAAAAAAATTGTTATCTGAGGAGCTTGGAGTGAAGGACAAAGAAATGCTGAGGTCACTACAGAACCTGGCTTAGAAGTCTCATTGGCTTGAAGGGGCTCAATGTAATTATTTGAATCCTTTCTTCTTATACTGGGATAGAGAGTGGAATTTTAGAGATGCCAGCATTCATTTCTCATCATGGAACTTTTTTTTTATTGCAATGCAATTTATTGCTATGTGTACCTTTATTCATTAAGGCATTCAGCATATATTTATCAAGCAGACCCTGTGTACCAAACACTACACAGATAGGGCTATTTCTCCAGTAGATTTAAAAACATTGTTTTTAATTTTTGTTTATTTTTTTGAGGGAGAGACACAGAGTGCAAGCCAGGGAGGGGCAGAGAGAGAGGGAGACACAGAATCCAAAACAGGCTCTAGGCTCTGAGCTGTCCGCACAGAGCCTGATGTGGGGCTCCAACTCGTGAATCATGAGATCATGACCTAAGCCGAAATCAGCCACTTAACCAATTGAGCCACTCAGGGGCGCCGAACTCCAATAGATTTTAGAATGCATTGGGGAGACCCACATTAATCAAGCAAACATATATAGGAACATGTGTGTAATAAAGAAATCCTTAGTCCTTGCCAATCCTTAATCCAAAGAGAAGCACACTATTTCCTGTATAGTAGCTGCTGGTTCACTTCCTGTTCTGGATTAACTGATGAACACTTTTGTTCTCCTACCAGCATCATGTTATCACATACTTCCTGCATTTCTGTCAAGACTTCGTCCGGAGTTACCTTAAACGTGACTTGGCTTGTGATCTGATTCCTCCAGTCTTCTTCCCCTTCAAGCCTCTCTTTTGTTGTCTCTACCTTTCTTACTCTATATCATCTCTTTCTAGGTTCCATATTTTTATACTTACCTTAGTAATGACTATTCAATATGCTACATGTATTTACATTTTTTTTAACTTTCTGATCAGAGTTTCTCATTCTCAATACCACTCACATTTTATGCCAGATAATTTTTTTTTCCTGTGGGACTGCCCTCTGTGTTGTAGGGTGTTTAACTTTATCCCTGGCCTCTCCCCACTAGGTGACAGTGGAATCTGTCTCCCACTTGCATCTAAAAATTGCTAAATATCTTCTGAGGTCAGTATTTCCCCACTGGAGAAGCAAATACACTTTCAAGTAACCAACGTATGTTTTACTCACCCATTTACTTGTTCCTCCACTCATGCAACAAATATTTTTTGAGCACCTACTTGGTGTCAGAAGCTATTCAAGGCATTGGGAATACCCCTGTAATAAATGAAAATAAAACCTTTGCCCTTATAGAGCTCACATTTTTTGTAGAGGGAAAATATAATAAATGAGAAATATAATGTTAGTTCATGAAACATACACTGAATTGAAAGAAAGCAAGGAGGTAGAACACTATTTTAGAGAGTAGTCAAAATCTTTCTGAGAAGATAATTTTTGAGCAGAGACAGGAAGGGAAGTTGAGAGTTTTGTAAAGATCTTGGGCCAAATCATTACAGAAAGAAAGAAGCACAAAGCAGAAAGTTCCTGAGTGGGCACAAGCTTGTGATTGAGCAATAGCAAGATGGCATATGTGGTTCGAATTGAGAGAAGAACACCTGGGTCAGAGTGATGGTCCTGGGTTTGATGAGAAGTCACTGGAAGGTGTTGAGCTGAGCAGTAATGGAACTGGATTTTTAATCCAGGAGGGACATTCTTACTGCTGTAGTCAGAATCAACAGTAGTAAAGGAGCCAAGAATGGGATTGAGGAGACCCAGTAGGAGGTGGCTGCAAGAAGATGAGTGAGTAAAGATGGAGGCTAGAACTGGGGTGATGACACTGGAAGTGGTTGAAATGCTATTGTCATAAGAGATAGCATTTATTTTTTTTTTAATTTTTTTTTCAACGTTTATTTATTTTTGGGACAGAGAGAGACAGAGCATGAACGGGGGAGGGGCAGAGAGAGAGGGAGACACAGAATCGGAAACAGGCTCCAGGCTCTGAGCCATCAGCCCAGAGCCTGACGCAGGGCTCGAACTCACGGACCGCGAGATCGTGACCTGGCTGAAGTCGGGCGCTTAACCGACTGCGCCACCCAGGCGCCCCAAGAGATAGCATTTAAAGGAAGGCCTGGCTGCACCTGCTGATCGATTGGATGTTGGATATAGGTAAAAGAACGGCTCAAGGGTGATTTATAGGCACATGAGCCTAGTTGACTATTGCTGCCATTTTCTGAGATGGACAAGATTGGGAGAGGAGCAGGTTGGGGGTGATTAGGAACTCCTTTTTGCATATTTTAAATATTAAATGGAAGTTTGTGGGGATGTTAAGGATAAGTAATTACTTGTAATTGGATTATCTGTTTTCTTCTGTTACCTCAAGACAAAAGTATATATACGTAGTTAGTACAACC
This sequence comes from Leopardus geoffroyi, assembly GCF_018350155.1. NCBI lineage: Eukaryota > Metazoa > Chordata > Mammalia > Carnivora > Felidae > Leopardus > Leopardus geoffroyi. The sequence goes on along the minus strand of NC_059333.1, from coordinate 139,034,645 downwards.
ATTTTTGTTTAAATGAGGAAACTGAAGTTCAGAAATGTTGGGTAAACCAGTATTTGTACACAAAAATTCAGACTCTAAATTGAAGCTCTGAAGAAGTAGCATCAATTAAGCTGTCAGGGACTTTTCTGTTGTTTTTATGTCAAAACTGAAAAACAAAGCATTTTCTTGTAGACTTTGCAGCAAAGAAAAAGTAAATGCAAGTCCAAACTGAAAATACATATTTCTAAGACATTTATATATTTTTTCTCTGTATCTCTACTATTGTTAAAATGAAGAATGAAATTTGGAAAAAACACCTGAATGATTGGATTTACATAATCTCATCAGTTTCCTCCAATGACTGTTTCGGATCCTGGTCTTTTTTCTTACCCATTCAGCATGCATTAACTCCATGTATCCCTTGGAAGATTTTGATAAATGTTCTCCTCATAGTTAGTGCAGACAGTATTAGTAATAATAATAAAAGTGGTTTCCACTTGCATGGAGTATCTTTTTCCATTCTTTCACTTTTCGTTGTGTGTGTCCTGTACTTAAAGTGAGTCTTTTATCCGCAGCAGATAGAAGAGTCTTATTTTGTATACATTTAGTCACCCTAAATCTTTTGATTGGAGCATTTGATTTAAAGTAATTATTGACAGGTATGTGATTTTTGCCATTTTGTTAATATTTTCTTGCTGTTTTTGTAGTTCCTCTCTGTTTCTTTCTTCTCTTGGCTCTTTTGTGGTGATGACTTTCTTTAGAGGTATGCTTACATTCCTTTCCCTTTTTCTTTTGTGTATTTGTTACAGGTTTTTGTTTTGCAGTTACCATGGGGCTTATGTATAACATCTCTGTAACAGTCTATTTTAAGTTGATAACATCTTAAGTTTGATCCCATCATAAAACTCAACATTTTTACTCCCCCTTCCATGTTTTGTTTCTGATGCCACATTTACATCTTTTGTTTCCCTTAACTAATGGTTGATTGTAATCATAGTTATTTTTACCACTTTTGTCTTTTTCATCTTTGTTAGTGATTAATCCATTACTTTTACTGCACATGTACCTTTCTAGTCAGATACATTATTTCATATGTATTCTTATAACTAAACAGCACTTTTTCTCTCAGTGTAAGTAACTTCTTTTAACATTCTTTTTGTGAGGCCAGTTTAGGGCTGAAAAACTCCCTTTAGCTTTTGCTTACCTGGAAATTTTCTTTTCTTCACTTCTGAATGATAACTTTTCTGGGTAGAATATTCTTGGTTGTTTTTTTTTTTCCCCCCATTCAGCACTTGGACTGTATCTTTTCACTCCTGTCTGGCCTGAATATTTATGCTGAAAAACCTGCTGTTAGTCTTATGGGGGTTTCTCCGTATATAACAAGTTGTTTTTCTCTTGATGCATTTAAGATTCTCTCCTTTACCTTTTGACATTTTAATTATAATGTGTCTTGCTGTGGTTCTTGGGTTGCTCTTACTGCTTCTTAGATCTGGGTGTCCATTTCCTTCTTCATGTTAGGAATGTTTTCAGTTTTTATTTCTTCAAATAAAATTTCTACCCCTTCTCTTTCCCTTCTTCTGGGAGCCCTACGATGCAAATGTTAGTCTGTATGATGTTGTCTGTAGTCTTTTAAACTATCTTTATTTTTTTTTTTCCGTTATTTTTTTTTTCTTTTTGTTGCTCTGATTTGCTGAGTTCTACCGCCTTGTCTTTGAGTAGATCCTTCTTCGTCTAGTCTGGTTTTGAATCTGTCTAGTGTATTTTTCAGTTCAGTTATTCTATTCTTTAACTCTGTGAGTTATATTTAATACTTTCCTATATGTTCCATCTCTTGTTGAATTTCTCATATTGTTCATCCATTGTTCTCCCCAGTTTGATAAGCACCTTTATGACCATTGCTTTGAACTCTTATCCGGTAAATTACGTGTCTCCATTTTATTAAAGTTTTTCCTTGAGGTTTTATCTTGCTCTTTCATTGGGAACATATACCCTTGTTTCTGCATTTTATCTGATGTTCTATGCTAGTTTCTGTACAGTAGCTGAAACTACCTCTCTCAAGTCTTGAAGTATTGGCCTTGTTTAGGAGGTGAACCTTGTTATTCAACCCTTCCTCAGCTCTTGGTTGTCTTTCAAACCTTTGTGCTTGGTCTAAGCAGCCTATTCTGTTTTAAATAGCCCCAAGTAATGAAGATGTGCCAAGATTTTCTTTGTCCCTAGGGGGAGGATCTCAGCTCCTAGATTCAGGCTGACTAGAAGCCAGACCCTCAGGCAGTGACTTTTAAAAGTATGCAAATATATAAGGGTACTGTAGGATTCAAGATTAAGCCTCACTGGCCCCCAGATAGAGGTGATCCAGAGGCATCTACTAGGTGGATAAAAATTGGGTACCAGACTTATATAAAAGCTCCTTTCCAGGATGTCTGGGTGGCTTAGTCATTTGGGCATCTGACAGTTAATTTTGGCTCAGGATCCCAGAGTCATGGGATTGAGCCCTGTGTCAGGCTTTGCATTGAGCATGGAATCTGCTTAAGATTCTCTCTCTGCCTCTCTCTCTGACTCAGACACAGGTTTTCTCTCTCTCTTTCTCTATCTATCTTTCTCACAAACAAACACTCCCTTCCAGGTTATAGTGGTATTCTGGAGTATAGTTAGTGACGCATGTGAATATGGCACACACCAGTCTTTGTCCTTGGAGAGTGTTCTAGCAAGCTTCTAGATGTGTGTGTTAAATTACATGCCTGTCCTTCAGGCTAACACTTTAATGCAAGCAGGTGAGCCTTACTCACTTTAAATCTGGGTGGGATCATCTCTCTCTGTGAAATGGGCCTTGGGGTGGGTGAGTTTAATGTGTGAGACCTTTTTTGGGGGCAGGGTAAGGGGAGATGAAACACTTTTTTTTATGTTTACTTATTTATTTTGAGAAAGAGAAAGCACAGGTGAGGGGCAGAGAGAGAGAGAAAGACACAGACGGAGAGACAGAGAATCCCAGGCAGGCTCCATGCCATCAGCACATAACCCAATAGAGGGCTGGAATCACGAACTATGAGATCATGACCTGAGCCGAAATGAAGATTTGGATGCTTAACCCACTAAGCCCCCCAGGCACCATGAAATACTTTTAAGTTTTTATTTTTATTCCAGTTAGTTAACATAGAATGTTATATTAGTTTCAGGTGTGTAATATAATAATTCAGTTCCATAATCACCCTTAATAGGTGAGCCCTTTAAGAACATGTTCTCTGATCTGTAGAGTCTTGTGGGCCTTGGAATGTGAGTCCCATTGTTTCTCAAAATGAAGTATTTTGGAGTCTCATCTCTCAAGTTTATGTCTTAAAAGCTGGGATGCCTAATGTTGGGTTTGAACCCTTGAATCCTCAGGAGGAAGCTCCAGGTTTTAAGTTCCTTTTAGGTTGTAGGTCACTGCATTTGAGGTGGAGTGTATGGTGACAATGTATCCAAGCTTCTCCTACGTGCTTTGATATTGTTTTCTTTCGGTTTATTCAATGTGTAGTTGTCACAAACCAGCCTTTAGGTTATTTTAAGGAAATTATTCCATTTGTAACTGTAGACTCCTCTGTGGAAGGAACTGAGTTCAGGATCTTTCTGTGTTTCTGACTTGAACCAGTTCAGAATATTATTTTTAAACCCTTGATATGATAACTGGATTTTTTTTTTTGTTTTTACATAAAGAATGGATCAGTCTATTCTTCATGGTTCTTATAGGTGGCACACTCAAATAGTGTAATTGAGGAGAGTTTAATGAAAAGGGCAAGGTTGAGATAAATCAGCAGATGATGGGAGGCACCACAGGGCTAGAAGCATATTGCCACTCCTAGACTTGATTGGGAAGTAGAGGGATGAGTTTCAGAAACTGAAACAGAACCCTGTTGGAAGATGCCCACAGATGTGTACTGCAGCCTTTGGTAGATGGACACAGCAAACTTGAAGCAGGGGCAGGGGCAGTTGAAGATCTCAATCCCACTTTCCCCCGCCATTAGGTCTCCCTGACAACCCTCCCTCCACACACACGTGTGCTCAGTCCAGTCAGAAAATAAGCGGCCCATTGAGGCAGACCGTAAAAGTCAGGATCCCGGGCACAGAAAAGAGTGAGGAAGTATGAAAGGTTTTGGAAGGGCAAATCCAGCGCACTTCTCGACCCAATTATTATTATTATGTTAACGATATTACCTCCTGGAATACCTCAGACATCCTCATTGGTTTCTCTGAAATTATTCTTCTTAATTTTAAAAAAAAAATATTTTATTTATTTTTGAGAGACAGAGAGAGAAGAATGTAAGCAGGGGAGGGGGAGAGAGGCGGGAGACACAGAATCCAAAGCAGGCTCCAGGCTCTGAGTTGTCAGCACGGAGCCCAGTGCGGGGCTCGAACTCATAAACCGCGACATCATGACCTGAGCTGAAGTCGACGTACAACTGACTGAGCCACCCAGCTGCCCCTCTTTTTTATTTTTATTTTAAAGTTTATTTATTTATTTTGAAAGAGAAAGAGAGTGAGTGAGCTTGAGTGGGGGGGGGGGGGGTGGGCAGAGAGAGAAGAAAAGAAAGAACCCCAAGCAGATTCTGGGCTGTCAGTGCAGCACGCTGGTCTTGATCTCATGACCCTGGGATCATGACCTGAGCCCAAACCAAAAGTCAGATGCTTAACCAACTGAGCCGCCCAGGCACCCCTGAAATTAGTTTGAATGCTTACTGCATGGCCTTACCAAGCTAATGCAACCACCTCTTAACAAACCAAATTCCACCCAGGGTGTTTGCGTACTACTTTGTGTTGTAAAGCCACGTCCTGAATTATTTTCCTAATATTATACTGTGCCATTTTTTACCTAGACTTTAACTATGATATGGCAGCAGCTGTGGCCAGTTTCATTCTTGTTTCCAACTACTTAAGTATATCCAAGGACTGGTCTTATCCCTTCATTATACCTTGCTATTAGAAGGGTATGGAAGGACAAGGAGTAGCAGGTGTTGGAAATATATAGGTAGGAAGGGAGGAAGGTAGATATAGAAATAGATAAATAGATACTTCTGGGAGACTGTTATTTAAGTTAATTGCAGTTTATTTCTTGTACATATTAATGAAATATCCTCATTGAAATTGTACTAAAATGCCATTTAAATTTCTTGAATTTCTGAAGGATTGCATAATATGTTTTAATGTAATTTTGAAATAATAGCATAACTAGATTTATTAAACATATTGCTTCACTAAAAATTATTTTCATAGAAAAATTGGTAAAAACACATTTCCTTCAGAATTAAAAATCTGCCTATAATTTTGAATTTGATAAATAGTCAGTATATCATGTTCAATGTTTAAAATTAAAGCCACAACCAAAAATTTATAGTTGAATTAGCATTTTTATGTAGGATAAAATGAGAAGATATTTATTATGTTAGGTAAAAATGCTTCCTTTTTGACAGCAGGCAGATTTATAACCATTTTGCTAATGAAATCTTGTTCAACATTAAATAGAAATCTTAAAATATCTAACTTTTAAATTTATACTCATTTTACTCTTATAAGAGATTACAAAATGATTTACAACCTATCAAAATCAATTCAAGTGTAATTTTCATTTATTGGATACAATAATCACAACTTTTAATTAGAATATAATTTAATTTTCCATTAAAGTCTGTATTAGCACAGAAAGCCAGAATGAAATGTATTTGAATAACTTACTACTTAGAGTGGAGCACATTGAAAATAACCTGATTAATTGTGTCTTTACACGATTAATTGTACATCCTAGGTGCTGATCTCCTTCACACATTGAATTTCTCTATTTTCTTTATTACACTTTGATGTCATAACAACCTTTTTCTCTTTTATGTAGATTTTGAGGTCCTTGAAAGTAGAGAAGGACAAGGTTGCTCATTCACTTTCAGAGAGCATAAGAGAGAATAACTCTTTTCATAATATAATCATGATTTTTATTTGCCTTTTTTTTTTTCATCGTGTAAACACTTTCACTAGAGATAAAGCAACAGTGGTAAAAATGCTGGCATTAGCACAAATCAAGGCAGTGGCAGCAACCTTATTAGTGACCATTGGGTTTTTCACATTATGTGCAAGCATTTTTAAAACAATTATTATTAAGACTTGAATTTTTAGAGCAGTTTTGGGTTTGCGGTAAAATTAAGAGGAGGGTTCAGAGATTTTCTATATGCTGCATGCCCCACATATGTATAGCCTCCTCCCATTATCAATATCTCTCAACACAGTGATACATTTGTTACAATTGGTGAAACCACATTTGACACAGCATTATTACCCAAAGTCTATAGTTGGTATCTTTGTTCACTCGATGTTATGTATGCTATGGGTTTGTAAAAATGTATAATGAATAACATGCATCTATCGTTATGGTGTTATACAGAGTATTTTTTTATTGCCCTAAAAATCCTCTACTTTTATTTAAGAAATTCTCTTGTCTGATGAACTCAGTGGTAATTTTAACAAGTGATATTTAAATAAACACACATTATATAATGAAATGCACCAATATTTGGAAGATCAATATAACTCAAAATATAACTCAGTAAACTATTATTTAACTCAATATAACTCAAAATATACCTCAGTAAACTAATATTTTCTAAATGAGCTATGCATCATGTTGTAAAATCGCACATGAGAAATTTACTCAAAGTGTAAGATGAACTAATTTATTTATAATAGTTTATTGATAATATTTCAGAAACCATATAGCAACCAAGCTTTGCAAAACTAGCACATGTTGAGTTTTGTTGTGATATCAAAGAAGAATATCCATAATTATTGGGAAAAAGACTTTAAAGGCTCCTTCCTGGGGTGCTCAGTCAGTTAAATATTGACTCTTGATTTCGGCTCAGGTCATGATTTCACGGTGGTGAAATCAAGCCCCACATCAGACCTTACATTGAGTGTGGAGCCTACCAAAGATTCTGTCTCCCTCTCCCTCTGCCCCTCCCCCATGTACAGACATGTGGGGCTATCTCTCTCTCTCTCTCTCTCTCTCAAAATAAATAAACAAACAATAAAAAAATAAAGGCCCCTTCCTTGTCCAAGTATATGCTTTCAGGAGATACGCTTTTCTTCATATACTTAAAACAGAACAATACGTTATAATAGATTGTATACCAAAGCAAAGAGACTGACATAATTAGAAAACAATGCCATTCTTCTACCTAAGTTTATTTTTGTTTTGGTAGATATTGGTATTTTTCATGTAATATGTATTTTAACACAGAATGGGATTATAATTGTTATTTTTAAATGAATCAATAAATGTGTAAGCTATTTCTGTACATTTTCATTTCAAATGTGGCAAGTAACAATAGACATAACTCATATGAATAAAACCTCTTTGGGATTTTCAACATTTTTTCTACAGATTTTATTTTTACATAATCTCTACACCCAATGTGTGGCTTGAACTCACAACCCCAAGATCAAGAGTTGCATGCTTTACTGACTGAGCCAGCCAGGTGCCTCAAGGGATTTTCAGTAATTTTTAAGAGTATAATGGAGTTTTGAGACCAAAAAGTTGGAGAACTTGTATAGTCAGTCAAAGTAGTTTAAGTCTGTTTTTAGATGCATTTTTAGTGGGGGAATGTATTGAGTTCTGCCCAGAGAAATTTTTTTTTTTTGGTCGTTCTTAAAAAGAACTAATTTAGTTGTGACAGAAAAAATATTTTTAATGGTACTAATCAGAGTATATTGTGAATCTCTTTCAAAGGAGCAAAAAAAAAAAAAAATATTTGTTTCACAATTTACTTTTGAACCAAGCTTCATTTAAGCATTCACAGATCCTAACTTAAGAAAATTGTGTAATATTCTTTTCCTCTTACTCTTCTAATTGAATGTTGCATAAATGTGGCTGTATTGGCAATTTCTTTCCATTTTTTTATATACTCCCTCCCTTTTAGAGCAAATGTTACCTCTAACATTTATAACTTGTTCACAGTAGTAGACCCAAATGCTTGCAAAACAAATTATTCTAATTAACATTCTTTGGCAAAGTTTTTCCTAGACAGACTAAAAATAAACTGCTTTAGTTATAAAGAGTAAACCTTTCCCCTACCCTGAACTGCAAAGTCATCAGTTTATTCAATGTCCCATCGTATTTCTATAGGAAACATTTAGCACTGAGTCTGTCTATAACACCTCTACTGCCTGAAGATAACTATTTTACTCCTAGGTAGTGCTGTATAACCTCAATTAATTAAAAAAAAAGATTAAATGTAATGTAAAATATCATGTAGCATTTGCTGACTTGATCTTTCTTTTGCAAACGTCAATAGAAAATGACTTGGTACCAAAGTATGAGATCTTGAGATGGTTACCAGGTATTTTATCTTTCTTTAGCATTTCAAATCAGGTCTCTGATTCAAACCTATTAAGAATTAGAGTCTTTGTAATAACAGTTCTTATTCTCAACTCAGTAGGAGATGTATGTTTCAGTCTTTACAGGATTCACTATCTAGAAGAAAAGACCATTTTTTATAGATATGTGATTATAAACATGCCCATACATAGGGATCAATGCAATGTATGAATTGTGTGCAAAATTCAGATACAGCATGAAGGACAAGTGATTTATTCTTGTGGGGATTGGATAGTCACTTGGAATGCCTTCACTGGAGATGCTATACCTTACCATCATCTCGAAAGATGAATAGAAATTTGGAAGGGAATACATATAGTCTGGATATTTTAGTCTGAGAAATAACATTTGCAGAGATCTTAGAAATATGAACCATTATCTTTACACATTGATCCACAGGTTCCTTTGTATTGATGAAGCATCAGTTACTGATGAAGCTTGGAAGTGAAATGGGACTGAGAAACAGGATGAGACCAGATTAGGGAAGAGTTTGACTTGATCCTACAAGTACATATAAGTCATAGAAGACTTTAAAGATGGAAGTGATTGTGGGAGAAATTTGAAGGTAGCACTATAAAAAAGATGACTGGAGAGGAAATGGCTATAGTAGTCCGGAGTGCAGAGGAAGACAGTCTGGACCGGGAAAGTAGCAGTATGAGTGAAAAGGATGAAATAGATTTCAAAGAGGTTTTGGAGGGGAGATTGACAGGACTCCATCTTTAAATCCTTAACTCAGGTGCTGGGCAGAGTGGAAGTGTACTTCATCTTCCTTCATCTCCAACAGATACGAGCCTCTTAGAATACACAGACTGCACGTAGACAGGAACTGCATCTGAAATCCTAGAGACAACCTACACTGAAAACGAGAGCATAATAGAAAGTCATAGAGATAGAGGAGGAATCTCCAGAGAGAGAGAAGGGGAAATGACAATACAGGTCCAGTTAAGGGACAAGAAAGTTTCAAGACATATTGAGCAATTGGACAAAATATGGAGAGGTCTTCTGTGATGACTGAAAGATGTTGGTAGCTTTGTAGCATTTCTGCGAGAGGCAATGCCTGGTGGTGCTTTTCTTTAAGAAATGTAAAGGAACGGAAGATGTCCATACTTTGAGTGTAGAATTGAAAGATCCTATTAAAGGACAGAGACATGAACACAGATAGAAGCTAAGCTAAGGAGTTTGTCAAAAAGAGATTGAAAATATAGCTGCAGGTTTTCCCTTGGTGGCGCTAAGAAGTCTATTGCCTATCATCTGGAAATTGTCTTTGGAAACTGGGAGGAAGCCTGTGGAGGTCATGGCATTTTAATCTCATGAATCTTCTGTGTGGTCTTGAAATACATCACTGCTTCTGCTTCCCCAGGAGTTTTATTCTTCCTTTTGACTAGAGAACACCTGTTCATCTCTAAGGTCTCAGGTCATGGATAACGTTTTCTCAAAGAACTCTTTTTTAACCTGAAAGACATTCTTTATCCTTATGAATCCATTCTTTAACTGTATAAGATCACAAAGTATACCATTGACATTTACTTGTGTTAAGTCTGTCTTCACTAAGGAAATGTAAACCCCGTGAAGATAGTACTAGTTTTGATTGATTACATAAGTCCAAGATTAGTGATAAAAATTGATGTGCATAAGACAGTCATTAGATATTAGTAGAATGAATACATATATAAAAATGGCAACTGGAAATTTTGGTTATAGAAATATGGTCTTAAAAGACATTAGGCTAACCACTTATCAAGACAACTGCTACACTGCGAACAATAATAGCAGCAAAGGTTATGTGACAGGCAGTGCAATTGATGACCATCTCATTTGTAGAAAGAAGGAAATTATATTGCTGCCTCATGACTTATACCCACATAGATTCTAAATAAAAGAAAATACAGAAGTGTATAGTCCAACTGGGAGAGAAGTGTCTGAAACCTGACCCTGTAGACAGGAACTCAAAACAAAGATTGATAGATTCTGATTTTATGACTTAATCATCATATGTGGCAACAATCAAAAGCGCTTCTATGAACAAAGTTAAAATGTAAATGACAAAGCATACAAAGTAGTTGTGATATATTGGGAAGAATTTTATTAATAATGGAAGCATTCGTGTAGATCAATAAGGTAAATATTGAGTCCCAGTTAGAAAACACAAAAGTTGAGTTAAGGTAATGAAATTGAACCTCTCAAGAGAGTGACTACAAACTATTAGCAAACATGCATATAAAATCTTAACTACTTCCCAAAGGAACATCAAATGGATAAAGAGATGCCAACTTTTCTTATCAGAATGGTGTCCTTTAAGTGTGTTGTTACAGTATTTTTAAAGGCTGAAGATAGGCTTGTAGAAGTGATACCACATTTTGGCTAATAATTGGCAATATAATCAAAGAAGGTTTGATAAAACAAGTTTACTAAGAATTGTTTTTAAATAAATGAAAGTTTCCAAAGAGATATATATTCAATAATATTTATCTAGACTTGTTACAAATAGAAAAAAAGGGAAATACTATGCATGCCAAGTCATATGAAATATTTAGGTAAGTTATTTCATATCTGTAGGATGAAATATACCCTAAAGTAAAACAATGTTATGCATGTCTGTTTATTGATTCTCATGTTATATAAGGGAGGAGAAAATAGAGGTTTTAAAAACAGTCTGATAATAACACATTTGTGGGGGAAAATCCTACATCATTACAAAATCAGTGTCAGCATTGATTTGCCTCAAGGTGTTGGTGATAACAAAATTTGTTTTTGCTTATTGGCATTTTTGTTTATATGATAAATAAAGCTTACTTGTGTATTTAGGAAATGATACATATTTTAGGGTAAAATATATGAGGAGGTGGAAAGAAGAATAATTGTAATATAAGTGCAGAAGAGACGGGTTCTGTCGAAGAAAATGCACAAGCCTAATACTCTGTTTCTTTCTATGTTTTCATTTTTTTTTTATTGTTTATTTCTGAGAGAGAGGAGAGAGAGAGAGAGAGAGAGCGAGCAAGCAGGGGAGGGGTAGAGAGAGAGGGAGACACAGAGTCTGAAGCAGGCTCCAGGCTCTAAGCTGTCAGCACAGAGCCCAAGAGGGGGCTCGAACTCACAGACTGTGAGATCTTGACCTGAGCTGAAGACGGATGCTTAACCCATTGAGCCACCCAGGTGCCCCAAGCCTAATACTCTTGATAGAAGTTGTTAAATACTTCAGAAGGCTGTTGGCAGTGAAAGTGACCACACTTTTAACATTGAGAAATAAAATTAAATATACACTTGCCAGTTCAATAATCAAATTATCCATTCTTTAACGTGCTTAATTATAATTGCTAGTAAGACTTGAAAGTTTTGAAATGTTTATTATTCCTTTCCATTTCTTCTTTTAGAAATTGTTGAGGGGTGTCTCTTCTCGGGTTTGCTTCTCTTGTGTGCTCTCAGTCATCGTGAGGGAACTGTATATATTAAGGTCATCAGTACTTGGTAGATTCTACATATTGCAAACATTTCCCCAGATAATTATGTGCTTTTAAATTTGTTTACGGTGTTTTTTCAACATAACAAAAAAATAGCTTTTAGGTTGTCATAACCAAAATTCCTACCTTTTTTTTGCTTAGGAGAGGATTTTTAGAAAATTCAGTAGGTTGAATGAGGGGAAATCTAATTTTACTTTAATTTCCTAATAACCAACACAAATGGATAATAGTTTTTTTTTTTCCTACTGATTCGTAATGCTTCTCTTATCATGTTTATGCTTGTTTCTGGATTTTCTCTCGTGTTAACGATGTGTTCAGTCATTTCTTGTGCCAGAGTTACACTGTTTTTGGTAATTCTGTTTTCTAATGTGTTCACTTATATAACATTTTCTAGGTTTTTATTGTCTGTTCTACCAGATAAAACTGAATGATTGACAAAAATCCAAAAGTAACCTCATTTGAGATTTCAAATTAAGTTGCATTAAATTATAAAATTTAATATATGAAATTTGGAATCTTGTCATTGGTGAGTCTCCCCCATCATGGTAATATGACATGTTTTTTTCACTAAACAGATTTTTACTTATCATCCTTAGTATTATTGAAAGGAAAACTATTATTATATTGGTTGTAAACTCTGATCTTTAAAAAAAAAACAATTATAATTAACATACAGTGTTATACTAGTTTCAGGTATACACCATAGTTATTCAACGTTCTATACATTACTGCTCATCATAGTAAATGTACCCTTAATCTTCTTCATCCATTTCCCCCATCCCTAGCCACCTTCCTTCTGGCAATCATCAGTGTCAGGTTTGTTTGTTTCATTTCTTAAATTCTACATACGAGTGGAATCATCGGGTATGTGTCTTTCTATGACTTATTTCACTTACCATTATACCCTCCTGGGTGTATCTGTGTTATTGCAAATGGCAGGATTTCATTCTTTTTTTTGGCTGAGTAATATTTCATTGTGTGTGTGTGTGTGTGTGTGTGTGTGTGTACACCACATATTCTTTATCCATTCACCTATCAGTGGACACTTGGGTTGCTTCCATAATTTGGTTACTGTAGATAATGTTGCGGCAAACACAGGGGTTTTCAAATTAGTGTTTTTATATTCTTTAGTTAAATACAGGTAGTGGAATTACTGGATCATATCGCAATTTTCTTTTTAATTTTTTGAGGAACCTCTATACTAGAAAACACTCTAATCTTTGTATCTGAAAATTTGGCTGGCTAATGAGAAAATGCTTTCATAATTTACAGTTGCTAAGATTTTGAAATCCAAGCTGAAATTCAAAACCTCTGAACCAGCCAACTGTTCTTTTGATTACAACTAACCTTATGGTTTTAGTTATAATAAATTTTATAGTTTCTTATGTCAATATGTCAGTTCGAATTCCTTCCCACTCCACCACCAAGATTCAACAATTATTTCCAAAAGGCTACTGGACAGCATAGGTGTTGCCCAAACACCAAAATTTAACATTTTCCTACCCTCTAATGTGATTTTTTAAAGGAATATTCTTCTATCAGTTATTGTTACCACAGTCTATCCATTTTCCTAGGGTAGAAGATGCATATTGGTCCAGAACACTCCCTTCCTTGTCTTCTAACATCTCATCAATTATCGAATCCCCCTGATCTTCTATTTAAGTTCACACTGTGCCACCACAATCTTCTTGTGAATAGATTTTACTGTGTAATGCTGGGATTTATCATTTGCTACTTTCTGATACCTACAGGGTAAAAAATAAACTGTTTAGCCTGAGGAAGAGACATTTTTTATAGTCTTGGCCAATGTGCCTCTTGGTTTTCATTTCAATGCTTTCAACTCAAAAATTCACCTGTGTTTCATCCATACTAAACTCATTAAGCTTACTCAAACTTGCCACACATTTTAGTGCTGATGTGCAAACGTGATTTCTTATTGCTGTAATGATCTTCTCCATTTTTAAAAATCTCTCTTGGAGCCAAAGCATAAGAGACTCTTAAAAACTGAGAACAAACTGAGGGTTGATGGGGGGGTGGGAGGGAGGGTAGGGTAGGTGATGGGTATTGAAGAGGGCATCTTTTGGGATGCGCACTGGGTGTTGTATGGAAACCAATTTGACAATTTCATATACTAAAAAAATAATAATAAGTAAATAAATATCATTAAAAAAATAAAAATTAAAAAAAAATAAAAATCTCTCCTGGATGCCCATGAATCATTCTTCAATACCCAGGGCCAGCTTTTGCTGCCTTCCCCAGCCACCCAGATAGTGTTCATGAAATGAGATGATATGTTAAATACTCAGCAGAAACCTCAGCACCTAATAGTCCATAAATAAATGGGCACCACTTTTAATAACAGTAGTGTCTTTTTTCAATTTTGCTTTCATAGTTTCTGTGGATACCTTTATCATATCACTTACTTTGTGATAGAATGATACACAGACACATCCACCCACCTTGACTAGGATTTGTAAAAGCATGATCTGCATCTTAAGTGTCTTTTCTGTTGGGTTTATTTCCCCACAGCACAATGACTCCTTACTCTTTTCTGATTAAACAGGTGAATAGCAAATGATTTTCAAATGGAGGAAAATTCAGTATTTTGGTATTAAATCTAATTACTCTCAATTTACCTCCACAAGGATGGACTAAAATATGTGCTAAGAAAGCACACAATTGTTTAAAACTTCCTAAATCAATCTTCTGAAATTCTGAAGTCAGTAATATCATAGTCTAAAGTTCACATCCAAATGGAAGAAAAGTCTTTAGTTTGGGAAATACTTCACTCTCTATCTCTTTCTTCCCTGAATTCTTTATTCTCATTTTATTGATTTGAATTAGGTTGCATTTCAGTTGCAGTTTTTGAGTAACATGTATTGAGTGGTTACCATGTGCCAGGTACTAAGCTAAGCATTTTACAAGCGCTATCCATTTAGCCTCGATCACAGTCCTATGACGTAAATCTCATAAGCTCTATTTTACAAAGGAGGAAAGAGAAATTTAAAGAGGCTAGATGAATTTCCCTGGTGCATACAACATCTGAGTGACAGATATGGAACTAAAAATAGCATCTATAGGATGCCAGGTGCAAACTCTGAATTTTGTTCTATTTACTTCATTGTTAATAGAAGTAGGTCTCTGGCAGTGATTGCCAATGGAAATGGGTGGTGATTTTGCCCCTCAGAAGGAATTTGACAATGTCTGGACACATTTTTGGTTTTGACAACTGAGAGTAGGTTTGCTGCTGACAGCTAGTGGGTAGAGGCCAGAGACCCTGGCCCAGGATACAGCCCAAGACAGCTCTCTAAAACAAGGTATTATCTGGTCCAAATTGTCAGTGGTGCTGAAGTTGAGAAATGAGGTCTAAGGTAAAGGCAGAAAAACTTTTAAATTGTGGAGACTCACTCAGGAAACTTCCACATAGAGAAATGTGTGAGGAAAGAGGTGCACCAGTCAAGCCTGTAATATATGGTAATAAATTTTACATAACAAATTGTAGTATATTCTTATTTTTGTGGAAGTCAAGTGTTATGGAAATATTACTATGCTATGCTTCTCTTTTAGAACTTAAAGCAAGAGAGGGTCTTCTTAAATTGTTCAGTGAAAGATTATAGTTGACACTTGTGTAAAGATGATAGTTAAGAAGGAATATTTAGTTTTATGTACGTACCTTAAGATATCAGGTTTTCAGGGCTTATTGATTGTGGTCTTGATTATTTTAGCAAATGGTATCAGCAAAATGTTTTAAATTTGGTGTAGAATTTTTCTTAATCTGAACTAATAGTGAGATTGTAAGTGACTCAGTAGTCCAGCACATTTGGGGGCTTGGTGTTTTCATTCTGGTGAAACAAAGTTGATGACCTGGCCTTGCTCTGATCCCAAGATTGATGCATTGAGGATCGATGGTTATTTGGATAAATGAGTATGGAAACCCATTTTCCTGAAGTGTTTGGTAGTGTTTCATAATGTACTTAGTAAAGTTCTTGAGCCGTTTTTGGATCCCATGGGTTAAGGTTTTCTTGGCAAGAAGGATTTAATATCAAAATGACGAGACACCCACAAATTCACACTGGAACTCTCCGCAGACAGAATGCTTTGCTTTTTGCTCATTTGGTCCCCGTTCTATGTATGCAGTATTCCTTAAATATTTTGCAGCCAGGGCTGGCTTCATCTGTGTCTGAAGCAGAGGCACAGGGCCCTGGGCTTTGACGACCCCTCTCCATGCTTTGTTCAATCCTTGTCTCTCAACATCTGGAAATTCTTAATTTTTGAACCAAGGGCCCACATTTTCATCTTGCACTGAATTCCCATATTACATAGCTGGTTCATGTATAGCAAGTACATTTTGATTATAAATTATTAAATTCAACATGCAGAGTATTGGGGGCAATATTCCCTTACACTCCTAATAAATCAATTAAAAGAAAAGTAATTCCAGTCTGAATACATGACATTTATTTTTTTTTTCCAGGAAAACAAAAAGGAGGAGAGAGGGGTCGCCTTGAGAAGGCAATATCTAGCAATACAGTTGCCTGAAAAAGGTCATTACTACACTCAGTGTATGTTAAAATCTAAATCAATAAATCTATTTTAGCATCCTTATTAAAATAGGAATTAAAAAAATTTAGAGTCTTTGCAATTTAAAAAATGATACTCAGAAAATACTAGAAATTACTCTATAAAGGTATTTTAATTGTTTTCATTGTATCACATAGGATTGTATAGCTCTGTGTTTTGCTATATGTAAATACGTTTGGGGAAAATACTTTAAGTTTATTACATCTTTGGCTTGTTCTTTCCAAAATTACAAATTTGAGAGTGAATATTTGTAAACATATAGAAATTTAACTGTACTTTATGAATGTTGATATGTTTTTTTTTTTTTTGGGGGGGGGAGTTAGTTTCCATTCTATGTACTTGCTGTGGGTAATTTGGATAATATTCCCCCGAGTGAAAATGTAGTGCCCAGTTAGCCTAAAGGGGTGATCAATATCTTTATAGACCATGTGAAAGAGAGGCTTCTTTGCTGAAGGGAAAAGCTGACATGGCATATACATCCCTCTCTTGTTTCAGGTGGACTCTTTGGACCCAAGTATAAATAAAAGCAACGCTATTTTAGCTACCTCCATTTAGAAATTGAAGATCAGCATAATTTCAAATAATGCACATTTGCACATTTCTCCGAGCTTTGAAAGGGTTTGTCAAAAACTATTGCTGTTGCTCTTCAGTTATTTATGGATTTATCTATAGTGTATCAATCTCTATCCTTAGTAATTTCCAGTACAACAAATCAGCCCGCTGACCTTATCCCTACCGAAAGAGTGATGTGTGGTAGGATGTGTGTTACATTCTTCTATTTATACGGGTTTTAAAAAATAATATTTCACATTACTAGATTTCTTTTTTTAAATGTTTTTATTTATTTTTGAGACAGAGACAGAGCATGAGCAGGGGAGGGGCAGAGAGAGAGGGAGACACAGAATCTGAAGCAGGCTCCAGGCTCCGAGCCGTCAGCACAGAGCCCAACACGGGGCTCTAACCCACGGACTGTGAGATCATGACCTGAGCTGAAGTCGGACACTTAACCAACTGAGCCACCCAGGTGCCCCTCGTATTACTTGATTTCTCAAATACAGATCAGAATTATGATGATGGAATGCCCTAGAGGTTGTAAAATCTTAGCTCAGTGCATTTCAATCTTACTATCATGTATATGGCACTTCTTTTGAATTTCTGACAAGCCATATAATGAAAATGTTTTCCTTCACTGAGTGCCTACTATGTTGAAGAAAAAATACCATCTGCTTTACATTTATTGTTACAGTTACTATTATGGAGGATGGGATCCTAATTATCTATTGCTGCATGACAAGTCAATCCAAAACTAACTGGCGTAAGGGGCGCCTGGGTGGCTCAGTTCATTAAGCATCCCACTCTTGATTTCAGCTCAGATCATGATCTCATGGTTCACGGGATTGAGCCCTGCATCGGTCTCCATGCTAACAGCATGGAGCCTGCTTGGGATTCTCTCTCTCTCTCTCTCTCTGTCTCTCTGTCTCTCTCTCTCTCTCTCTGCCCCTTCCCCACTTGTACTCTGTCTATAAAGAAATAAAATAAACTTTAAAAAATTAACTGGCATAAAACAGCAGCCAGTGTATTATGCTTCTATATTCTAAGATTAGGGATTTAGATAGGAGATTCTGAATGGACATGGTTTCTCTCTACCACAAGTCTGGGCTCTCTTACAGGGAGATTTGAATGTCTGACTGAGAGTCAATGGAACACCTAGGGTGAAACTGTTAAGGCTAGTAATCTTGAAAAAGCAGAACAAACCTAGAGTCATCATACTTCCTGATTTCCAAATATACTACAACAGTATGGTACTGGATAAAAACACATATTGATCAGTGAGACAAAATAGCCCCCAAATGACCCCATACATCTATGGTCAACTGACCTTTGACAAGGACATCAACAATCCCCAAAGAAAACAAAAATGCTAATTCAAAAAGATATATCTATAGCTCTTTGTTTATTGCAGTGTTATTTACAATAGCCAAGATATGGAAGAAACCTAAGATGACAAGAAGCGGTGTACACACACACACACACACACACACCACTACCACCCCCCCCACTCCCCTGCCCCCCCCCCATACAGGAAAATTCCACAACTATTTAACAACAATGCAATCTTGTTGTTTGTGACAATGTGGATGAACATAGAGGTATTGTGCTAAGTGATTCAAGTCAGACTGAGAAAGACTAATGTTATATCATTTTACTCATACGTAGAAGCTACAAAAAATGCAATGAATAAACAAACAAAAAACCAAATCACACCTACAGATACAAAGAACAAACCGATGGTTGCCAGAGGGAAGAGAGGGTAGGAGGGTGGGCAAAATGGGTAAAGCAGTGTGGGAGATATAGGCTTCTAGTTACAGAATGAATAAGTCATGGGGATAAAAGGCACAGCATAGGGAATACAGACAATGATTTTTTTTAATTTATTTTTTTTATTTTTTTTAAAATTTTTATTTAATTTTTCTTTTTTTAAGTTTTTTTTAATGTTTATTTATTTTTGAGACAGAGAGAGACAGAGCATGAACGGGGGAGGGACAGAGAGAGGGAGACCCAGAATCGGAAGCAGGCTCCCAGCTCCGAGCCATCAGCCCAGAGCCCGACGCAGGGCTGGAACTCACAGACCGCGAGATCGTGACCTGAGTTGAAGTCAGACACTTAACCGACTGAGCCACCCAGGCGCCCCAATTTATCTTTTTTTTAATTTACATCCAAGTTAGTTAGCATATAGCGCAACAATGATTTCAGGAGTAGATTCCTTAATGCCCCTTACCCATTTAGCCCATCCCCTCTCCCCCAGCCCCTCCAGTAATCCTGTTTGTTCTCCATATTTAGGAGTCTCTTATGTTTTTGTCCCCCTCCCTGTTTTTATATTATTTTTGCTTCTCTTCCCTTATGTTCATCTGTTTTGTATCTTAAAGTCTTCATATGAGTGAAGTCATATTATATTTGTCCTTCCCTGACTAATTTTGTTTAGCATATAACCCTCTAGTTCCATCCACATAGTTGCAAATGGCAAGATTTCATTCTTTTTGATTGCCGAAGTAATACTCCATTGTGTGTGTGTGTGTATATATATATACACACACACACATACATACAATATTTTCTGTATCCATTCATCCCTCGATGGACATTTGGGCATTTTCCATACTTTGGCTGTTCATAATGCTGCTATAAACACTGGGGTGCATGTGCCCCTTTGAAATAGCATACCTGTATCCCTTGGATAAATTCCTACCTAGTAGTACAATTGCTGGGTCATAGGGTAGTTCTATTTTTAATTTTTTGAGGAACCTCCACACTGTTTTCCAGAGTGGCTGCACCAGTTTGCATTCCCACCAGCAGTGCAAAAGAGATCCTCTTTCTCCGCATCCTTGCCAACATCTATTGTTGCCTGAGTTGTTAATGTTAGCCTTCTGACAGGTGTAAGGTGGTATCTCATTGTGGTTTTGATTTGTATTTCCTTGATGATGAGTGATGTTGAGCAATTTGTCATGTGTTGCTTGGCCATCTGGATGTCTTCTTTGGAGAAGTGTCTATTCTTGTCTTTTGCCCATTTCTTCACTGGATTATTTGTTTTTTGGGTGTTGAGTTTGATAAGTTCTTTGTAGATTTTGGATACTAACCCTTTATCTGATATGTTGTTGGCAAATATCTTCTCCGATTCCGTCGGTTGCCTTTTAGTTTTGCTGATGATTTCCTTCGCTGTGCAGAAGCTTTTGATTGTGATGAGGTCCCAATAGTTCATTTTTGCTTTTGTTTCCCTTGCCTCCGGAGACGTTGAGTAAGAAGTTGCTGCGGGCAAGATCAAAGAGGTTTTTGCCTGCTTTCTCCTCTAGGATTTTGATGGCTTCTTGTCTTACATTTAGATCTTTTATCCATTTTGAGTGTATTTTTGTGTATGGTGTAAGAAAGTGGTCCGGGTTCATTTTCCTACATGTCGCTGTCCAGTTTTCCCAGCACCACTTGCTGAAGAGACTGTCTTTATTCCACTGGATATTCTTTCCTGCTTTGTCAAAGACTAGTTGGCCATACGTTTGTGGGTCCATTTCTGGGTTCTTTATTCTGTTCCATTGATCTGAGTGTCTGTTTTTATGCCAGTACCATACTGTCTTGATGATAACAGCTTTGTAACACAGCTTGAAGTCTGGGATTGTGATGCCTCCTGCTTTGGTTTCCTTTTTCAAGATTGCTTTGGCTATTTGGGGTCTTTTCTGGTTCCATACAAAATTTAGGGTTGTTTGTTCTGGGTCTGTGAAGAATGCTGATGTTATTTTGATAGGGATTGCATTGAATATGTAGACTGTTTTGGGTAGTATTGACATTTTAACAATACTTGCTCTTCCTATCCCAGAGCATGGAATATTTTTCCATTTGTTGGTGTCTTCTTCAATTTCTTTCATAACCTTACTATAGTTGTCAGCGTATAGATTTTTCACCTCTTTGGTTAGATTTATTCCTAGGTATTTTATGGTTTTTGGTGCAATTGTAAATGGGATTAATTCCTTGATTTCTGTTTCTGTTGCTTCATTGTTGGTGTATAGGAATGCAACTGATTTCTGTGCATTGATTTTATATTCTGCCACTTTGCTGAATTCATGGATTAGTTCTAGCAGTTTTTTGGTGGAATCTTTTGGGTTTTCCATAGAGAGTATCATGTCATCTGCGAAGAGTGAAAGTTTGACCTCTTCCCGGGCAATTTGGATGCCTTTTATTTCTTTGTGTTGTCTGATTGCAGAGGCTAAGACTTCTAATATTATGTTGAATAACAGTGTCGGGAGTAGACATCCCTGTCTTGTTCCTGACCTTAGGGGGAAAGCTCTCAGTTTTTCCTCATTGAGGATGGTATTAGTGTTGGGTCTTTCATACATGGCTTTTATGATCTTGAGGTATGCTCCTTCTATCCCTACTTTCTTGAGGGTTTTTATCAAGAAAGGATGCTGTATTTTGTCAAATGCTTTCTCTGTATCTATTGAGAGGATCATGTGGCCCTTGTCCTTTCTTTTATTGATGTGATGAATTACATTGATTGTTTTGCGGGTGTTGAACCAGCTTGCATCCCAGGTATAAAAGTCAATGATTTTATAATAGTGTCGTATGGTGATAGATGGTAGCTACGCTTGTGGGGTACATAGTATAACTTATAGAGAAATTGAATCATTATATTGTGCACCTGAAAGTAATATAACATTGTGTGTCAACTGTATTCAAATAAAAAGTTAAAAGAATCAGTGGGGAAATGACAGTCTCTTCAATAAATGTTGCTGGGAAGACTGTATATCCACATGCATAAGAATGAAATTGGACCCTTATCTTATACCATAAACAAAATTTAACCTGAAATAGATTAGAGGGTTAAATATGAGACCTGAAACTGTCAAACTCCTAGAAGAAAACAAGGAAATAACTTCTTAGTAATGATTCTTTTGGGGATATGAAACGAAAAGCATAGGCAATGAAAGCACAAATAAACAAGTGGGATTATATCAAAGTAAAAAGTTTCTGAAGTATGTATTTTTTTAATGTTTATTTATTCTGAGAGAGGAAGTGAGAGAGTATGGGGGAGGGGAAGAGATTCCCAAGCAGGGTCTGTGCTGTAGAGCCTGTTGCACGGCTCAAACCCGTGAACCATGAGATCATGACCTGAGCTGAAATCAAGAGTCAAGTGCTTAATTAACCGCCTGAGCCACCCAGGTTCCCCTGGAGTATCTAGTTCTTTTTTTTTTTTTTTTTAATATTCTATTCATTTATTGAGAGTGCATGCACGTGAGCAAGAGAGAGCAAGCAAGCGAGCATGAGTAGGGGAGGGCAGAAAGATGAAGACACAGAATCCAAAGCAGGCTCCAGGCTCTGAGCTGTCAGCACAGAGCCCAGTGCGGGGCTTGAACCGTGAGATCGTGACCTGAACCAAAGTCGGATGCTTAACCAACTGAGCCACCCCGGCGCTCCTGGAGTACCTACTTCTTTTTTTTTTTTTTTAATTTTTTTTTTTTCAACGTTTATTTATTTTTGGGACAGAGAGAGACAGAGCATGAACGGGGGAGGGGCAGAGAGAGAGGGAGACACAGAATCGGAAACAGGCTCCAGGCTCTGAGCCATCAGCCCAGAGCCTGACGCGGGGCTCGAACTCACGGACCGCGAGATCGTGACCTGGCTGAAGTCAGACGCTTAACCGACTGCGCCACCCAGGCGCCCCATGGAGTACCTACTTCTAAATGATTTCTCTATTCATGTGAAGGGTGGCTACCTGGGAGTGTCTACCAGAGAATTTACAGAGGGCCTCTCCAGGTGGCTTGGGCTGACAGCCACCTTCCAAGAGGGTGCATCTGAGAGAGGTAGGTGTAGGCGGCATGCCCTTACCTCAGCTGAAGAATAGAACATGGCTTCTACTTGTACCTGCCCTAGAGGTCACTGCAGTGACTGCTGAGCTTGGAGTGAGGAGACGTAACTGCTCATAATTTTATTCTTTCCATCTCCTCTCCCTGCCTCAGATACCATCTTAAGGTATCAAATATACACTGCAGTTGTGTCCACTGTACTCGCCTCGGAGTCTAACGCTTTCGTACGGGGTGTGCAGGGCACTGTTATGTAGACCAGAGTTGTAGCTTCACGTGCCTGAAACCCCAGCCACAACAAAGGAGGGGGTGTCCTGTGAGGAGCGTTGTGATGCCACCAGCTCCCCTCTTCAGTTTTTAGGGGAAGAGTGGAACAGAACTTGTAGTACCCCTTTAAAATGTCCACAAGTAGGAATTAATTCTCACTAGAGAGCTGAGGAAGTGGAGTCTACAGGAGATGGGCTAGTTGGCCCAAGTTCATAGAACACGTAAATCATACAACCAGATCCAAATCCAAAAGCCTGTGCCTGCTGAAGAGTAATGCCAGTTTAAAGATGCTCGGTTTCTTACTTTTCATAACCTTGATGTTAATTGTACAGATATAATTACGTGATGAAAAAAAATTTTTTTTAGTGTTTATTTATTTTTGAGAAAGAGAGAGGCAGAATGAGAGTGGGGAGGGGCAGAGAGAGAGAGAGAGAGGGAGACACAGAATCTGAAGCAGGTCCAGGCTCTGAGCTGTCAGCACAGAGCCCGACATAGGGCTTGAGCCCACAAACTGCGAGATCACGACCTGAGCTGAAGTTGGACGCTGAACGTATTGAGCCACCCAGGCATCCCTAATTATGTGATTTTTTAAATGTTCTGCTTCTTCCTCTAACACTGCATGAAAGGTGAGAAGTAGGTTTATCTTCTTCCCTGTATTTCCAAAGCACAAATTCAGAGCTCAGTAAATATTTGCTGAATGAATGAAGGAATGGAAGTTCAATTTCATCTAAATTGGATAAAGCTTAGCTTGTCTTGCTGTAGAGCTGTATGGTCCTGTATAGGACATGTGGTCAGTATGTCCCTTGCAGGTAGCTGGTGATTATTGGATTTCTTTCCCGGTAGCACACTGAATGACTGACTGGTACAGCCTTGAGTATGTTGGGATGCTTTATGCTGAGATTTGCCTCATTCTGGAAACAGAATCTTCAGAGAGCAAGTTTGTATAGTTAATGAACCCTTGCAGTGGCTTGACAGAGGAGTATCAAACAGTTCTATCCTTTTTTGTAGACTTAAAACTCATGCTTTTTGTGAATTTATTTTTGTAGTGTATACAGTAAGATTCTTGATTTTTTATACATACACTCTGGAATTCAGGGGAAGTCTGCCTTGTAAATTGTCATATTGGAAAGTTGTGAAAATTGTGGTATATAAATAGCAATCTGTGAAATAGTGAAAAATATGTTAAGTAAGCTTAACTTGTGTGACTTTCAAGAATAACGTGGTTTCCCCAAACATCTCTAACACATCTTCATCAAAATATGCATTTTTCAAGATGTCATATTTTTCACTGATGTAATTGTTGGTATAGGTTGTATGGAGGTCAAATTAGTCATCATCATCATCAATTTGTCTTGTGATTTAAAAATATGGTTTAGGGGCACCTGGGTGGCTCAGTCGGTTAAGCCTCTGACTTCAGCTTAGGTCATGATCTCGTGTTTTGTGGGTTTGAGCCCTGTGTCGGGCTGTGGGCTGACCACTTGGAGCCTGGAGACTGCTTTGGATTCTGTGTCTCCCTCTCTCTCTGTTCCTCCCCTTCTCGTACTCTGTCTCCGTCTGTCTATCAAAAACTAAATAAACGTTAATTTTTTTTTAAGAAATAAAAAATAAAACTATGGTTTAAAGCTTTCTATATTTGCATGCTAAGCATGCATACTTTCTCCTATCACTTTCCCTTAAGCTTTTAGCCTTAACTTAAAGAAAAAAAAGTTTCGACTTTTATAACTAGCTAAAAAATGATTATTTTTTCTACTAATATACTATATATTAATTAATTAATATATACTATATTTTTCTAATATAATATATTAAGCTACTAATCAGTAGCTTAATATATTAAATAATTAACACTCCAAAGGACAAAGAAAATGGTAAATAAAGCTGCATTTTTGTGGCCCAAGGTAATTGAATGAAATCACCATAATAGTTCTACTTCCTGATACTCAGCAATTCAAAATGTAACAGAAGAAAGGACAAATGAAACTCTGTAATATAAATAAAACTTTGTGAGTATGTAAATGAAGTGTGTGTGTGTGTGTGTGAATAAACTGAACTGGGTCTGTATATTAGTTGAACAGTATGAGTGTTGTGTATATGCCTATACTTCTCAAAGGGTGCATTGACATACGCTACAAATATACGTAAACAGAGTCTTTCAGTTCTGAAAAAACAAGTCTAATAATTAGAATCACAGGATTACTAAGGAAGCACAGTTATGTTTTATCAGAAAAAAGTGGGGGGAAAAAGCTTGAAAAGAGGAGTATTTAGAATGGAATGAGAGAAGGTAGAGTATCTCACAAAATCATTTCTGGAAGGATTTTCTTTTTTTTCTTATCTTCATCATAGGAGTAAGAAATGCGATAATTTCCCCCCCTTTGATATCATATATTATGGAAATGAAAGCTACTAAATGCTTTTTATCTGAATGATTTAGTGTGCATGTCAGGCAATTGAGACACTAACCTCAAATTTTATATCATAAAGTTAACTACACTCTAGAGCATTTCAGTTAGTTTTAAAACAAAGGCAGTTCTAGGTTTAGAGTGAAAGAAAATGTATCTTTGGAATTCATCCATGTGGTTCAGAGTATGGTTCTTGCTTGTCAGTTGAGTTTCCTTTGGCAAATGTGTCTATGTGGTTTTTGAGGGCCTACAGTAGTCATTTAATTAATGTTTTCTGGTATTGAAGCAGGCGTTTATAACACACAAGGTAAATCGTTTTGGCTGTGGCAGGGAAAATGCTTAAGAATGGACAGACGTCAGAAAAAAACACATTTAGTACTTTATGAAAGTCAAAGACTGAAAAAGAATTTTGCTAATAGCCATGGAAAGGCATAGTTCCGACTTGAGACATATTCTAGAGAAAGAAGGAGAGTTAGATTTGAAAAGAAATGCATTTCTTCTTGTGTGAGCCATTAAAATAATTGCAATCAAAGGCTTGAATAAAATTTTACGTTTAAAACATTCTCTCATTAGCCACGGTTTTATGAATCTGATCCTAGCACCTGTTACGCTTTCCAAAACCCCTGGCCAAATGTTTTGTGTCAGAAAGTAAAAACAGTGGAAGGGTGGTTTCATTGGACTGTCACTATCGCTGAGCTTGGTTGGGACTGAGACTTCTCCCTTCATAAGGAGCTCAGATTGAGCCATGACACTTCAGTCTAAACCACTTTGCAGATTCTCCTGGAAATGATTCACAGTGATTATTACTTGATTAGAGTGGTTTTTCATGTTACCTTCAATCACAGTTCCTTCCAATTTGTGGCAGGCTTGGAACGTTTGTCATCCTCCTGATAAGGCAGGTAGGACTCAATATTTTCCACACAGACTGAGAAAAAAAAAAAAACTTTTTAAAGAAGAAACAGAAAATGAACTCTTTGATAAAGCACTTTCGTCTGAGCGTTCACCAAGCCTTTTGTAGTTGCTGTGTCACACACATATCTATCATCTATTGTTGCAAGCTGTCAAAGCTAAAACAAATTTACTACTTTAAAATTAAAACGCTCTCACCAGGTGATTTGAAAATGCTGATTAGTGAAAATGGAGGCGGAAGGGTGCTAATTTTTTGTTGTTTATCCTTTTTTTGCAAAATCAAATAGCTGAGTCATATTGCACTGCTTCAAAATATTTGGTAACACACCGATTTATATAGATTTTGCTGCAGTGAAGCCAGCAGTATGCTTTCCTTGGAATGCAATCACAGCTGTACTAATCCCAGGACATATGTCATGTGGTAGGAATGTTGATGCCAGAATGGTGGCAAAAAAAAAAAAAAAATCAAGATATAAATCCCATTTCTCTATTTACGGTGGCACCTCTTTAATAAAACGTATTACATCAAGAGTAACCTGAAAACAAGGTAAAAAATAATAAAGGAGCTATAATTAATCATTTATTATTTAGACTTTCTTCTCAAACTCTACGATCTTACAGTTTCTTTGCGGTATACGGGAAGTATTAGCTTAGGATGTCGTAGTAGAAACCAAGACAGAGTGGTTTAAACAACAATGTTTTTTTTCTCACACTTCTGAAGGCTGGGAAGTTCAAGATTAAGGTGTGGCAAATCCAGTTTCTGGTGAAGCCTGCTTCCTGGCTTGTGGATGGTCAGGTTTTTCTTGTATCCTACATGCGGAGAACAGAGTGAGAGCAAAACTCCTGTCTCTTGAATCCCGTTAATGGGAGCTCCACCCTCATGACCTAATTACTTCCCAAAGTCCTCACTTCCTAATACTGGGGTGTTAGGATTTCAACATAGCAACCTTGGGGGCGGGGCACAAACATTTAGTCCATAACAGTATTTCTAGCTTGACATTTTAGGACTGAAAAATACAGAACTTCTCTTCACTTGGAAGTCATTTCCTCAGCAGTTTTGATACAAGTGCAGACAACTTCAGAAATAAGGTAGGCCATTTTGGAGTCTGGGATGTGCCAAGGTCACATCCTCAAGCATAAATTTTGGAAATCACAGATGATTTTGAGACCTTGGAAAACTCAGCTGATATTTATTCATCTGGGCACACGCTAAGGCCAAGTTGTAGAGCAGATGTCCTGAAAAATTTATCCCCCCCAAAATTACTTAAAAAACAATAGCTGTACCTAGGATGTTTTTAGTCTTTGCCATTACTTTTAAATATGCCTGTGGGGCATGAAATACCTGCATTTGGGAGATTGCATGAAATAGTAAATTCAGCATAGAGTTATAGACTGTGAAGTCATTTGTATTTAAGGGGTATTAAACTCACTTTGAAAACTATCCTATTTCAGACTTATCAATTGTACTTTGGGAGCTGATGTGCCTGAAAGGGACATTAAATATTAATCATCTGAGCCTCTCATTTTAGATTTTATGATCCTGATTCAAAGTAGATGAGGGTTTCACTTTGCTATATTTGTTAAAACCAAAAGATAAAAAATCCAGTTTTTGGATTGATAATAAGAACATACCTAATTAAAAAAAAAGGAATACACCTAGTTTAAAGGCGCCTGGGTGGCTCATTGGGTGTCCAATTTCGGCGCAGGTCATGATCTCGCAGTCTGTGGGTTCGAGCCCCGTGTCGGGCTCTGTGCTGACAATCGGAGCCTGGAGCCTGCTTTGGATTCTGTGTCTCCCTCTCTCTCTGCCCCTCCCTCCCTTGCACTCTGTCTCTCAAAAGTGAATAAACATTAACAAAAAATTGTTTTAAAAAGAATATACCTAGTTTATTAGACTTTTCTGCTTTTGATATTTTCAGGTTTGTTTCGTTTCCATTTGTTTGATATCAGTTTGTCTCAGAGCTAAGTAAGGAATCTGTCTTGAAACTCTCCAGAGACTAACACAATTTCAAGATAAATCACTTCCCAAGTCTTAGGCAGTTATAACAAAGCAGCGCACTGTGGCAAACCACAGGTATTACAAACCCTGAAGCAAAAGTTTAATAATGGTTAATTTATTTTTTCCCTTAGGAAGGTTCTTGCTCGGAGTATTAACACTTTTTGGAACTGTCGATTTTGTAGAGGTTTCTTGACCTCAAGGAAAACTGAATGTCTCAAGAGATTTTTCAGTAACTGTTTTTGTTCTCATGTTGTATCAATGGAGAGATATACTAAATGAAAGTTGGGCTGCTGTCATGAACTCTATGTTTCTTGTTACTATTATCCGAAATATAGAACAGACACATTTCACATCTCTTGCCTGTCTTCTGAGCTTAAGTTTCATACTTTCAGCTGTTGATTGAATGCCCTGTTTGATGGAGTGCTGATCTCCAAGGTTAAAGTTGTAAACATCTCTTCTTAAGCCCAAACCCGATTCTTCACCCGATGTGTGCTTTCCTGGTAACAGTGCCATTGTTTTACCAAGCTCAAAACTTGACAGCTGCCTTTCCCTCTTCCATTTCAAACAATCCCGTTAGGCACATTGGTCAGTCTATTCTTGCTTTTCAAGTACTCTGAAACCTTTTGATTTTCATTTCCATTGTCCCATAACGACCCGAATAGTGATTCATGGAGTTTCTCCTGTTGTAGTGGCAGACTAATTCCTCTCCCTGTTCTCTAACTCAACCTACTTTTCTGTACACACTTTTTAACGTCTTATTCTCTTGCTCAGAAATCTTCAATGGTTTCATATTGCTTTAGGATGTAAGTATGTGTTTTTAGCTTGGCAGTCAAGAATAGATTACTTTCTTATCCTGATATCAAAACATTCACATCTAACCCTTGAGACTTCCTCGTTCTTCTTTTTAAAATATTCGGCCTCAACGATTCAGCTCAGGCCATTTTACTAATCTATAGCATGGACACTAAATCTATATTTAGATTTATATGGCAATGTATGACATATTTGACCATGTTAAGTGACTCGTTAATACCTGTCTTTGATGGTCTAGGGAAGGGAAGGCTGCTTTGAGTGATTGAAACGTTGACAGACCACCTCATATTTCCAGTGATGAGGGACTTTTTGAATGATAATTTCCAGAGCTCAGTTGGATGATGTGGCAATGTGGAGTGGGTTGTTGGCTTATTTGATTGGAAGGAAGCCCCTTGATGGCTTCCATGTAGTAATGCTATATGCCCACATATATTCAGTGAAGAGATGCAAATTGCTGATACACATATAAGGACTGCTGGACCTACACTACCTCGCTGCAGTTTTTTGGAGCCTAACAATCAGTTTTGTTCACTGTTAATGGGGGATGATATATTGAACATAGTATGTAATGTCATTGAATTTAATATGTACCATCATGTAATATAGATAAATAATTTTAATGTATATTTTCCTAGTTTCCCAGCATTTTGGCCACCCAATAGAATGTTCTTTCTCTTAGGCAACTATTACATTTCTTTAATTTTTTTTTCTCTGTCTCCAAGTCGTTTTCTTCCCTAAACTCTTTCCTAGTAGCTCAGCCTGGACTAAAACACTGAACATCCATGGAAATTATTGTTTTGTCTGTGGCGGGATAGTTCCAACTACTACTTAGCAAAAGTGATGTCCTTCCTATCAGTTTTAATTCTTTTCTTCACTTGTGCCCCCTAAATCCCCTTCTTCCACACGTTGCTTAGAGAATTAGGTGTAAGTGTCCAAGTTCTTTTCCTGATGATAGTCATTGTAAAGCCACAGAATTTAAATCATATTAATTATATTCTTAGGATGTAAGTATAAAGGCTGATAGCTTGAGTATAAGAAAAAAATGTGTATATGTTTGAAACATGAGTTCTCATTTTCTCAGACTGGTTAATATTCCATGGGTTGGAGAAGGGAAAGAGAGAGATCATGTGGACAAAAGAGCATTTTCTAGAAGTTTTATCTTGCTATCATACTAAGAAGGCTTTCTTTTTTAAGCAGCTGGCATGTTACCTACTGACCATTGGGAAGCCTGAGACCAATTTGTACCTACAGATTTTTCTCAGCAGCTTGTCCTTTGAGCAAAATCTCTGTTTCAGTGGTCAAGAATCTAGTATGATGCTTCTCACATCACCTGCCGTGAGACTGGTGTGTGTGTGTGTGTGTGTGTGTGTGTGTGTGTGTGTGTGTATTTAAAGTTTTCATTTCCAGTCAACTGCAGACTGGTATTTTGTAAAACATGATAAAAATGAATTACTAGAAAAAATGAGATGAAAATAAAAGATACTCAAAAAAATAATCAAGTCCCAAGTATCTTGTAAGAATCAAAAGACATAACATTACTCATTCACATTAGTATAGAAGTTTCTTCTATTAGAGTGCCTAGGTTTATTTCATTGCAGGCCAGTAACAAACAGTGTCCAGACCAGCACTCCCCTGTGGACCATACTTGGAGTAACATTGCTCTAGTCAGTCTCTGCGGTCAAGTGTGGAGCTGAGCAACCAGAGGTGGTAGGGAACTGAGAAAGCCACCTCCCGGCACACGTCAGTGCCTCCACATCTGGGAGAGGCTGGCCAGCCTGGCTATTTAAAACAACCTGGTGTCTCTCCCTGCCCTGAGACATCAGTCTAGCAAATGCTTTACTCCCCGATCCTCCACTCCCCTCCACAGGCTGTTTTATTCAATACTTAATCTTGAAATAATCTCTTCATAGGAAATCCATTATACTGTGGTCTTCAAAGTTGTTTTACACACACACTAATATTTATTCTTCTAAGTTTTCACTTTACTTCCCCCCAAAGATCTTAAGATTCTTGGGGTTAGACAGTAAATTTTATTTTTCTTTGCATTTCCCACATTTTCTCGTTCAATGCCTTACATAATTGCTTATAATAACTTATTTGTTCTGATTAAGCAGAAATGCCAATCACTTCTAGAGAAAACAGCAAAATTTGCATCATGTAGATAAATCATAATAGCCCTTCATGTTATTTTTGGTATTCTGGATTATCTCATGCATCCCCAGGTGGAGCTATTTATTTAGGTTAATAGAGAAATAGGAGGTCAAAGGGATCTCTATGTTCCTAAAGTTTAGTTTGTTTCCTTATCTATAAAGTAGACCTAAGAGCAGCTTTTCTTTTAGGTTATTTGAAGGTTAAGTACTACTTACAAAGCACCTAAAATATGCTTTGTGCATAGCAGTTACTCAAAAGTATTAGTTGTCATCCTCTTAGCAGTGATGTTTGCTCTTGTTGCAACCGATATACAACACAGGATTGTTAGTAAAATGGCTTTCTTTTTCTTTTTTCTTGTTTTTTTTTTTTTTTGTTTTTTTTCTTCTTTATGTATTGATTGCATGCACACAAATATAGCTACTAAATGGAAGAAAATAGTTTTTAAAATCTTAATTCTAGCTTTAAGGAGAGACACAACTAGCTAATGAAAATGATATTCTATATACCCCCCTTTTATTTTTAGTGCCAAGTTTATGATACTTTGCCTACATTTATATTCCCCAAAGAATTGTGTATCCCCAAAGAAACCATCTGAAAGAGACACAAATACAGATTTTGCCTTAGGGGACACTGGGAATGTGGACCAACATCTTCCCTGGAGAATCCCCAGCGAATTGCTCATGTTGACTTGCATTATTAACTTAGCCAAGATCTCAGCATCTTAAAGTATATTTCTTGTAAATATACTTTACAAGTAAATATAAAGTATATTTACTTGTTTTTAGTAAATAATTGAACTTGTGTTTTCTCTTTAACCATCTCATAAATTCACAATTCTAATTTAAGACTATAGTAGTGAGAGGGGAAAGGCATGTTTATGTTCATTTCTTAGCTTTGAATTTGCTCTTAGGAGCAAATAGAAAACACAAGCTCTAGAAAGTAAACTTCTGTTGTTCCATTGCCCTTTGTTTTTTTAAAGTTCTTTGTGTTTCACTACAACTCTTGAGTTTGCCAATTTATAGGGTTTTTAAAAATTATTTTTTATTTAGAGAGTGTATACATATGTGGTGGGGGGAGAGGGAGAGGCAGAGGGAGAGATCTTATCTTATCTTATCTTATCTTATCTTATCTTATCTTATCTTTGCTGTCTTATCTTTGCTTATATTTTCTTATGCTGTCAGTTGTTTCTTCTTTTGCTAATTAGCCATTATTTATTTCCCTGGATGAGGAAGCAACTCATTTTTATTTTCTAAACTGAGGAGAGGCATGTTTCCTCTCTCAATGGGGGAACTAGACCATTGCTTTAGGCCATGTTACTACTCAGCATTTACTAATTACTTGTTATGGTCTGCATGATCTATAACCTTATGAACTGAATTGTAGAATATATTCACACATTGTACAACTAAACTTGAAACCAGCAACATGAAGTGATTTCTTGACACTGCTATTAGCAGATAATCTTTCTGGATTATACATTCTGGATTTGTTTCTTTTTTAAAAAAAAAAGTTGAGATAATTTTAGGTTTATAGAAAAGTCGCATAGTTAGAATAGAAAGTTTCTATGTACCATCACCCAATTTCCCATATGTGAATATCTTATACAACCATGGCACATTTTCAAAACTAAGATATTAAAATTGGTTTCATACTATTAAATAAATTACAGACTTATTCGGATTTAAAACAATTTTTAAATTTATTTTTATTTTTAGAGAGTGCATGAGCAGGGGAGAGGTCAGAAGGAGAGAGAGGATCTTAGGTAGTTTCCATGCTCAGCATGAAGCCCGATGTGGGACTCAGTCCCATAACCCTGGGATTGTGACCTGAGCCAAAATCAAGAGTTGGATGCTCAACTGATTGAGCCAGGTAGCCACCCCAGGACTTATTCATATTTTATTAATTTTTTTTCCCAGTGATGTCCTATTTATGTTCCATGATCAGTATAGGATACCATGTTGTATTTAGTTGTGATATCTATGTAATCTCTTCTAATCTGTAACTTCCTCCTTCCTTGTTTTCATGACTTGGGCATTTTTCAAGAGAACTGGTCAGGTATTTTGCAGAACATTCCTTCTTTTGAATTTATGTGTTCTCATGATTACACTGGAGTTACTAATTTAGGAGAAGAATACCATAGAGGCAATGTGGCATTTTTATCACTTCCTATCAGGGTTTACATGAAATCAACATGCCTTATTACTGGTGTTGTTAATCTTGATGATTTGGTTAAGGTGTTCACCAGATTCCTCACTGTGAAGTTGCTCTCACCATCCTCCCCTTACCCCTTTCCAGTTGTTTGTTCTTTAGAAGTGAATCACTAAGTCCAGCTCACAATCCAGGATAGGAATATTAACTTCTACCTTATGGAGGGAAACCTATCAAAGAATTTGAGCGTATATTAAAGACACCACAGTGATTAATAAATATTTTGAGGGCACCTGGGTGCCTCGGTTAAGTGTCCAACTCTTGATTTTTGGCTCAGGTCATGATCTCACAGTTTGTGAGTTCGAGCCCCACATCGGGCTCTGTGTTAACAGCATGGAGCCTGCTTGGGATTCTCTGTCTCCCTCTCCTTCTGCCTGCCCCCTGTGCACATTGTTTCTCTCTCAAAATAAATAAATAAAAACTTTAAAAATAAATATTTTGGGGAATAAACAAATATCCTTTTTCTCTTTAGAGTTTTGCCCAATATTATCATTAATTTGTGGATTTGCCTTCACCAATTATTTCTTTGTTGTTCCAATAGTGATTTTCTATTTTTTTCATTTCTTTTACATTTATTGTTTGGAATTCTTCTCTAAGGAAAATATTTTCTTCTGCACTTACTTGTTCAATCATTTACTAAGATCAGGATGGAGAGACACAGATATTTACTTTATTCTTTGTGTTATAGACAGTGCTATCATTATTAGGTTGTTTTTCAAACTATTCCAGTTTCAGCCCTTGAAAGATTGATTTTCAGGTTGTTCTCTGTCCCTTTTTGGTGTACCCCTATCCTTTTTTTGTTTGTTCCTTTAAGCACTTCCTCACTTTCTGATGCTCTAGGATGCCCCATGTTATCCTGTCTTTGCCCTGTACCAGCCCTAGAATCAGTGATTTCTCTAAAAGGTCTGTTATGGATAGAATGTTTGTGTCCCTCTAAAATTCAAATGTTGAAATCTAATTCCCCAGTATAATGGTATTTGGAGGTGGAACTTTTGGGAGGTAATTACATCACAAGAGTGGAGTCCAAACGAATGAGATTAATGCTCTTATAAAAAGAGACCAGAGAGCTGGGGTGCTGTCTTTCTGTCATCTGAAGATGCAATGAAAAGTTGACAGTCTGCAACCAGAAAGAGGCTCTCACCAGAATCTTACCATGTTGGCAGCCTGATTTCAGATTTCTAGTCTCTAGAACGGTGAGGAAACAAAATCTGTTGTTTATAAGCCACCCAGTCTATGGTACTTTGTTGACAAAGTCACTAAAACAGAGCTTCAGGATCTTTTATTAGAGAATACTTAGAAACCAATATCTGGGTGCTGGGTATACTTACAATGTCGTTCCTTTTCATCCTGCTCAGTGGGCTGAACTCAACTTCCTAGGCAAGAAAATGCATTTATGTATACTCAAGCACACGTGTGTGTAACATCACTGTTCATCCATTAAACTAAACATGATTTTATGATTACAGATCTGAGTCTAATTTAGCACCACAGGGTTCATTCTAGCTTTCCACCTTTGCTTATTTATAAGTTCTTTCCCTGATTGTGTAAAACATGGCTCCCATTAGCCACAGTTTAAATATATACTTATTTGTAGCCCTAAACTACATTAAAAATAGAATCAGAATTACTAACCCATACTGTGTTTATGTATAATTCATTTTATGTTTAGCTTTATAGTATTCAGTCAAAACATCATTTCCCAGAATTACTTAGATCTGCTCCTTTTCCTCCACCCTCTTCAGTGAGGTTAAACATTTGTAATACAGTTAGTTTCATTTGTAACGATCTGCATCCTTCCTTGGGATCCCCTGCCATCTATTGATCAGAAATAGACTCATAAATGTAGAGAACAAACTGGTTGTTGCTAGAAGGCAAAGGGTTGGGGGAATGAGAGAAATAAGTGAAGGGGGTTAAGAGATAGAAACTTCCAGTTTTAAAATAACTAAGTCATGGTTATGGCAAGTATTAGCATAAGGAATATAGTCAGTATACTGTAGTATTTGTATGGTACCAGATGGTAACTACACTTACTGTGGTGAGTATGTGGTAATGTATAACATTATCAAATCACTGTTGTATACTTGAAATGAATATAACATTTTATGTCAATTATACTTTAGTAAAAAAAAAAATGCTTCTGTTCATTCTTTGTGGTATATAGTTCTGTGGGGTTTGAAGGTTATGTCAGCATGTATCCACCCCCACAACAGCATACCGAACCTTCCTGTCATCCTAAAAATTACTTGGTGCGGCCATTTTGTTGTCAACAACCCTCTCCCAGCTGTGGGCACCTACCGATGTGTTTTCACTATAATTTTGCCTTTTCTGAAAGGCTGTGTAAATGCTTGCATGCAGCAGCCTTTTGGGTCTGGTTTCTTTCACTTAGTAAAATTCATTTAAGATTCATCCATGTTGTTACATGAATAAATAGGAGTAGGATTGCTAGGTAAATGTATTTCTGTCTTCTGAAAGTAGCTGTACCATTTTGTATTCTTATCAGGAATGAGTGAGAGGCCCTGTTCTTGCTTGTCACCAGCATTTCATAATGTCAGTTTTTGCTTGTTTGTTTTTAGCCACTCTGAGAGGTGTGCAGTTGTATCTCATTGTGATTTTAATTTGCATTTTCCTAATAAGTGATGATAATGAGCAACTTTTCATATGCTTATTTGTCATTAATTTATCATCTTTGGTGAAGTGTCTGTTCAGAACATTTGCATATTTTCTTTAATTGGAGTTGTCTGTTTTCTTATTGTTGAGTTTTAAGGGATCATTATATATTCTGGACACAAATCCTTTACCTGGATATAATTTGCAAATATTTTCTGTAATTTGTAGCTCGTTTTTCCATTCTTTTAATACTGCCTTTCATAGAGCTGTTTCAAAAAGTGTTTAATTTTGACAAACTACAGTTTATCAGTTGTTCTTCTCATGGAGCGTGTTTTTGATATCTTACCTAAATACTCATGGTCACAATGATGTTCTCTTTCCTTCTCACAGTTTTATATCTTTACATTTCATACTTATGTCTATGAATAATTTTCAGTTAATTTTTGTATAAAATTCAAGGAGTGTGTTAGTTGTTCATTTTCTTACCTGTGGGTATATCCACTTGTTCATATCATGCGGAAAAGATTCTCTTCCCTCCATTGAATTCCTAGCTGTGTTTGATAATGGAGAAACAGTCTCTTCACTACAGAGTCAATTGTTATGGTTTCTGTCCTAAATTTAAACTTCTCCTTTAGTGTAATCTCCACACAATATTCTCCTTCTTACTATGTGGATATTTAGAACATTTGTCCCTCTTATTTAAAGATGTTCTTTTTTTTTTTTTTTAATATCCGCAATAGAATACAAAAAGTAGTAGTATATTCAGGGTACGTAAGAGTTATCAATGCAAGAATACCTTGTGTTTGGGATTGCAAATTATGGACATTGTCTTGTAGAATATGAATTAACCACTGTGTAGCTTTTTTTCTAGGAACAAAAGGCTTTCTTAAATATTCTTCACTTCAGCCTTAACCAAATTAAAACAATCTGAAGGCATTCTTCTTTTCCTTTCTAGAAAAAAATAAAATGGATGTGGAAGGTAACATCCTTTCCCAAGCCAAGAAGCTAGGTGAGTTCATTAAAAGCCAAAGGACTGCAGGTTTAAAAATAATAAACTCAAAACCTAAAGCGGTCTATAAGTGTCTGAATAGAAGACACAAAATAAATCTTGTCTCTGATTGGGAAACTGAGTCAGGGATGGACCAGTACCTAATCATTCAGACAATAGCAAAAGCCTGGTAAAGGTGAATGGAAAGCCTGCAAACGTAGAATAGGCCAAGATCAAAGCCAAGAGAGAATGGACAAGGGGATGATATGAGAAATCAGGCGAGGAATCAGGGAGGAAGAGTGTGTGGGGACAGTGCCCTCTAGAAGTCAGTTGGTTTCATTTATGAAGCCCATAGTCTTGTCATCTTCCCTAGGACACTCAGCTTTCTTTGACTTTCAGTGTTGCTCGGTGATTTCTTAAGAACATTATTCAGCAGTTATTTTGGGGAAATGGGGAAAATGTCTCAGAGCATTTAGGAGAGTTGAGTTTCTTGGAATACCACCAGGAGAGTTTATTCATTTAATCATCCATCAAACATATACCAAGTATCTGTTTCTTATGAGCACCTTATTGGGAGTTCAGGATTCAGAATGAAAAAATTTGCTTAAATGAACATGCACAGATGGCCTGAAGTATGTATGGGGTTGTGGAAGATACTTATAGTTTAATAGAACCTGGATTTCTATGTGAATTGACTATACTTCACTTTGATATGCAACAATGGAAGTATGCACTTTCTCTGGAGGTACTACGAAGAAGTGATTAGATCTGTGGCGGTAATGTTAGGGGAAGATTAGTCAAGGAAGGCTTCTGGGAGGAGATGATATATGTGCTGGCTGTTGATAGACTCCTTCACTTACAGGTTTGTTGTCTGGAAACAGAATAATCTAGTAGTTATTATTTAAGTGAGGTACGATAGAGATCCTCAGAAAGTATATAGAAATTCAGAAGGATAAGGGAGGGAAGGAAGAAGGGAGTAAGGGAGGAAGGGGGGGAGAGAATGGAAAACAAGAGAGTGACTTAAAGGAAATATATCACAGTTTAAAAACTATTACTCTGGGTTACTGAATTGTAAAATATTTTAAATATCTACACTTTGCTACTTTTCTGCTAATATGTACATTTCTGAATTAGGAAAATGTTAAAAGTCACTTCTTTAAAGATTGGCCCTAAAGAGGGAGAAAAGCACTGAAAACCTTTAAGATAGCAGAGTAAAAAAAGAATTCTTATTTTTAGGATAGGGGTCATGAAGAATTTCTGGACACTAACTGAAGAAAGGCAATTGGCATTGTAATATTTCCTTTAAAAAAAATCATAGACCCACATGCATGAACTCCTGCTATGCCAACTCTCAAACTCATTTTCCTGGTGAGGGATATTATAGAAAAAATAATCTATTGAAATGCTTGCTGGGTTACAGAGTATAATTTTAGAGAGTTACAGAAATGGTGAAATGGCTATTAAAATTCCTTTCTAAAGTACTAGTGTTGGCTGAACAAATTAAAAGTCAGTCAGTGTTTCAGCTTTGAAGCTTGAGAAGCCTGAAACTGGACAAGTTAGGTGGCATTATGAAAATGACTGGTACATTTCAAAAATCAGAAAGTTTTGCCAAACGCTGAACGCTGTGTACTTGGTACCAGACATCATTGTTTATGCTTGGTGTTTTTTAATTTTTCTTATTTTTTCTTGTATCAGTTTTCCTTGTGCTTCTTATTGGTATATATGTTTACACAGACACACACACACACACACACAGAGTACAATTTTGTTGAGGACAAAATTATCTAGCAAACAAAACTTGAAGTATTCTTAAATGGTCTAGCAGTGTGTGAATCTGGAAGGAAAAAAAAATACAGACTGAGGGGATAGAAGTTTACTCTTTCCACAATTTTCTCTTTTTGATATATTTTTCTCCTTTTTTTTTTGGTCTTATCTAAGTAAATATTAGTGATTTGTTCCTTTATTGTGTTTTTTCTTCTAAGTGTATGGAGAGTAATGCTAGTAGCTTTTTTAACTCAGATGAAAGAAAAGGCATGTGAAATGTATATAAAATTGAATATAGTAGCCCATGAAGCCTTGTTCGGAAGAGATAATTACAACAGGAAAGCAAAATTATTCGAACAGTATAACTAAATATGCTTCTTTTTTCATTTTATTTATTTACTTTTAAATTGAAATATAATCGACATGCAACATCCTATTGGTTTCAGGTGTACATCATAGTGGATCAATATTTTTATACCTTACAAAATGATCTTGATAATACATCTAGTTACCATCTGTCACCACACGGTTATCCCAATATTAGTGACTATATTCCCTATATATATTCCCTATGACTTATGTATTTTATTTTTTATTTATTTACTTATTTATTTTTTCCAAATAATTTTCTTTTTTTTGCTATTTTTTTATTTTTATTTTTTTTCAGTATATGAAATTTATTGTCAAATTGGTTTCCATACAACACCCAGTGCTCATCCCAAAAGGTGCCCTCCTCAATACCCATATGACCTATGTATTTTAAAACTGGAAGTTCATACCTCTTAATCCCCTTCACATATTTTACCCACCCCCCCCACCCCCAAACCTTCTCCCTCTGGTAGTCAACATTTTGTTTCTTGAATCTATGAGTCTGTTTCTCTTTTGTTTCATTTGTTCATTGTTTTTCTTAAAGAATGCATTCTTTTCTATTTTTTAAAATTGAAGTATACCTTACAACTTTATATTAGTTTTGGGTATATAACAGTGACAAATCTGTATGTGATGCTATACTCACCACAAGTATAGCTACCATCTGTCAACATAGAACACAATTATAATACCATTGACTATATTCCCTGTGCTGTACATTTCATTCTTACTCTTTCAATGTTCATTGACTTACTCTTTCAATGACTGGAAGCCTGTATCTCCTGCTTCCTTTCACCCATTTTGCCCATCCCCTCCCCGCCACCCCACAATCATAAATTCTCTGTATTTATGAGTCTATTTCTGCTTTGTGTGTTTTGTTTTTTAGATTCCACATATAAGTGAAATCAAATGGTATTTGTCTTTCTCTGTCTGACTTATTTCACTTAACATAATGCCCTCTAGGTCCATCCATACTGTTGCAAATATCATATATACTTCTTAAATGTCTGAAAGATGCTGGATGTAACTCATTATGAGCTGTTGCCATCTTTAAGGGTTCAAATCATTTATCATTTGAAGTTAAATGCCCTCAGTAAAATACAGGTTTGTAATGTTGTAAAAACCTAGATAATATTATCATTTTTTAAAAATTGAGAAATACATAAATGTACTAAGAAGAATGTAAAAAGTTTATTCTCATTCAAATAACATTATTAATTGTAGGAACACTGAGTTTCTGAGTTATTTGTTGTACATTTTCCAAAGTTATAATAATTTGTATGTTAATCCACTCGATAACTATTTAAAGAAAAATTTAAAATAATGGGGTGGAGAAATGCTACAAAAAAGTTATAAATATGATTAATCTTAAATGGGACTGTATGCTTAGATAAGGTCAGAAGAAGGAAAAATGAATCAGCTTTGGAAAGCAGGTGTTCAGGTAACTACTGCTGTATAACAAAATATTCTTAATAGTCTATTGCAATATCATTTGTTTTCCTTGCAGGTTTTGGGTCAGGTATTAGAGAATAGCTTGGTTGAACAGTTCTTTTTAAGACTCGTATGATGTTGTAGTCAGAAGTTTCTTTTGGGAATATAGTCGTCTGAATCAAGTTCAGCTACATAATTTGTGGAGCCCAGTGTAAAATGAAATGGTGGGTCCCTTTATTCAAAAAGTTGAAAAAAATGCTGTGTTAAAGGTGATAAAAGTAAAACTTCTCTTTTTTATAGTCTCTCTCAAATTGTCATGGTGTATTTTGTGTGCTATTTAAAGGTTTTCTAAATCGAGAAAAATCAAAATTTTTGACCATCAGCATGAATTGTACCATTCATCTTTATTTTATGCAATACAAGTTATAGATGCAAATGTAAGAATATTTAAGTTACATGTGGAATCACTGAAATTAAACAATTCACATTCCATAGTTTATACATGTACATATGTTTCATTCTTACCAGAACAATGGAATCACTGCACAGAAGCAACAAAATTGGTTTTATTTCAGTTCTTGTATGCATACATTCTACTAGTATTCTCTACTTTTGCCTTATTTAAGTAAGGTCTGAAAGGAAAAGGAACTACGAGTGGCCTTATTTTTCCCTTTCTTCCTTTGTAATTGTTTTTGTGGCAAGCAGTTGGCAAATGGAAGGAAGTACCATGAGTAAGAAGGGATATGATAGTTTTCCTTGGTCACTAGTATTTCTTAGAGTGCCACTGCCTTCCTTCTGAATTCTAAGTAAGTTGTTTTTTTAGTGGAAAGCAAGGCATCTTAGTTACGTGAATTCCCTTGCTTGTTAAGTTGTAGATGTTACTCATTTAGTCACTGAATTCCCGTGCTTTGTGGGTCCAAAGATTTCTGTACTCCTGGGGCATCATGAATGCTATATGTGAGTAGAATGGCAAGGAACAGCAGATGCTCACAAATGTATTTATCTCCTTTGCTCACTCACATGCTCCATTGTTGTTGTGGAATTCATACCCAAAACACAAAGAGATATGATAATAATAATAAGGCCTCATATCATATACCATTATATTAAAAAATCTATTGGGGTACACGGGCGGCTCAATCACTTAAGCGTCCAATTTCGGCTCAGGTCATGATCTCACAGTTGGTGAGTTCAAACCCCGCATTGGGCTCAGCTGACAGCTCAGAGCCTGGAGTCTGCTTCGGATTCTGTGTCTCCCTCTCTCATTCTGCCCCTCCCCCACTTGTGCTCTCTCTGTCTGTCAAAAATAAATAAAAATATTTTTTTTATTTTTTTTAATGTTTATTTATTTTTGACAGAGAGACAGAGCACGAGCGGGGGAGGGGCAGAGAGAGAGGGAGACACAGAATCTGAAGCAGGCTCCAGGCTCTGAGCTGTCAGCACAGAGCCCGACACCGGGCTCGAACTCACAGATTGCGAGATCATGACCTGAGCCGAAGTCAGATGCTCAACCGACTGAGCCACCCAGGGGTCCCTAAATAAAAATATTTTTAAAAAATTAAAAAAAAAATCTCCTTGCTCTGCTGGTCAAACTTCTAGTGTAATAGTTATTAAAATCTGAGATGTTTTTATATATAGACAAAATATACGTGTGCATACAAATATAAATATACACATATGTAACAAATATACACATTTACATACACACATATCATAAAAATTTGCTTTCCAAAAGATATAATTGCTCAAATGATTTCTTGGTACTTACTTTATTTGTACTCAAAAATTTGTATTTTTCTCTGTGCTAGTTGTATATTATTCTAGATATCCTCTAAATCTTTTCCAAATTCTTTGCTATTACAATCAGGGTCACAGTGAGTTATGATGTTTTATCTTGCCAATTTTCAGAACATCTCTCCATAGAAAATTTACAGAAGTGAGGTTGTTGGATCAAAAAGCATATGCAGGGGTGTCTGGGTGGCCCAGTTCGTTAAATATCTGATTCTTGATTTTGGCTCAGGTCATGATCTTCCCATAGTGAGATCGAGCCCCACACTGGGCTCTGTGCTGAATAGGGATCCTGCTTAAGATTCTCTCCTCCCCATCTTGCATAAATGCATATGCACTCTATTTCTCTCTCTCAAAAGTAAAAATAAAATAAAATGAACAGCATATGCAGTTTTGAATTTTAATTCAAATATATATTTTCCACTTCTTGTCTTCCCGATATTAAACTAGGCACTTATTTTAATGGATATTTTCGTCTTAACTTTCAATGAGATTGTACCAATTTGTACTCCCTCAAGATTATGTGTGAAATTCTGTTTGCTCTTGTCCTTATTAGCAGTGTGTTTTTAAGCATATTAATCTTTGATAAGTGGATAACTGCAAAATGTTTTGATTTCCAGTTTTTGACTCTGGGTGTGATTGAGCATATTTTTATGTTTATTTGTTATTTCTCTCTTTTTGTTTCAAGGGATTGCCTACACACATCCCTTGGCCATTTTTCTTTTGACTTAACTGTCTTTAAACATTAAGAAAACTTTCTGTTCAGCAGAAGAGTTGCATATTTAATCTCTAGTTGTCACTTTTGCATTGTTTGGGGCATTTTTGAAGATTCTAAGATTTTGGTTATAAACCATCTTTTTATTTTATGGCTTCTGAATGTTTTGCCACGGTAAAATGAATATCATCTTTCCTCCTTTCCTTCCTGGTAATTATCCTTAATTTCCATCTCACCAAGATTGCAAACAAATTCACATTTCATGTCTTCCAGGTTTATCTTTCATATGTAAATTTTTATTCTAGTTAAAAATGATTAAACATCTTTAAAATCAAAGTATTCACTCCTTTTGAGAAGATGGTGCATTGAAATTAAAATATGTGAAAGGCACAGATTTGGGTCTGGCTGAAGGTAACATTCTGGGTTCTTATGAAAACAACTTATTTCCATTTGTAGGTTAAATTCCTACAGATTCACACATGCGTGTGCACACACACACAGTCCCATGTGTATGTAGATATTGTCCTGAACCTACTGGGGGTTCTTTTACCAAAAGTTGACTTCTGCCTTGGTGGTACCATTTCAGTACCATTTAAAATCTTCCTATTAGTTGCTTGAGATTTGACACACATAATGAAATGAAGAAAATTTATTTTTACTTAATTGGTGCTACCAACATGTTTTCTTGAAGATATTTGGCCTGTCTCAGTATCAAAATAGCCCTAAATACATTATTTGATAATTAATGACATTATAACATAGGGTGGGTGGTGAAATACTGAGTTGTCATTTTTACCGAGAACCCACAGTGAGCAGGACCATGTGAGCCCTCACGTACAGAGATAAATTTCATACCATTTCCATCCAGAGAATATAGTCTGAAAAACTGACACCCATAGTCATGCAAATCACTACAATACAAAGGAGTATATAATTGGTAAATATTTGGGATAAACTAAATAATTTGGATACATATA
Organism: Leopardus geoffroyi; assembly: GCF_018350155.1. Classification (NCBI taxonomy): domain Eukaryota; kingdom Metazoa; phylum Chordata; class Mammalia; order Carnivora; family Felidae; genus Leopardus; species Leopardus geoffroyi. Next base: position 138,990,509 of record NC_059333.1, on the reverse strand, counting down.
GGGGATGTGTCCCTTAAGCAACTTAAAATCATTCCAAAGAATTTGACACCTGTTGTATCATCAAGGCATTGATAGTCATCACAAGACATCTATAGGCTAAGATTAAGGTAGGGCACTTTTAGTTAAAGAGAAGAATAATACTGAAGTTCAGGAGTGAAAACTTGAGGGAATTCGTGGAGAACAGTGACTCTTTCAGACTAGTGAAATATGTGAATTGGATTTGAGGATAGAATTTAATAAGCCTACAGAGGAAGAGATTTTCCAAGGCCTGAAGATTTGAGACTCTCTTTAAAAGGCATTGATCAAAAGGTATGATCTTTATAGTTTATTGAGCTGCTAAGTGGAACAACCAACACAATGCATTTCAGGCAATAAAACCCAACAGCAGTAAATAGAATGCGTTGAGGAGATGAAGTTTAAAATGGGAGTTCTGAAGAGAAAGAGACCAGTTGTATTGACAAGGCAGCAGATAAAGGACTGAGTTCAAATAGATGTCATGGGAATGGAGAGTACAATCTGAATTTGAAAGCCAGTACAAATAATGTATTTACATACCTGGTGGATGTTTCATGTGAATCGGTGCAAATAAAATTATTTTTACATTTTTAATTTGAATACCTGTAAACTTGTCGGCCAAGTTAGGAGTGGCTGGCTTTAGATTGGAGAGTGGATTTGATTTTAAATATGTGGACTTGGAAGTGGAAGACTGGGTACATGTTAGGAGGCAGGGGAGTGTAGGGTTTGATCTCATCACAAAGGAGAGGTTAATTGAAGCTTTAGGAAATCATGGTAATTCATGAGCAAGGCAATGGGAGTTTTTGTTTTTTGTTTTTACTATTTATTTTTTAAGCCTCGATTGAAGTATAGCTGAGATGTATTAGTTTCACATGTAAAACATAGTGATTTGACAATATATACATTAGAAAATGCTCACCAAATTAAGGATAGCTACCATCTGTCACCAAAGTTACTGTAGTATTATCGACTATATACCGTATGTTGTACTTTTTGTTCCTGTGACTTATTTATTTTATAACTGGAAGTTTGTATCACTTAATCTTCTTCACCTAGTTCACCTATCCCCCACCCCCCCCAACCTCCCCTCTGGCAACACCTGTTTGTTCTCTCCATTTACGAGTCTCTTGCTGTTTTTTGTTTGTATTTTAGATTTCATGTATGAGGGAAATGATGTGGTATTTGTTTTTTTCTAACTTATTTCACTGAGCATAATACTCTGTAGGTCCATTTGTGTTGAGGAAAATGTCAAGATTCCATTCTTTTTTTTGTGGCTGAATATTATACCATTGTATATGTATACCACATCTTCTTTATCCATTCATCTGTCCATGGAAATTTAGGTTGATTGCATATCTTCGCTATTGTAAATATATGCTACAATAAACATAGGGGTGTGTGTATCTTTTCAAATTAGTGTTATCATTTTCTTTGGGTGAGTGTCCAGGAGTGGAATTGCCGGATTATATGGTAGTTCTTTTTTTTTTTTTTTTTTTTGCTTTTTTATTTTTTATTTTTTAAAATTTACATCCAAATTAGTTAGCATATAGTGAAACAATGATTTCAGGAGTAGATTCCTTAATGTCCCATACCCATTTAGCCCATCCCCCCTCCCACAACCCCTCTAGCAACCCTCAGTTTGTTCTCCATATTTAAGAGTCTCTTATGTTTTGTCCCCCTCCCTGTTTTTATATTATTTTTGTTTCCCTTCCCTTATGTTCATCTGTTTTGTCTCTTAAAGTCCTCATATGAGTGAAGTCATATGACTTTTGTCTTTCTCTGACTGACTCATTTCACTTAGCATAATACCCTTCAGTTCCATCCATGTAGTTGCAAATGGCAAGATTTCATTCTTTTTAATTAATTATTTTGAGAAATCTACCTACTGTTGTTTATAATGGCAGCACCAATTTACATTCTCACGAACAGTGTATAACTGTTCCTGTTCTCCACATCCTCAACAAATCTTGTTATTTCTTATCTTTTTGATAGTAGCCATTCTGACTGGTGTGAGATAACTTATTGTGGTTTTGATTTGCATTTCTCTGATAATTAGTGATATTGATGGTCTTTTCATATGTCTCTGGTCATCTCTGTGTCTTCTTTGGAAAAGTTTCTCTTCAGATTCTCTGCCCATTTTTTAATCAGGTTATTGGTTTTTTGATGTTGCATGATTTCATTGTATATTTTGGATATTAACTCCTCATTGGTTGTGTCACTTGGAAATATCTTCTCCCATTCAGTAGATTACCTTCTCACTTTGTTGATGGTTTCATTTAGTGTGTAGAAGGTCTTTAGTTTGTTGTAGTTCTCATTATTTATTTTCACTTTTGTTTCCCTTGTGTAGGGAGACAGGTTCAGAACAAAAATTGCTAAAGCTTATGACCAAGAGAGTACTGCCTATGTTTTAAGAATTTTATGGTTTCAGGTCTTATATTTAGGTCTTTACTCCAGTTTGAGTTCATTCTGTGTATGGCAAAAGAAAGTGGTCCAGTTTTATTCTTTTGAATTTAGCTCTCCAGTTTCCCAACACCATTTATTAAGAAGACTGTCTATTCCCCGTTGTATTCTTGCCTCCTTTGTTAGAGGTTCATTGACCATATAAGCCTGAGTTTCTTGGCTCTTTACTGTGTTCTGTTGATCTTTGTGTCTGTTTTCGTGCCAGTAACATCCGGTTTTATTCTTAAAGCTTTGTAGTATGGTTTGAAATCTGAGATTGTGGTACCTCTAGCTTTACTCTTCTTTCTCAGAATCGCTTTGGCTCTTCATGGTATGTGGTGGTTCCATAAAAATTTTAAGATTATTTTTTCAGGTTCTGTGAAAAGTACTATTAGCATTTTGATAGGGATTGCATTGAATCTGTACAGTGCTTTAGGTAGTGTGGACATTTTAATATTATTCTTTTAATCCATGAAGATGATATATCTTTCCATTTGTGTCATCTTCAGTTTCTTTCATCAGTGTCTTAGAGTTTTCAGGGTCCAGGTCTTTCACCTCCTTGGTTAAATTTATTCCTAGATATTTTATTGTTTTTGATGAAGTTATAGATGGGGCTGCTTTCTTAATTTCTCTTTTTGCTGGTTCCTCTGGCTATGACTCCTGGGCTTTCAGGGAGTGGTCTTGTATAGCAGAGGTTCTGTGGAGCCTATAGGACAATCCCCTTTGGTCATCAAAACCAGATGCTCCAAGGATGTCTGTTATGTGGGCTGCATGTGCCCCCTTGTTGGTATTAGTTGCGATTGCCACTGGTGTCTTGGTGAGTGTGGCTGGTCCTCAACCTGGTTGTCACCAGTGATTGGCCGTGACCATTACAGGGGCACTGGTGGGCAGGGTTTGCCCCCATGCAGCTGGCTGAGAGGCCTGGGTATAGCTACTGCATGTGCACTTGTGGGTGGGACTAGTTACCAGTGCAGATAAGAGGTCTTGTTGTAACTACTGCAGATAGGCTAGTGGTAGGACTAAGTCGCCCTTCCCCAGAGCAAGAGTCACTCTGGAGGGCCACCAGTCCTGACTGGGGATGGCTGTCAGGTGGGGCAGTGCAGTATTTGCTCTGGTGGGGGGATGGTGGTCCCAACTAGGGCTGCCCACTGGGTGAGAAGGGATGGGAGCCACTTGAGAGGGGTACCTGCCAAGGCTGCAGTATGGGTAGAGTCATTCTGCAAGGAAATGCTGGGGCCAGGCAAGCAATACTAACAAGGTAGATGGAAGGCATTATAACTGCCTCTTAACAGTGTCTGGTCAGCTAGGTTGAAGGAAGGCAAGAAAAACGTGCCTGCTAGTGCTTCTGTTCCTGAAGAAACCTCCCTTCCTCTCTGGCACATGTCCTAAAAGTAGGAATAAATGTCCTTTACATATATTTCAGGCACTTTTTAAGCTGCTGTTTCTGTGTTGGGTCTCAGGGTGAGTAATACAGCCTGTTGTCCTGTTAAGAACAGAGACTCAGTTTTTTATAGTCTCTTGACTCTCCCGAGAATTAATCCTGCCATTTTTAAAGACTTTATGGTGCTACTTGGTGCAAGTCCTCAGGGCCAAGGTTTCCAAGTGTGGGGCTTGAGTCCCTTGTTCCTCCATGCCTGTTTTACTTGTGAGTGTTTTATCCAGCCTTGTGTATTGGGGTTTGATTCCCAACCACGTCTCTTTCCTTCGTACCCCTCTTAGTGTGGCCTTTTTATGTCTTTATCTGTAGAAGATCTGTTCTGTCAGCCTTCAAGCCATTTTCATTCATTACGTTCCTACATGGAATGAAACTCATTCACTACATTCATTACGTTGAAACTCATGTAGATCCTCTTACTCCACCATCATCACCTATTCTTAGACTGGTTTGGCAGTGGGCTTTTAACACAACCATTAAATTGCTTCCAAATGTCAGAGTAAGAATAGAGGAGAAAGATTTAGGGGAAGAGGTGTGGAAGGGATGTTTAAATAAGCAGGAAGATAATAAGCCCTTCCTCCCTGGAAATTGAAAGGAGAGAAAGTTCTATTTGCACACTGGAGTGGTTTCATTGAAGTGGTGTGAGTAGAAGCCAGATGTCTTGGGGGTTAATAGCCTAGTTTCAAAGTCATATACCTAATAAGTGAGGAGTATTTCAAAATCAGCTTCATTGAAGTATAAATGGCATGCAGTAATATGCACCAGTTTTAAGTGTGCATTTCGGTGAGTTTTGATGAATTTATACACACCACAATAAAGATATAGAATATTTTCATTATTCCACAAAGTTCTTTTATGATTCCTCTCAATTCACCCCCTGACTTGTTGCCCCAGGCAACTACCAGTCTGTTTTCCTTCATTAGAGATCAGATTTGTCTTTCCTAGAATTTCTTGTAAGTGCAGTCATATAGTACATAATCTTTTGTGTCTGGCCTTTTGCACTCAGCATCATTTTGAGATTCGTTCATGTTGTTGTATATGTCAGTAATCTGTTCTCTTTTTTTTTTGGTGAGTATGTAGACTATGTTTTTGAGCAGTTTTATTAGGGAGGTGATATAAAGACCATAAGAAAGAAATATAAATAAATTTCTTGCTTATTTTTCAGATAGCAAAAATCTGCAAGTGTTTGTAAACAGATAAAAGGACTCAGTAAGGAAGTCAAATAGAGAACACTAAAAAGGAAATGATTTATTTAAAATATTCCTAGAGGACTATGGGTTATGAAAGTAAAAAGGACATAAGATGTGAGAGTACAAGCAGGGAATTTAGCCTTATAATTAAAATAAATGAAACAAAAAAACAGGAAGAAAATATTTCTTTAACCACAGTGAAGGAGATAAGGTAAACTAAAAAGGTATTCTAGTTGAAATGAAATTTTCAAGATAAAGAATATGTCAAGAATTAAGGTAGAAGATAGTGGTGAAAATGCACATCAATTGGTCTAGAGTTTCTTTGTAAGAAAGTAAATCCAGTTTCTGAGAAAGATAATAGAGTTAGAGGTGAAAATTTGAGGAAAAGGGGTCTATTTTATTAACATGGCACATGGAATCAGCCCATGACATCTCATATACTCAGCATATTTTTTTACTTACTCTAGCAGTATTTGAGAAGAAGAGAGATAACACTCACGGATGATCTGGTATTTGGGTATTGATCAATGAGTGGGTCATGAGGTCAAGAAAGTGAAGGATTTCATGGTGCAAGGAAACACCGTTTAAAACACTAACTCTGGTTACTATAAAAAATGCTGTAGTAAATATCAAGGTGCCTATATCTTTCCAAATTAGTGTTTTCATGGGGGGGGGGAGGCAGTAAATACCCAATATTGTAATTACTGTGTCGTATGGTATTTCTATTTTTAATTTTTTGAGGAAGCTACATGCTGTTTTCTATAGTGGTTGCACCAATTTACACTTCCACTCACAGTGCATTACGGTTTCCTTTTCTTAACATATCGAAGACACCCAAATGTCCATCAATAGAAGAATGTATAAAGACAAGGTGGGGTGTGTGTGTGTGTGTATGTGTGTGTGTGTGTGTGTGTGTGTGTGTGTATGTGTATATACATTAGTCAGCTATGAAAAGAAGAATGAGAACTTGTCATTTGCAACAGCATGGATAGACCTATAGGGTATTCCAAGTGAAATAAGTCAGACAGAGAAAGATGAATACCATATGATTTCACTTAAATGTAGAATCTAAAAAACAAAACAAATAAAACAAGTCAACAAACCAACAAAAAGGAACTAGGCTTTTAAATAAAGAGAACATACTGGTGGTTGCCTGAGGGCAGGTGGGTGGGGGATGGTCCAAATAGGTAAAGGGGATTGAGAAGTATAAACTTCCAGTTGTAAAATAAGCAAGTCATGGAGGTAAAATACAACATGGGGAATATAGTCAATAATATTATAATAACATTGTATGGTGATAGATGGGTATTATACTTACTGTGGTGAGCTTTCAGGAATATATAGAATTGTTGACTCATTGTGTTGTACACCTGAAATTAATATAACATCGTATGTCCATTATACTTAATAAAATAAATACCACTAAAAAAACCCCACTAATTCTGGGATCCATATTAAGCGGAAAGAGAAGTTCAGGAAGTTGATGAATGAGAAGAATAAAAGGGGAAATGGAACGAGGGAACAACAGTGGAGAATGTTGGAAACATCCAATCCATTCAGTCTTGGGTGAACCTCATGATCCATGAATTAGGCACCAATGTGTCCTTTCTTTCTGATAGGGTCCTTTGGTGATTGATGCTTTTCCTGGGTGGGACTAGAATTCTCTGAAGGCTCACTTGAACTAAGTAATTGGAATCACATGCACTTCCTCAGAAAAATCCCATGCTGCCTTGCATTCTACTCGTTCCTTTTGTTTAATTTGGAGCTCCCAGAATGCCCTATGGTTGTGTGCCTTTTTTTTCTTTTTCAGTAAATATTTGCAGTATTTGACCCTGCTGTAGCACTTGACCCTGATCCAGTAATGAAATCTCCTAGTATAAAAATTTAAAACAGCCGTAAATTCGCTTATTCCTGTCTATATTACCTACATGAAGAGTTGTCAAGATTTAAGCTACATATGAATAATGTGAAGTCGTATTAAATGCAAGTTCTAATTCAGTAAGTCTGGGTTGGGCACAAGAATCTGCATTTCTAGCAAGCTACCACAATATGCTGATGTGCTTGAATCACATTATCAGTTCCATAGATCTGGCCTATACCTCTCCATCTTGGCCTTTGCAAGCAGAAAGATGTTAAGGAAGAACGAGTTCAAAGATAGGATTAAACTGAATTAAGACTGAATTAAGACCGAATTCAGAGAATATTAAGGTCTTTGGAGTCGTCAGCATTGCACTCGTAGGAGAAAACACAGATATTAACTAAAACCATATAATAAAATGACACATGAAGTAGAGAGGAAAAACCAGGTAAGTGAAGAGGGTAAGAAAAATGTGATAAAAATGAAAACCTGAGTGACAAGTATGTAAAGAAGACGCTTTAGATGGTGACCTAGACTTTGAAAGAGGCAACTGTTGAACGCTTGCCTAGGGAAAGAAAATCATAACAAAGAACATAAATGAAAATGATGTTCTGCTTGGGAGCTTCAATCACAAACCCCTAAACAAACAAAGAGGAATTATTACACGTGTGTTGCTAAGGCTACTGTTTTCACAATTTAAAAGAGTTTTGTCACCTATAGATGGGACAACAAAACAGTTGAGTTTTGGAAGATAAGTTTTGATACCTATATAAAACAGTAATGAGGTATCTGGGAATCCCCACCTGATTTCTGCTGAGCTCTCTTACCTTGTGCTGTGTAGCTTTCTCAAATGAGAGTCTTTCCCCTTGTCTGTGTATAATTCCAAGATTTCTTTGGCCTGTCATGCTGGGGCTCTGTGCTTCTGAGCACCTTTATCACTGCTGGGAGCTTGCTTATAAATTTTGTGTCCAGCTGTGGTAAAGTGAACGCTGTTAAAAAAGGAATTGAGGGTTTTTTTTTTTTCCTTTATATAGGATCAAACTTGGAAAAGGGAACATCAATATAAAATGAACAATACTTAAATAACTTTTTTTTTCACTTCCATTTACTTTCGGAGAGATAAGTTAGGATTCTTTTCCACTTAGAGTTTCTTTTCATGTTGGATCCTGCAGTGAAGGTATAATAACTTTGCATATGGAAGTGGTCAGCAGGGTTTAATTTCAATAGGACTCAGAGGTGGGTTAAGATAGAGGGAGTGGTTTAAAGAACCTTTCCCCTGCTCTTTCAGATACACTAGAAACTACTGGAAAGTGGTGTATGTGCAGAAGTCATTTTAGCTAAACTAAACACACTGAATGTGTTAGTATTACAGGTAAAGATCATTTAATAAATATTAACAAGACCACGTTTGTATAAGTCTGACAAATCTTTATTCATTTGAGATCAATGTGAAAAGTTGATATCACTGTCTTAATTTGGGTTCCCTCAGAGTTAGACCTATGACCAGGATTTACGGTTAAGTAGCTTTTTGGGGTGTTGAATCCAAATACTCTAGAAAGAAATGTTCGTGCTGGTAGTTGGACATCAGGCTACTGCATAATTAAGTAGTAAGTGTGAAAAGTTCTGGATTGAGCATTGCCAGTGTCTGCTGCATACTGTAGTATTGAATTCCAGTTTGTATATGTCATCTTTTCCTATAGAGATGTGCTATTCAATCAGAACTATTTTGAATATAAAAACTAAAGAGAGGATATTAGTACAGTATGAAATCAGAAATTTAGAGATTAAAGTATGACAAACAGCTTTCAGAACATAATTTTAGCTGTGATTATAAATATACACCCATTGTTAATGAAATTAGGTATCTATCAGACCTCTTTTCTTGAGAATAAAATGGTGAGAGAAAACACGGTGTGTTTTCAGGGATCAGATTTTCTAGTGTGTGTGTGTGTGTGTGTGTATTTGTTTTTGACAACAATAGATGACATAGAGGGGCACCTGGGTGGCTCAATCGGTTAAGCGTCGGACTTCAGATCAGGTCATGATCTCATCCTTGGTGAGTTCGAGCTCTGAGCTGTCAGCACAGAGCTTGGAGCCTGTTTGGATTCTGTGTCTCCCTCTCTCTCTGCCCCTCCCCTGCTCACTCTGTCTCTGTCTCTCAAAGATAAATAAACATTAAAATTTTTTTAATTAAAAATATAATAGATGACACAGAAATAGATATTCATTCCTGTTTGGTGAGAACAAAGTTTATAGCCAAACTGTGTGAACAGAGGTGTGCGGGCATCTCCAAGAGGGGATCTGCCTGCTGTGCTCTACAGCAGGAGCAGTGCCCAGTAGTTGAGTTGGTGATTTGGTATCTTAAATCTACTGGAACCAGAGTGTCCCAAGCTTCATCTATGTGTGGGTAGAAATGAGATCACTTTAGTAGGAATAGCTCAACTTCGATTGGATCTTGCCATGACTTCCTGACAATGATCTTCCACACCTTTTTATCCTCCCTGTGACGTTTTCTTCGGTTTCCAGCTTGTGCATCATTGTGTCTTAACTCTGTCCTAACTTTCCATGAGCCTGCTATCATTGAATTATCCTTCGTAGTCACTGCAAAACTTTGTTTAATAGATGCTGGTTGTCTACCATGCCTTCAGGGTCAGAATGGCAGTAAAACCTTTTGATATGTCTTGAAGTTATGGCAGTATAAAGAGGTAGAGTTGAAGTATAATGGAGAATACATGCATCAACTGAAGATATTTAAATTAAAATATTGTGAACATTCTCCCAAGTAAAATACATACCTGGAATATACTAAGCTGGCAAGTAAGTTATCATGTTTGTGACTATTACTCCAGTGAAGATTAAAAATACAAATTAAAAGAAAAATCTTTTGTGTCATTTTCTCTTTGATGGTTGAAATAACAGTTCTCTCCTCTGAAATCTACCAGTATTGGACTTACTTATATCTTATTGTCTCATGAATATCTGTTTTTCTCATTCTATTGTTGAGAGTCCAATTGACCACCAGTTTATCTTTGAGCCTCAAAATATTTAGGCCACTGCCTAGCATATACTTGGCATGGGCAGGATTTTATTATTTTTTTAAGTGCGTTCATTCATTGTACAACTACTTGTGGGGTTATTCTTTGAACCAGGTATCAGGTACTGGGAATAGGCAGTGTGTAACGGTGAATAAAATAGGCAGTGCCTCAGAGTTCACATGGCTGCATTCTAGTGAAGTTGGCATATGGTAGACAATCAGTCAGTAAAATTGTTGGGATACTTTAGGTTACATGAAAATATATAGCATCTCCCATAATTTTACAAACAGTAGTCCAGAATTATTAAACTACAGACACTCAACTTGAAAATTTTCATTCACCTGATTTTCTGTTGACACATTCTTGGACATCTATGCTTGTTTATCTTGGGCATTTGATTTAAAAAAAAATATTAAAGTATATTTAGTGCTAAGCAAAGTGGCTGGCACATATTCTCATTTCCATAAAACTATTTATTAATGTTAAATACATTATGTTCTGTTAATGATCAGGAACCCTGCCACATACTTTCCATGCATCTCTGTTTAATTTAACAACAATCTTACAAAATCACTGGTATTATCCCCAATTTACAGTGAAGATATTTATGGCCCAGGAAAATTAAATAATGTATCAGTGCTGCACCTTTCAGCAAGTAAGTGTATGTGCAGAAATGGAGATTCGTTTCATTTTAGAGCCTATGTTCTTAAACACTATACACAGTAGCTTATAGTAGCTCAGCTGGCCAGAAACTATGGCATACACATATGAAAATTACCAGCCATTTCTATAACAAACAATCCACATATAGAAAACATGGAGAAAAAAATAAGCACAACATATTAAAATTCTCATTAGTTGTCACATCTGATTTTCATTGGCCCACTTAGATTTAAGATGATCTGTGAAATTTTATTCCTATATTTTATACTCTCAATATTTTTAATTTAAATTGTAGTTAACATACAGTACAATATTGGTTTCAGGGGTAGAATTCAGTGAATTATCAATTAAAAACAACACCCAGTGTTCATCACAACAAATGCCCTCTTTAGTACCCATAATCTGCCTAGCCTCTTGCCCACCTACTTTTCTCCATCGACTGGTAGTTGGTTCTGTACCATTAAGAGTCTCTTGTGGTTTGTTTCTCTTTTTCCCCCCTTCCTGTATGTTCATCTGTTTTGTTTCTTACATTGAACATGAGCGAAATCATATGGTATTTGTTTTACTCTGACTGACTTATTTCTTTTAGCATAATACATTCAAGTTCCATCCATGTCATTGCAAATGGTAAGATTTCATTCTCTTTGATGGCTGAGTAATATTCCATTATATATATATAGTATTATATATAAAATATTATATATATATTATTCCATTATATAATATATATATATGTATATATATATATATATATATTATATAATGGAATACACACACACACACACACACACACACACACACACACACCCCACATCTTCTTTATCCATTCCTCAGTCAGTGCACATTTGGGCTCTCTCCATAGTTTGGTTATTGTTGATAATGCTGCTATAAACATTGGGGTGCATCTGCCCCTTCAAATCTGTATTTTTGTATCCTTTTGGTAAACACCTAATCGTACAATTGCTGGATCATAGAGTAGTTATATTTTTAGTTTCTTGAGGCTCCATACTGTTCTCCAGAGCGGCTGCACCAGTTTACATTCCCACCAACAGTTTAAGAGGGTTCCCCTTTCTTCGCATCCTCGCCAATACCTGTTATTTCTTGTGTTGTTTAGTTTAGCCATTCTGAGAGGTGTGAGGTGGTATCTCATTGTGGTTTTGATTTGTATTTCCCTGATGATGAGTGATGTTGAGCATCTTTTCATGTGTCCATTAACCATCTGGATGTCTTCTTTGGAAAGTGTCTATTCATGTCTCTGCCCATTTCTTCACTGAGTTATTTGTTTTTTGGGTGTTGAGTTTGATACGTTCTTTATAGATTTTGGATACTAACCCTTTATCATATATGTCATTTGTAAATATCTTCTCCCATTCTGTAGGCTGCCTTTTAGTTATGTTGATTCCTTCACTCATATTTGCTTTCATTTCCTTTTTTGGTGAACTGAGAACATTTATGATTAAAACCTAAATATTTGCTTATGAAAATTGGAGGACGGGTGATGAGAAACCAGAGAATTGAAATTAATTATCATGGCTTTTATATTCAAAGCATTAAATGGTATTATACTAGAAATTATGGAGTAGTAATGTTAAATTCTTAGTATCTTTCAAAAATGGAAGTAATGGCATATCTAACTGAATTGAGTTTGGAAAAAAGATGATGACATTAGGGAAGACTTGAGGGATAATTACTAAATGATTAAAACAAACCCACACAAAAAAGACTGGTGTTAACTGGTTTATGTAAAATGAACATTGGATATTTAGATGAGCACTATTAGCAAAAAAAGGCTTTAACACTCTCAAGATGTTCATTATCATTTAAAAAAGACTTCTGTGATTCTGATTTTGGTAGTGAAACACAGCATCCTTATAAATTGCTGAATACTGTAAGTTGCCTAAAACTAAATATAAAATCTCACATTTTACTTAGAGCTTTATAATTTGCAAAAGCATTTTTACATCCATTCTTTCATTTGTTCTTAACAATGGCCATGAGAGCGAGGTTGTTGTTATTTCCATTTTATAGATGAAGAAGTTGAGGCTCAGAGCAGTAAGTGGCTTGCCCAAGTTCACAAAGTTAATCCATTCTCCTGCCCAGTATGCAAGCCCAGTTCAATTCCAGCTTCACAAAAGTTCAAACTGAAGCTGACTGTCCCCCTCCTTACTGTCATTGTCCTTATGGAGATATATGAAGAAATGACATTTACCCTTGAATGCCCTTAATTTGAACATATTTAATCTCAGAACTTATTGTATTTTTATGGTTACTTTAGTAATTGGTTACAAATTCAGTTCATTCACTAGGCTGTCATCCCAGACTTTTTTTCTTTTATTAATTTGAGGCTGGCTGGTGATGACTATGTGGTAAAGATTATGGTCAGCAAGTTGGGTGTGGTTAATGAAATCTTCTGTATAAAACATTTTGAAAAAGATGGTAACAAACCATGGCGTCTCTGTGTATTTATTGAGGGAATTCGCTTTGGCTCCTTGGCCATGGAGACATGTCTTTTATGAATACCTTAGAGGCTTTGATGAGTAAAGAAGACAAAGCTTAAATTGAACCAATCACACAAAGATGATTTAATTTATATTTAAATTCAGATTCTTAAAAATCTTTGCACTAGCTTTTGGTGCGTATACTGTGTAATTTAGTTACTGTCAGCCATGCAGACTGTGTGCCATTAAGATGTCTATATTAACAAGTTCAAAAGAACAACTGAGTTGTCTTTTTTGTTAAAAAGATCAAAAACACACAGCTACAAAGAAATCTATTTTCTCCTAAGCCCTGAAGTGATTATAAATCTCTCTAAAATAAAGCAAAATAAATTAAATCATCATTTTCTTTTTTTTTTTAACGTTTATTTATTTGTGAGACAGAGAGAGACAGAGCATGAACGGGGGAGGGGCAGAGAGAGAGGGAGACACAGAATCGGAAGCAGGCCCCAGGCTCTGAGCCATCAGCCCAGAACCCGACGCGGGGCTCGAACTCACGGACCACGAGATCGTGACCTGAGCTGAAGTCGGACGCTTAACGACTGAGCCACCCAGGCGCCCCTAAACCATCATTTTCAAAATTGCCTCTGTGAATTTGAAAATCTGTGAAGATTTTCAGTCTTAACATTCAAAGCAATGCTTCATCCAGAATGCCATACTTATGAATTAAATGTTATGATGTCTGGGATTTGCTTCAAAGTAAATGAGGTTGA